>NW_027478167.1:3939393-4242424 GCF_051020975.1 Osmia lignaria lignaria | reverse complement strand
AAGTTTCCTACTTTTTATGTTCTATGATATTTTTTGATCAGATGCGTAGTTCTCGAGATATATCAAGATATTTAAAAGTTCCGAAGCCGCACCAACATAATAGAGATACAGAAACACCGTGGACCCTTTCTTTGAGATAACTCTGCACTATTGCGAGCTGCAAATGCCACTTCCAGCTTAGCTGTGCAGAAGAAGAACAACAAGAAGAAGAAATATCTCGAAATATGTCCGTCAGGCCCCTTCCCTTGAGATATATCTGCAAATATCTCGGAATCGAAGCGAGCTATGGCAAAATGTTAAGAGACCTTTTTTGTAGAGAATTATGTTTCCTACAATTTATGTTCTATGATATTTTTTGATCAGAAGCGTAGTTTTCGAGATATATCGAGATATTTAAAAGTTCCGAAGCCGCACCAACATAATAGAGATACAGAAACACCGTGGCCCCTTTCTTTGAGATAACTCTGCACTAGTGCGAGCCGCAAATGCCACTTCCAGCTTAGCTGTGCAGAAGAACAACAACAAGAAGAAGAAATATCTCGAAATATGTCCGTCAGGCCCCTTCCCTTGAGATAAATCTGCAAATATCTCGGAAACGAAGCGAGCTATGGCAAAATGTTAAGAGACCTTTTTTGTAGAGAATTATGTTTCCTACAATTTATGTTCTATGATATTTTTTGATCAGAAGCGTAGTTTTCGAGATATATCGAGATATTTAAAAGTTCCGAAGCCGCACCAACATAATAGAGATACAGAAACACCGTGGCCCCTTTCTTTGAGATAACTCTGCACTAGTGCGAGCCGCAAATGCCACTTCCAGCTTAGCTGTGCAGAAGAAAAACAACAAGAAGAAGAAATATCTCGAAATATGTCCGTCAGGCCCCTTCCCTTGAGATAAATCTGCAAATATCTCGGAAACGAAGCGAGCTATGGCAAAATGTTAAGAGACCTTTTTTGTAGAGAATTATGTTTTCTACAATTTATGTTCTATGATATTTTTTGATCAGAAGCGTAGTTTTCGAGATATATCGAGATATTTAAAAGTTCCGAAGCCGCACCAACATAATAGAGATACAGAAACACCGTGGCCCCTTTCTTTGAGATAACTCTGCACTAGTGCGAGCCGCAAATGCCACTTCCAGCTTAGCTGTGCAGAAGAAGAACAACAAGAAGAAGGAATATCTCGAAATATGTCCGTCAGGCCCCTTCCCTTGAGATAAATCTGCAAATATCTCGGAAACGAAGAGAGCTATGGCAAAATCTTAAGAGACCTTTTTTGTAGAGAATTAACTTTCTTACTTTTTATGCTCTACGATATTTTTTGATCAGATGCGTAGTTCTCGAGATATATCAAGATATTTAAAAGTTCCGAAGCCGCACCAACATAATAGAGATACAGAAACACCGTGGCCCCTTTCTTTGAGATAACTCTGCACTATTGCGAGCTGGAAATGCCACTTCCAGTTTAGCTGTGCAGAAGAAGAACAACAAGAAGAAGAAATATCTCGAAATATGTCCGTTAGGCCCCTTCCCTTGAGATATATCTGCAAATATCTCGGAAACGAAGCGAGCTATGGCAAAATGTTAAGAGACCTTTTTTGTAGAGAATTATGTTTCCTATAATTTATGTTCTATGATATTTTTTGATCAGAAGCGTAGTTTTCGAGATATATCGAGATATTTAAAAGTTCCGAAACCGCACCAACATAATAGAGATACAGAAACACCGTGGCCCCTTTCTTTGAGATAACTCTGCACTAGTGCGAGCCGCAAATGCCACTTCCAGCTTAGCTGTGCAGAAGAACAACAACAAGAAGAAGAAATATCTCGAAATATGTCCGTCAGGCCCCTTCCCTTGAGATAAATCTGCAAATATCTCGGAAACGAAGCGAGCTATGGCAAAATGTTAAGAGACCTTTTTTGTAGAGAATTAAGTTTCCTACTTTTTATGTTCTATGACATTTTTTGATCAGATGCGTAGTTCTCGAGATATATCGAGATATTTAAAAGTTCCGAAGCCGCACCAACATAATAGAGATACAGAAACACCGTGGCCCCTTTCTTTGAGATAACTCTGCACTATTGCGAGCTGGAAATGCCACTTCCAGTTTAGCTGTGCAGAAGAAGAACAACAAGAAGAAGAAATATCTCGAAATATGTCCGTTAGGCCCCTTCCCTTGAGATAAATCTGCAAATATCTCGGAAACGAAGCGAGCTATGGCAAAATGTTAAGAGACCTTTTTTGTAGAGAATTAAGTTTCCTACTTTTTATGTTCTATGATATTTTTTGATCAGATGCGTAGTTCTCGAGATATATCAAGATATTTAAAAGTTCCGAAGCCGCACCAACATAATAGAGATACAGAAACACCGTGGCCCCTTTCTTTGAGATAACTCTGCACTATTGCGAGCTGGAAATGCCACTTCCAGTTTAGCTGTGCAGAAGAAGAACAACAAGAAGAAGAAATATCTCGAAATATGTCCGTTAGGCCCCTTCCCTTGAGATATATCTGCAAATATCTCGGAAACGAAGCGAGCTATGGCAAAATGTTAAGAGACCTTTTTTGTAGAGAATTATGTTTCCTATAATTTATGTTCTATGATATTTTTTGATCAGAAGCGTAGTTTTCGAGATATATCGAGATATTTAAAAGTTCCGAAGCCGCACCAACATAATAGAGATACAGAAACACCGTGGCCCCTTTCTTTGAGATAACTCTGCACTAGTGCGAGCCGCAAATGCCACTTCCAGCTTAGCTGTGCAGAAGAACAACAACAAGAAGAAGAAATATCTCGAAATATGTCCGTCAGGACCCTTCCCTTGAGATAAATCTGCAAATATCTCGGAAACGAAGCGAGCTATGGCAAAACGTTAAGAGACCTTTTTTGTAGAGAATTATGTTTCCTACAATTTATGTTCTATGATATTTTTTGATCAGAAGCGTAGTTTTCGAGATATATCGAGATATTTAAAAGTTCCGAAGCCGCACCAACATATTAGAGGTACAGAAACACCGTGGCCCCTTTCTTTGAGATAACTCTGCACTAGTGCGAGCCGCAGATGCCACTTCCAGCTTAGCTGTGCAGGAGAAGAACAACAAGAAGAAGAAATATCTCGGAATATGTCCGTTAGGCCCCTTCCCTTGAGATAAATCTGCAAATATCTCGGAAACGAAGCGAGCTATGGCAAAATGTTAAGAGACCTTTTTTGTAGAGAATTATGTTTCCTACAATTTATGTTCTATGATATTTTTTGATCAGAAGCGTAGTTTTCGAGATATATCGAGATATTGAAAAGTTCCGAAGCCGCACCAACATAATAGAGGTACAGAAACACCGTGGCCCCTTTCTTTGAGATAACTCTGCACTAGTGCGATCCGCGAATGCCACTTCCAGCTTAGCTGTGCAGAAGAAGAACAACAAGAAGAAGAAATATCTCGAAATATGTCTGTCAGGCCCCTTCCCTTGAGATTAATCTGCAAATATCTCGGAAACGAAGCGAGCTATGGCAAAATGTTAAGAGACCTTTTTTGTAGAGAATTAAGTTTCCTACGTTTTATGTTCTATGATATTTTTTGATCAGATGCGTAGTTCTCGAGATATATCAAGATATTTAAAAGTTCCGAAGCCGCACCAACATAATAGAGATACAGAAACACCGTGGCCCCTTTCTTTGAGATAACTCTGCACTATTGCGAGCTGTAAATGCCACTTCCGGCTTAGCTGTGCAGAAGAAGAACAACAAGAAGAAGAAATATCTCGAAATATGTCCGTCAGGCCCCTTCCCTTGAGATATATCTGCAAATATCTCGGAAACGAAGCGAGCTATGGCAAAATGTTAAGAGACCTTTTTTGTAGAGAATTAAGTTTCCTACTTTTTATGTTCTATGATATTTTTTGATCAGATGCGTAGTTCTCGAGATATATCAAGATATTTAAAAGTTCCGAAGCCGCACCAACATAATAGAGATACAGAAACACCGTGGCCCCTTTCTTTGAGATAACTCTGCACTATTGCGAACTGCAAATGCCACTTCCAGCTTAGCTGTGCAGAAGAAGAACAACAAGAAGAAGAAATATCACGAAATATGTCCGTCAGGCCCCTTCCCTTGAGATATATCTGCAAATATCTCGGAAACGAAGCGAGCTATGGCAAAATGTTAAGAGACCTTTTTTGTAGAGAATTAAGTTTCCTACTTTTTATGTTCGATGATATTTTTTGATGAGATGCGTAGTTCTCGAGATATATCAAGATATTTAAAAGTTCCGAAGCCGCACCAACATAATAGAGATACAGAAACACCGTGGCCCCTTTCTTTGAGATAACTCTGCACTATTGCGAGCTGTAAATGCCACTTCCGGCTTAGCTGTGCTGAAGAAGAACAACAAGAAGAAGAAATATCTCGAAATATGTCCGTCAGGCCCCTTCCCTTGAGATAAATCTGCAAATATCTCGGAAACGAAGCGAGCTATGGCAAAATGTTAAGAGACCTTTTTTGTAGAGAATTATGTTTCCTACAATTTATGTTCTATGATATTTTTTTATCAGAAGCGTAGTTTTCGAGATATATCGAGATATTTAAAAGTTCCGAAGCCTCACCAACATAATAGAGATTCAGAAACACCGTGGCCCCTTTCTTTGAGATAACGCTGCACTATTGCGAGCTGGAAATGCCACTTCCAGTTTAGCTGTGCAGAAGAAGAACAACAAGAAGAAGAAATATCTCGAAATATGTCCGTCAGGCCCCTTCCCTTGAGATAAATCTGCAAATATCTCGGAAACGAAGCGAGTTATGGCAAAATGTTAAGAGACCTTTTTTGTAGAGAATTAAGTTTCCTACTTTTTATGTTCTATGATATTTTTTGATCAGATGCGTAGTTCTCGAGATATATCAAGATATTTAAAAGTTCCGAAGCCGCACCAACATAATAGAGATACAGAAACACCGTGGCCCCTTTCTTTGAGATAACTCTGCACTAGTGCGAGACGCAGATGCCACTTCCAGCTTAGCTGTGCAGAAGAAGAACAACAAGAAGAAGAAATATCTCGAAATATGTCCGTCAGGCCCCTTCCCTTGAGATAAATCTGCAAATATCTCGGAAACGAAGCGAGCTATGGCAAAATGTTAAGAGACGTTTTTTGTAGAGCATTATGTTTCCTACAATTTATGTTCTATGATATTTTTTTATCAGAAGCGTAGTTTTCGAGATATATCGAGATATTTAAAAGTTCCGAAGCCGCACCAACATAATAGAGATTCAGAAACACCGTGGCCCCTTTCTTTGAGATAACTCTGCACTATTGCGAGCTGGAAATGCCACTTCCAGTTTAGCTGTGCAGAAGAAGAACAACAAGAAGAAGAAATATCTCGAAATATGTCCGTCAGGCCCCTTCCCTTGAGATAAATCTGCAAATATCTCGGAAACGAAGCGAGCTATGGCAAAATGTTAAGAGACCTTTTTTGTAGAGAATTAAGTTTCCTACTTTTTATGTTCTATGATATTTTTTGATCAGATGCGTAGTTCTCGAGATATATCAAGATATTTAACAGTTCCGAAGCCGCACCAACATAATAGAAATACAGAAACACCGTGGCCCCTTTCTTTGAGATAACTCTGCACTATTGCGAGCTGCAAATTCCACTTTCAGCTTAGCTGTGCAGAAGAAGAACAACAAGAAGAAGAAATATCTCGAAATATGTCCGTCAGGCCCCTTCCCTTGAGATAAATCTGCAAATATCTCGGAAACGAAGCGAGCTATGGCAAAATGTTAAGAGACCTTTTTTGTAGAGAATTAAGTTTCCTACTTTTTATGTTCTATGATATTTTTTGATCAGATGCGTAGTTCTCGAGATATATCAAGATATTTAAAAGTTCCGAAGCCGCACCAACATAATAGAGATACAGAAACACCGTGGCCCCTTTCTTTGAGATAACTCTGCACTAGTGCGAGCCGCAAATGCCACTTCCAGCTTAGCTGTGCAGAAGAAGAACAACAAGAAGAAGAAATATCTCGAAATATGTCCGTCAGGCCCCTTCCCTTGAGATAAATCTGCAAATATCTCGGAAACGAAGCGAGCTATGGCAAAATGTTAAGAGAGCTTTTTTGTAGAGAATTAAGTTTCCTACTTTTTATGTTCTATGATATTTTTTGATCAGATGCGTAGTTCTCGAGATATATCAAGATATTTAAAAGTTCCGAAGCCGCACCAACATAATAGAGATACAGAAACACCGTGGCCCCTTTCTTTGAGATAACTCTGCACTATTGCGAGCTGCAAATGCCACTTCCAGCTTAGCTGTGCAGAAGAAGAACAACAAGAAGAAGAAATATCTCGAAATATGTCCGTCAGGCCCCTTCCCTTGAGATAAATCTGCAAATAGCTCGGAAACGAAGAGAGCTATGGCAAAATGTTAAGAGACCTTTTTTGTAGAGATTTAAGTTTCCTACTTTTTATGCTCTATGATATTTTTTGATCAGATGCGTAGTTCTCGAGATATATCAAGATATTTAAAAGTTCCGAAGCCGCACCAACATAATAGAGATACAGAAACACCGTGGCCCCTTTCTTTGAGGTAACACTGCACTATTGCGAGCTGCAAATGCCACTTCCAGCTTAGCTGTGCAGAAGAAGAATAACAAGAAGAAGAAATATCTCGAAATATGTCCGTCAGGCCCCTTCCCTTGAGATATATCTGCAAATATCTCGGAAACGAAGCGAGCTATGGCAAAATGTTAAGAGACCTTTTTTGGAGAGAATTAAGTTTCCTACTTTTTATGTTCTATGATATTTTTTGATCAGATGCGTAGTTCTCGAGATATATCAAGATATTTAAAAGTTCCGAAGCCGCACCAACATAATAGAGATACAGAAACACCGTGGCCCCTTTCTTTGAGATAACTCTGCACTATTGCGAGCTGGAAATGCCACTTCCAGTTTAGCTGTGCAGAAGAAGAACAACAAGAAGAAGAAATATCTCGAAATATGTCCGTTAGGCCCCTTCCCTTGAGATATATCTGCAAATATCTCGGAAACGAAGCGAGCTATGGCAAAATGTTAAGAGACCTTTTTTGTAGAGAATTAAGTTTCCTACTTTTCATGTTGTATGATATTTTTTGATCAGATGCGTAATTGTCGAGATATACCAAGATATTTAAAAGTTCCGAAGCCGCACCAACATAATAGAGATACAGAAACACCGTGGCCCCTTTCTTTGGGATAACTCTGCACTATTGCGAGCTGGAAATGCCACTCCCAGTTTAGCTGTGCAGAAGAAGAACAACAAGAAGAAGAAATATCTCGAAATATGTCCGTCAGGACCCTTCCCTTGAGATAAATCTGCAAATATCTCGGAAACGAAGCGAGCTATGGCAAAACGTTAAGAGACCTTTTTTGTAGAGAATTATGTTTCCTACAATTTATGTTCTATGATATTTTTTGATCAGAAGCGTAGTTTTCGAGATATATCGAGATATTTAAAAGTTCCGAAGCCGCACCAACATATTAGAGGTACAGAAACACCGTGGCCCCTTTCTTTGAGATAACTCTGCACTAGTGCGAGCCGCAGATGCCACTTCCAGCTTAGCTGTGCAGGAGAAGAACAACAAGAAGAAGAAATATCTCGGAATATGTCCGTTAGGCCCCTTCCCTTGAGATAAATCTGCAAATATCTCGGAAACGAAGCGAGCTATGGCAAAATGTTAAGAGACCTTTTTTGTAGAGAATTATGTTTCCTACAATTTATGTTCTATGATATTTTTTGATCAGAAGCGTAGTTTTCGAGATATATCGAGATATTGAAAAGTTCCGAAGCCGCACCAACATAATAGAGGTACAGAAACACCGTGGCCCCTTTCTTTGAGATAACTCTGCACTAGTGCGATCCGCGAATGCCACTTCCAGCTTAGCTGTGCAGAAGAAGAACAACAAGAAGAAGAAATATCTCGAAATATGTCTGTCAGGCCCCTTCCCTTGAGATTAATCTGCAAATATCTCGGAAACGAAGCGAGCTATGGCAAAATGTTAAGAGACCTTTTTTGTAGAGAATTAAGTTTCCTACGTTTTATGTTCTATGATATTTTTTGATCAGATGCGTAGTTCTCGAGATATATCAAGATATTTAAAAGTTCCGAAGCCGCACCAACATAATAGAGATACAGAAACACCGTGGCCCCTTTCTTTGAGATAACTCTGCACTATTGCGAGCTGTAAATGCCACTTCCGGCTTAGCTGTGCAGAAGAAGAACAACAAGAAGAAGAAATATCTCGAAATATGTCCGTCAGGCCCCTTCCCTTGAGATATATCTGCAAATATCTCGGAAACGAAGCGAGCTATGGCAAAATGTTAAGAGACCTTTTTTGTAGAGAATTAAGTTTCCTACTTTTTATGTTCTATGATATTTTTTGATCAGATGCGTAGTTCTCGAGATATATCAAGATATTTAAAAGTTCCGAAGCCGCACCAACATAATAGAGATACAGAAACACCGTGGCCCCTTTCTTTGAGATAACTCTGCACTATTGCGAACTGCAAATGCCACTTCCAGTTTAGCTGTGCAGAAGAAGAACAACAAGAAGAAGAAATATCTCGAAATATGTCCGTCAGGCCCCTTCCCTTGAGATAAATCTGCAAATATCTCGGAAACGAAGCGAGCTATGGGAAAATGTTAAGAGACCTTTTTTGTAGAGAATTAAGTTTCCTACTTTTTATGTTCTATGATATTTTTTGATCAGATGCGTAGTTCTCGAGATATATCAAGATATTTAAAAGTTCCGAAGCCGCACCAACATAATAGAAATACAGAAACACCGTGGCCCCTTTCTTTGAGATAACTCTGCACTATTGCGAGCTGCAAATTCCACTTTCAGCTTAGCTGTGCAGAAGAAGAACAACAAGAAGAAGAAATATCTCGAAATATGTCCGTCAGGCCCCTTCCCTTGAGATAAATCTGCAAATATCTCGGAAACGAAGCGAGCTATGGCAAAATGTTAAGAGACCTTTTTTGTAGACAATTAAGTTTCCTACTTTTTATGTTTTATGATATTTTTTGATCAGATGCGTAGTTCTCGAGATATATCAAGATATTTAAAAGTTCCGAAGCCGCACCAACATAATAGAGATACAGAAACACCGTGGCCCCTTTCTTTGAGATAACTCTGCACTAGTGCGAGCCGCAAATGCCACTTCCAGCTTAGCTGTGCAGGAGAAGAACAACAAGAAGAAGAAATATCTCGAAATATGTCCGTTAGGCCCCTTCCCTTGAGATAAATCTGCAAATATCTCGGAAACGAAGCGAGCTATGGCAAAATGTTAAGAGACCTTTTTTGTAGAGAATTATGTTTCCTACAATTTATGTTCTATGATATTTTTTGATGAGAAGCGTAGTTTTCGAGATATATCGAGATATTTAAAAGTTCCGAAGCCGCACCAACATAATAGAGGTACAGAAACACCGTGGCCCCTTTCTTTGAGATAACTCTGCACTAGTGCGATCCGCAAATGCCACTTCCAGCTTAGCTGTGCAGAAGAAGAACAACAAGAAGAAGAAATATCTCGAAATATGTCTGTCAGGCCCCTTCCCTTGAGATTAATCTGCAAATATCTCGGAAACGAAGCGAGCTATGGCAAAATGTTAAGAGACCTTTTTTGTAGAGAATTAAGTTTCCTACGTTTTATGTTCTATGATATTTTTTGATCAGATGCGTAGTTCTCGAGATATATCAAGATATTTAAAAGTTCCGAAGCCGCACCAACATAATAGAGATACAGAAACACCGTGGCCCCTTTCTTTGAGATAACTCTGCACTATTGCGAGCTGCAAATGCCACTTCCAGCTTAGCTGTGCAGAAGAAGAACAACAAGAAGAAGAAATATCTCGAAATATGTCCGCCAGGCCCCTTCCCTTGAGATAAATCTGCAAATATCTCGGAAACGAAGCGAGCTATGGCAAAATGTTAAGAGACCTTTTTGGTAGAGAATTAAGTTTCCTACTTTTTATGTTCTATGATATTTTTTGATCAGATGCGTAGTTCTCGAGATATATCAAGATATTTAAAAGTTCCGAAGCCGCACCAACATAATAGAGATACAGAAACACCGTGGCCCCTTTCTTTGAGATAACTCTGCACTATTGCGAGCTGTAAATGCCAATTCCGGCTTAGCTGTGCAGAAGAAGAACAACAAGAAGAAGAAATATCTCGAAATATGTCCGTCAGGCCCCTTCCCTTGAGATAAATCTGCAAATATCTCGGAAACGAAGCGAGCTATGGCAAAATGTTAAGAGACCTTTTTTGTAGAGAATTAAGTTTCCTACTTTTTATGTTCTATGATATTTTTTGATCAGATGCGTAGTTCTCGAGATATATCAAGATATTTAAAAGTTCCGAAGCCGCACCAACATAATAGAAATACAGAAACACCGTGGCCCCTTTCTTTGAGATAACTCTGCACTATTGCGAGCTGCAAATTCCACTTTCAGCTTAGCTGTGCAGAAGAAGAGCAACAAGAAGAAGAAATATCTCGAAATATGTCCGTCAGGCCCCTTCCCTTGAGATATATCTGCAAATATCTCGGAAACGAAGCGAGCCATGGCAAAATGTTAAGAGACCTTTTTTGTAGAGAATTATGTTTCCTACAATTTATGTTCTATGATATTTTTTGATCAGAAGCGTAGTTTTCGAGATATATCGAGATATTTAAAAGTTCCGAAGCCGCACCAACATAATAGAGGTACAGAAACACCGTGGCCCCTTTCTTTGAGATAACTCTGCACTAGTGCGAGCCGCAAATGCCACTTCCAGCTTAGCTGTGCAGAAGAAGAACAACAAGAAGAAGAAATATCTCGAAATATGTCCGTCAGGCCCCTTCCCTTGAGATAAATCTGCAAATATCTCGGAAACGAAGCGAGCTATGGCAAAATGTTAAGAGACGTTTTTTGTAGAGCATTATGTTTCCTACAATTTATGTTCTATGATATTTTTTTATCAGAAGCGTAGTTTTCGAGATATATCGAGATATTTAAAAGTTCCGAAGCCGCACCAACATAATAGAGATTCAGAAACACCGTGGCCCCTTTCTTTGAGATAACTCTGCACTATTGCGAGCTGGAAATGCCACTTCCAGTTTAGCTGTGCAGAAGAAGAACAACAAGAAGAAGAAATATCTCGAAATATGTCCGTCAGGCCCCTTCCCTTGAGATAAATCTGCAAATATCTCGGAAACGAAGCGAGCTATGGCAAAATGTTAAGAGACCTTTTTTGTAGAGAATTAAGTTTCCTACTTTTTATGTTCTATGATATTTTTTGATCAGATGCGTAGTTCTCGAGATATATCAAGATATTTAAAAGTTCCGAAGCCGCACCAACATAATAGAAATACAGAAACACCGTGGCCCCTTTCTTTGAGATAACTCTGCACTATTGCGAGCTGCAAATTCCACTTTCAGCTTAGCTGTGCAGAAGAAGAACAACAAGAAGAAGAAATATCTCGAAATATGTCCGTCAGGCCCCTTCCCTTGAGATAAATCTGCAAATATCTCGGAAACGAAGCGAGCTATGGCAAAATGTTAAGAGACCTTTTTTGTAGACAATTAAGTTTCCTACTTTTTATGTTTTATGATATTTTTTGATCAGATGCGTAGTTCTCGAGATATATCAAGATATTTAAAAGTTCCGAAGCCGCACCAACATAATAGAGATACAGAAACACCGTGGCCCCTTTCTTTGAGATAACTCTGCACTAGTGCGAGCCGCAAATGCCACTTCCAGCTTAGCTGTGCAGGAGAAGAACAACAAGAAGAAGAAATATCTCGAAATATGTCCGTTAGGCCCCTTCCCTTGAGATAAATCTGCAAATATCTCGGAAACGAAGCGAGCTATGGCAAAATGTTAAGAGACCTTTTTTGTAGAGAATTAAGTTTCCTACTTTTTATGTTCGATGATATTTTTTGATCAGATGCGTAGTTCTCGAGATATATCAAGATATTTAAAAGTTCCGAAGCCGCACCAACATAATAGAGATACAGAAACACCGTGGCCCCTTTCTTTGAGATAACGCTGCACTATTGCGAGCTGGAAATGCCACTTCCAGTTTAGCTGTGCAGAAGAAGGACAACAAGAAGAAGAAATATCTCGAAATATGTCCGTCAGGCCCCTTCCCTTGAGATAAATCTGCAAATATCTCGGAAACGAAGCGAGTTATGGCAAAATGTTAAGAGACCTTTTTTGTAGAGAATTAAGTTTCCTACTTTTTATGTTCTATGATATTTTTTGATCAGATGCGTAGTTCTCGAGATATATCAAGATATTTAAAAGTTCCGAAGCCGCACCAACATAATAGAGATACAGAAACACCGTGGCCCCTTTCTTTGAGATAACTCTGCACTAGTGCGAGACGCAGATGCCACTTCCAGCTTAGCTGTGCAGAAGAAGAACAACAAGAAGAAGAAATATCTCGAAATATGTCCGTCAGGCCCCTTCCCTTGAGATAAATCTGCAAATATCTCGGAAACGAAGCGAGCTATGGCAAAATGTTAAGAGACGTTTTTTGTAGAGCATTATGTTTCCTACAATTTATGTTCTATGATATTTTTTTATCAGAAGCGTAGTTTTCGAGATATATCGAGATATTTAAAAGTTCCGAAGCCGCACCAACATAATAGAGATTCAGAAACACCGTGGCCCCTTTCTTTGAGATAACTCTGCACTATTGCGAGCTGGAAATGCCACTTCCAGTTTATCTGTGCAGAAGAAGAACAACAAGAAGAAGAAATATCTCGAAATATGTCCGTCAGGCCCCTTCCCTTGAGATAAATCTGCAAATATCTCGGAAACGAAGCGAGCTATGGCAAAATGTTAAGAGACCTTTTTTGTAGAGAATTAAGTTTCCTACTTTTTATGTTCTATGATATTTTTTGATCAGATGCGTAGTTCTCGAGATATATCAAGATATTTAACAGTTCCGAAGCCGCACCAACATAATAGAAATACAGAAACACCGTGGCCCCTTTCTTTGAGATAACTCTGCACTATTGCGAGCTGCAAATTCCACTTTCAGCTTAGCTGTGCAGAAGAAGAACAACAAGAAGAAGAAATATCTCGAAATATGTCCGTCAGGCCCCTTCCCTTGAGATAAATCTGCAAATATCTCGGAAACGAAGCGAGCTATGGCAAAATGTTAAGAGACCTTTTTTGTAGACAATTAAGTTTCCTACTTTTTATGTTTTATGATATTTTTTGATCAGATGCGTAGTTCTCGAGATATATCAAGATATTTAAAAGTTCCGAAGCCGCACCAACATAATAGAGATACAGAAACACCGTGGCCCCTTTCTTTGAGATAACTCTGCACTATTGCGAGCTGGAAATGCCACTTCCAGTTTAGCTGTGCAGAAGAAGAACAACAAGAAGAAGAAATATCTCGAAATATGTCCGTCAGGCCCCTTCCCTTGAGATAAATCTGCAAATATCTCGGAAACGAAGCGAGCTATGGGAAAATGTTAAGAGACCTTTTTTGTAGAGAATTAAGTTTCCTACTTTTTATGTTCTATGATATTTTTTGATCAGATGCGTAGTTCTCGAGATATATCAAGATATTTAAAAGTTCCGAAGCCGCACCAACATAATAGAAATACAGAAACACCGTGGCCCCTTTCTTTGAGATAACTCTGCACTATTGCGAGCTGCAAATTCCACTTTCAGCTTAGCTGTGCAGAAGAAGAACAACAAGAAGAAGAAATATCTCGAAATATGTCCGTCAGGCCCCTTCCCTTGAGATAAATCTGCAAATATCTCGGAAACGAAGCGAGCTATGGCAAAATGTTAAGAGACCTTTTTTGTAGACAATTAAGTTTCCTACTTTTTATGTTTTATGATATTTTTTGATCAGATGCGTAGTTCTCGAGATATATCAAGATATTTAAAAGTTCCGAAGCCGCACCAACATAATAGAGATACAGAAACACCGTGGCCCCTTTCTTTGAGATAACTCTGCACTAGTGCGAGCCGCAAATGCCACTTCCAGCTTAGCTGTGCAGAAGAAGAACAACAAGAAGAAGAAATATCTCGAAATATGTCTGTCAGGCCCCTTCCCTTGAGATTAATCTGCAAATATCTCGGAAACGAAGCGAGCTATGGCAAAATGTTAAGAGACCTTTTTTGTAGAGAATTAAGTTTCCTACGTTTTATGTTCTATGATATTTTTTGATCAGATGCGTAGTTCTCGAGATATATCAAGATATTTAAAAGTTCCGAAGCCGCACCAACATAATAGAGATACAGAAACACCGTGGCCCCTTTCTTTGAGATAACTCTGCACTATTGCGAGCTGCAAATGCCACTTCCAGCTTAGCTGTGCAGAAGAAGAACAACAAGAAGAAGAAATATCTCGAAATATGTCCGCCAGGCCCCTTCCCTTGAGATAAATCTGCAAATATCTCGGAAACGAAGCGAGCTATGGCAAAATGTTAAGAGACCTTTTTGGTAGAGAATTAAGTTTCCTACTTTTTATGTTCTATGATATTGTTTGATCAGATGCGTAGTTCTCGAGATATATCAAGATATTTAAAAGTTCCGAAGCCGCACCAACATAATAGAGATACAGAAACACCGTGGCCCCTTTCTTTGAGATAACTCTGCACTATTGCGAGCTGTAAATGCCAATTCCGGCTTAGCTGTGCAGAAGAAGAACAACAAGAAGAAGAAATATCTCGAAATATGTCCGTCAGGCCCCTTCCCTTGAGATAAATCTGCAAATATCTCGGAAACGAAGCGAGCTATGGCAAAATGTTAAGAGACCTTTTTTGTAGAGAATTAAGTTTCCTACTTTTTATGTTCTATGATATTTTTTGATCAGATGCGTAGTTCTCGAGATATATCAAGATATTTAAAAGTTCCGAAGCCGCACCAACATAATAGAAATACAGAAACACCGTGGCCCCTTTCTTTGAGATAACTCTGCACTATTGCGAGCTGCAAATTCCACTTTCAGCTTAGCTGTGCAGAAGAAGAGCAACAAGAAGAAGAAATATCTCGAAATATGTCCGTCAGGCCCCTTCCCTTGAGATATATCTGCAAATATCTCGGAAACGAAGCGAGCCATGGCAAAATGTTAAGAGACCTTTTTTGTAGAGAATTATGTTTCCTACAATTTATGTTCTATGATATTTTTTGATCAGAAGCGTAGTTTTCGAGATATATCGAGATATTTAAAAGTTCCGAAGCCGCACCAACATAATAGAGGTACAGAAACACCGTGGCCCCTTTCTTTGAGATAACTCTGCACTAGTGCGAGCCGCAAATGCCACTTCCAGCTTAGCTGTGCAGAAGAAGAACAACAAGAAGAAGAAATATCTCGAAATATGTCCGTCAGGCCCCTTCCCTTGAGATAAATCTGCAAATATCTCGGAAACGAAGCGAGCTATGGCAAAATGTTAAGAGACGTTTTTTGTAGAGCATTATGTTTCCTACAATTTATGTTCTATGATATTTTTTTATCAGAAGCGTAGTTTTCGAGATATATCGAGATATTTAAAAGTTCCGAAGCCGCACCAAGATAATAGAGATTCAGAAACACCGTGGCCCCTTTCTTTGAGATAACTCTGCACTATTGCGAGCTGGAAATGCCACTTCCAGTTTAGCTGTGCAGAAGAAGAACAACAAGAAGAAGAAATATCTCGAAATATGTCCGTCAGGCCCCTTCCCTTGAGATAAATCTGCAAATATCTCGGAAACGAAGCGAGCTATGGCAAAATGTTAAGAGACCTTTTTTGTAGAGAATTAAGTTTCCTACTTTTTATGTTCTATGATATTTTTTGATCAGATGCGTAGTTCTCGAGATATATCAAGATATTTAAAAGTTCCGAAGCCGCACCAACATAATAGAAATACAGAAACACCGTGGCCCCTTTCTTTGAGATAACTCTGCACTATTGCGAGCTGCAAATTCCACTTTCAGCTTAGCTGTGCAGAAGAAGAACAACAAGAAGAAGAAATATCTCGAAATATGTCCGTCAGGCCCCTTCCCTTGAGATAAATCTGCAAATATCTCGGAAACGAAGCGAGCTATGGCAAAATGTTGAGACCTTTTTTGTAGACAATTAAGTTTCCTACTTTTTATGTTTTATGATATTTTTTGATCAGATGCGTAGTTCTCGAGATATATCAAGATATTTAAAAGTTCCGAAGCCGCACCAACATAATAGAGATACAGAAACACCGTGGCCCCTTTCTTTGAGATAACTCTGCACTAGTGCGAGCCGCAAATGCCACTTCCAGCTTAGCTGTGCAGGAGAAGAACAACAAGAAGAAGAAATATCTCGAAATATGTCCGTTAGGCCCCTTCCCTTGAGATAAATCTGCAAATATCTCGGAAACGAAGCGAGCTATGGCAAAATGTTAAGAGACCTTTTTTGTAGAGAATTATGTTTCCTACAATTTATGTTCTATGATATTTTGTGATCAGAAGCGTAGTTTTCGAGATATATCGAGATATTTAAAAGTTCCGAAGCCGCACCAACATAATAGAGGTACAGAAACACCGTGGCCCCTTTCTTTGAGATAACTCTGCACTAGTGCGATCCGCAAATGCCACTTCCAGCTTAGCTGTGCAGAAGAAGAACAACAAGAAGAAGAAATATCTCGAAATATGTCTGTCAGGCCCCTTCCCTTGAGATAAATCTGCAAATATCTCGGAAACGAAGCGAGCTATGGCAAAATGTTAAGAGACCTTTTTTGTAGACAATTAAGTTTCCTACTTTTTATGTTTTATGATATTTTTTGATCAGATGCGTAGTTCTCGAGATATATCAAGATATTTAAAAGTTCCGAAGCCGCACCAACATAATAGAGATACAGAATCACCGTGGCCCCTTTCTTTGAGATAACTCTGCACTAGTGCGAGCCGCAAATGCCACTTGGAGCTTAGCTGTGCAGGAGAAGAACAACAAGAAGAAGAAATATCTCGAAATATGTCCGTTAGGCCCCTTCCCTTGAGATAAATCTGCAAATATCTCGGAAACGAAGCGAGCTATGGCAAAATGTTAAGAGACCTATTTTGTAGAGCATTATGTTTCCTACAATTTATGTTCTATGATATTTTTTGATCAGAAGCGTAGTTTTCGAGATATATCGAGATATTTAAAAGTTCCGAAGCCGCACCAACATAATAGAGGTACAGAAACACCGTGGCCCCTTTCTTTGAGATAACTCTGCACTAGTGCGATCCGCAAATGCCACTTCCAGCTTAGCTGTGCAGAAGAAGAACAACAAGAAGATGAAATATCTCGAAATATGTCTGTCAGGCCCCTTCCCTTGAGATAAGTCTGCAAATATCTCGGAAACGAAGCGAGCTATGGCAAAATGTTAAGAGACCTTTTTTGTAGAGAATTAAGTTTCCTACGTTTTATGTTCTATGATATTTTTTGATCAGATGCGTAGTTCTCGAGATATATCAAGATATTTAAAAGTTCCGAAGCCGCACCAACATAATAGAGATACAGAAACACCGTGGCCCCTTTCTTTGAGATAACTCTGCACTATTGCGAGCTGCAAATGCCACTTCCAGCTTAGCTGTGCAGAAGAAGAACAACAAGAAGAAGAAATATCTCGAAATATGTCCGCCAGGCCCCTTCCCTTGAGATAAATCTGCAAATATCTCGGAAACGAAGCGAGCTATGGCAAAATGTTAAGAGACCTTTTTGGTAGAGAATTAAGTTTCCTACTTTTTATGTTCTATGATATTTTTTGATCAGATGCGTAGTTCTCGAGATATATCAAGATATTTAAAAGTTCCGAAGCCGCACCAACATAATAGAGATACAGAAACA
This sequence comes from Osmia lignaria lignaria, assembly GCF_051020975.1. NCBI lineage: Eukaryota > Metazoa > Arthropoda > Insecta > Hymenoptera > Megachilidae > Osmia > Osmia lignaria. The sequence continues at coordinate 4,224,600 of NW_027478167.1, read as the reverse complement.
CCGTGGCCCCTTTCTTTGAGATAACTCTGCACTATTGCGAGCTGTAAATGCCAATTCCGGCTTAGCTGTGCAGAAGAAGAACAACAAGAAGAAGAAATATCTCGAAATATGTCCGTCAGGCCCCTTCCCTTGAGATAAATCTGCAAATATCTCGGAAACGAAGCGAGCTATGGCAAAATGTTAAGAGACCTTTTTTGTAGAGAATTAAGTTTCCTACTTTTTATGTTCTATGATATTTTTTGATCAGATGCGTAGTTCTCGAGATATATCAAGATATTTAAAAGTTCCGAAGCCGCACCAACATAATAGAAATACAGAAACACCGTGGCCCCTTTCTTTGAGATAACTCTGCACTATTGCGAGCTGCAAATTCCACTTTCAGCTTAGCTGTGCAGAAGAAGAGCAACAAGAAGAAGAAATATCTCGAAATATGTCCGTCAGGCCCCTTCCCTTGAGATATATCTGCAAATATCTCGGAAACGAAGCGAGCCATGGCAAAATGTTAAGAGACCTTTTTTGTAGAGAATTATGTTTCCTACAATTTATGTTCTATGATATTTTTTGATCAGAAGCGTAGTTTTCGAGATATATCGAGATATTTAAAAGTTCCGAAGCCGCACCAACATAATAGAGGTACAGAAACACCGTGGCCCCTTTCTTTGAGATAACTCTGCACTAGTGCGAGCCGCAAATGCCACTTCCAGCTTAGCTGTGCAGAAGAAGAACAACAAGAAGAAGAAATATCTCGAAATATGTCCGTCAGGCCCCTTCCCTTGAGATAAATCTGCAAATATCTCGGAAACGAAGCGAGCTATGGCAAAATGTTAAGAGACGTTTTTTGTAGAGCATTATGTTTCCTACAATTTATGTTCTATGATATTTTTTTATCAGAAGCGTAGTTTTCGAGATATATCGAGATATTTAAAAGTTCCGAAGCCGCACCAAGATAATAGAGATTCAGAAACACCGTGGCCCCTTTCTTTGAGATAACTCTGCACTATTGCGAGCTGGAAATGCCACTTCCAGTTTAGCTGTGCAGAAGAAGAACAACAAGAAGAAGAAATATCTCGAAATATGTCCGTCAGGCCCCTTCCCTTGAGATAAATCTGCAAATATCTCGGAAACGAAGCGAGCTATGGCAAAATGTTAAGAGACCTTTTTTGTAGAGAATTAAGTTTCCTACTTTTTATGTTCTATGATATTTTTTGATCAGATGCGTAGTTCTCGAGATATATCAAGATATTTAAAAGTTCCGAAGCCGCACCAACATAATAGAAATACAGAAACACCGTGGCCCCTTTCTTTGAGATAACTCTGCACTATTGCGAGCTGCAAATTCCACTTTCAGCTTAGCTGTGCAGAAGAAGAACAACAAGAAGAAGAAATATCTCGAAATATGTCCGTCAGGCCCCTTCCCTTGAGATAAATCTGCAAATATCTCGGAAACGAAGCGAGCTATGGCAAAATGTTGAGACCTTTTTTGTAGACAATTAAGTTTCCTACTTTTTATGTTTTATGATATTTTTTGATCAGATGCGTAGTTCTCGAGATATATCAAGATATTTAAAAGTTCCGAAGCCGCACCAACATAATAGAGATACAGAAACACCGTGGCCCCTTTCTTTGAGATAACTCTGCACTAGTGCGAGCCGCAAATGCCACTTCCAGCTTAGCTGTGCAGGAGAAGAACAACAAGAAGAAGAAATATCTCGAAATATGTCCGTTAGGCCCCTTCCCTTGAGATAAATCTGCAAATATCTCGGAAACGAAGCGAGCTATGGCAAAATGTTAAGAGACCTTTTTTGTAGAGAATTATGTTTCCTACAATTTATGTTCTATGATATTTTGTGATCAGAAGCGTAGTTTTCGAGATATATCGAGATATTTAAAAGTTCCGAAGCCGCACCAACATAATAGAGGTACAGAAACACCGTGGCCCCTTTCTTTGAGATAACTCTGCACTAGTGCGATCCGCAAATGCCACTTCCAGCTTAGCTGTGCAGAAGAAGAACAACAAGAAGAAGAAATATCTCGAAATATGTCTGTCAGGCCCCTTCCCTTGAGATAAATCTGCAAATATCTCGGAAACGAAGCGAGCTATGGCAAAATGTTAAGAGACCTTTTTTGTAGACAATTAAGTTTCCTACTTTTTATGTTTTATGATATTTTTTGATCAGATGCGTAGTTCTCGAGATATATCAAGATATTTAAAAGTTCCGAAGCCGCACCAACATAATAGAGATACAGAATCACCGTGGCCCCTTTCTTTGAGATAACTCTGCACTAGTGCGAGCCGCAAATGCCACTTGGAGCTTAGCTGTGCAGGAGAAGAACAACAAGAAGAAGAAATATCTCGAAATATGTCCGTTAGGCCCCTTCCCTTGAGATAAATCTGCAAATATCTCGGAAACGAAGCGAGCTATGGCAAAATGTTAAGAGACCTATTTTGTAGAGCATTATGTTTCCTACAATTTATGTTCTATGATATTTTTTGATCAGAAGCGTAGTTTTCGAGATATATCGAGATATTTAAAAGTTCCGAAGCCGCACCAACATAATAGAGGTACAGAAACACCGTGGCCCCTTTCTTTGAGATAACTCTGCACTAGTGCGATCCGCAAATGCCACTTCCAGCTTAGCTGTGCAGAAGAAGAACAACAAGAAGATGAAATATCTCGAAATATGTCTGTCAGGCCCCTTCCCTTGAGATAAGTCTGCAAATATCTCGGAAACGAAGCGAGCTATGGCAAAATGTTAAGAGACCTTTTTTGTAGAGAATTAAGTTTCCTACGTTTTATGTTCTATGATATTTTTTGATCAGATGCGTAGTTCTCGAGATATATCAAGATATTTAAAAGTTCCGAAGCCGCACCAACATAATAGAGATACAGAAACACCGTGGCCCCTTTCTTTGAGATAACTCTGCACTAGTGCGAGCCGCAAATGCCACTTCCAGCTTAGCTGTGCAGAAGAAGAACAACAAGAAGAAGAAATATCTCGAAATATGTCCGTCAGGCCCCTTCCCTTGAGATAAATCTGCAAATATCTCGGAAACGAAGCGAGCTATGGCAAAATGTTAAGAGACGTTTTTTGTAGAGCATTATGTTTCCTACAATTTATGTTCTATGATATTTTTTTATCAGAAGCGTAGTTTTCGAGATATATCGAGATATTTAAAAGTTCCGAAGCCGCACCAAGATAATAGAGATTCAGAAACACCGTGGCCCCTTTCTTTGAGATAACTCTGCACTATTGCGAGCTGGAAATGCCACTTCCAGTTTAGCTGTGCAGAAGAAGAACAACAAGAAGAAGAAATATCTCGAAATATGTCCGTCAGGCCCCTTCCCTTGAGATAAATCTGCAAATATCTCGGAAACGAAGCGAGCTATGGCAAAATGTTAAGAGACCTTTTTTGTAGAGAATTAAGTTTCCTACTTTTTATGTTCTATGATATTTTTTGATCAGATGCGTAGTTCTCGAGATATATCAAGATATTTAAAAGTTCCGAAGCCGCACCAACATAATAGAAATACAGAAACACCGTGGCCCCTTTCTTTGAGATAACTCTGCACTATTGCGAGCTGCAAATTCCACTTTCAGCTTAGCTGTGCAGAAGAAGAACAACAAGAAGAAGAAATATCTCGAAATATGTCCGTCAGGCCCCTTCCCTTGAGATAAATCTGCAAATATCTCGGAAACGAAGCGAGCTATGGCAAAATGTTGAGACCTTTTTTGTAGACAATTAAGTTTCCTACTTTTTATGTTTTATGATATTTTTTGATCAGATGCGTAGTTCTCGAGATATATCAAGATATTTAAAAGTTCCGAAGCCGCACCAACATAATAGAGATACAGAAACACCGTGGCCCCTTTCTTTGAGATAACTCTGCACTAGTGCGAGCCGCAAATGCCACTTCCAGCTTAGCTGTGCAGGAGAAGAACAACAAGAAGAAGAAATATCTCGAAATATGTCCGTTAGGCCCCTTCCCTTGAGATAAATCTGCAAATATCTCGGAAACGAAGCGAGCTATGGCAAAATGTTAAGAGACCTTTTTTGTAGAGAATTATGTTTCCTACAATTTATGTTCTATGATATTTTGTGATCAGAAGCGTAGTTTTCGAGATATATCGAGATATTTAAAAGTTCCGAAGCCGCACCAACATAATAGAGGTACAGAAACACCGTGGCCCCTTTCTTTGAGATAACTCTGCACTAGTGCGATCCGCAAATGCCACTTCCAGCTTAGCTGTGCAGAAGAAGAACAACAAGAAGAAGAAATATCTCGAAATATGTCTGTCAGGCCCCTTCCCTTGAGATAAATCTGCAAATATCTCGGAAACGAAGCGAGCTATGGCAAAATGTTAAGAGACCTTTTTTGTAGACAATTAAGTTTCCTACTTTTTATGTTTTATGATATTTTTTGATCAGATGCGTAGTTCTCGAGATATATCAAGATATTTAAAAGTTCCGAAGCCGCACCAACATAATAGAGATACAGAATCACCGTGGCCCCTTTCTTTGAGATAACTCTGCACTAGTGCGAGCCGCAAATGCCACTTGGAGCTTAGCTGTGCAGGAGAAGAACAACAAGAAGAAGAAATATCTCGAAATATGTCCGTTAGGCCCCTTCCCTTGAGATAAATCTGCAAATATCTCGGAAACGAAGCGAGCTATGGCAAAATGTTAAGAGACCTATTTTGTAGAGCATTATGTTTCCTACAATTTATGTTCTATGATATTTTTTGATCAGAAGCGTAGTTTTCGAGATATATCGAGATATTTAAAAGTTCCGAAGCCGCACCAACATAATAGAGGTACAGAAACACCGTGGCCCCTTTCTTTGAGATAACTCTGCACTAGTGCGATCCGCAAATGCCACTTCCAGCTTAGCTGTGCAGAAGAAGAACAACAAGAAGATGAAATATCTCGAAATATGTCTGTCAGGCCCCTTCCCTTGAGATAAATCTGCAAATATCTCGGAAACGAAGCGAGCTACGGCAAAATGTTAAGAGACCTTTTTGGTAGAGAATTAAGTTTCCTACTTTTTATGTTCTATGATATTTTTTGATCAGATGCGTAGTTCTCGAGATATATCAAGATATTTAAAAGTTCCGAAGCCGCACCAACATAATAGAGATACAGAAACACCGTGGCCCCTTTCTTTGAGATAACTCTGCACTATTGCGAGCTGTAAATGCCACTTCCGGCTTAGCTGTGCAGAAGAAGAACAACAAGAAGAAGAAATATCTCGAAATATGTCCGTCAGGCCCCTTCCCTTGAGATAAATCTGCAAATATCTCGGAAACGAAGCGAGCTATGGCAAAATGTTAAGAGACCTTTTTTGTAGAGAATTAAGTTTCCTACTTTTTATGTTCTATGATATTTTTTGATCAGATGCGTAGTTCTCGAGATATATCAAGATATTTAAAAGTTCCGAAGCCGCACCAACATAATAGAAATACAGAAACACCGTGGCCCCTTTCTTTGAGATAACTCTGCACTATTGCGAGCTGCAAATTCCACTTTCAGCTTAGCTGTGCAGAAGAAGAACAACAAGAAGAAGAAATATCTCGAAATATGTCCGTCAGGCCCCTTCCCTTGAGATATATCTGCAAATATCTCGGAAACGAAGCGAGCCATGGCAAAATGTTAAGAGACCTTTTTTGTAGAGAATTATGTTTCCTACAATTTATGTTCTATGATATTTTTTGATCAGAAGCGTAGTTTTCGAGATATATCGAGATATTTAAAAGTTCCGAAGCCGCACCAACATAATAGAGGTACAGAAACACCGTGGCCCCTTTCTTTGAGATAACTCTGCACTAGTGCGAGCCGCAAATGCCACTTCCAGCTTAGCTGTGCAGAAGAAGAACAACAAGAAGAAGAAATATCTCGAAATATGTCCGTCAGGCCCCTTCCCTTGAGATAAATCTGCAAATATCTCGGAAACGAAGCGAGCTATGGCAAAATGTTAAGAGACGTTTTTTGTAGAGCATTATGTTTCCTACAATTTATGTTCTATGATATTTTTTTATCAGAAGCGTAGTTTTCGAGATATATCGAGATATTTAAAAGTTCCGAAGCCGCACCAACATAATAGAGATTCAGAAACACCGTGGCCCCTTTCTTTGAGATAACTCTGCACTATTGCGAGCTGGAAATGCCACTTCCAGTTTAGCTGTGCAGAAGAAGAACAACAAGAAGAAGAAATATCTCGAAATATGTCCGTCAGGCCCCTTCCCTTGAGATAAATCTGCAAATATCTCGGAAACGAAGCGAGCTATGGCAAAATGTTAAGAGACCTTTTTTGTAGAGAATTAAGTTTCCTACTTTTTATGTTCTATGATATTTTTTGATCAGATGCGTAGTTCTCGAGATATATCAAGATATTTAAAAGTTCCGAAGCCGCACCAACATAATAGAAATACAGAAACACCGTGGCCCCTTTCTTTGAGATAACTCTGCACTATTGCGAGCTGCAAATGCCACTTCCAGCTTAGCTGTGCAGAAGAAGAACAACAAGAAGAAGAAATATCTCGAAATATGTCCGCCAGGCCCCTTCCCTTGAGATAAATCTGCAAATATCTCGGAAACGAAGCGAGCTACGGCAAAATGTTAAGAGACCTTTTTGGTAGAGAATTAAGTTTCCTACTTTTTATGTTCTATGATATTTTTTGATCAGATGCGTAGTTCTCGAGATATATCAAGATATTTAAAAGTTCCGAAGCCGCACCAACATAATAGAGATACAGAAACACCGTGGCCCCTTTCTTTGAGATAACTCTGCACTATTGCGAGCTGTAAATGCCACTTCCGGCTTAGCTGTGCAGAAGAAGAACAACAAGAAGAAGAAATATCTCGAAATATGTCCGTCAGGCCCCTTCCCTTGAGATAAATCTGCAAATATCTCGGAAACGAAGCGAGCTATGGCAAAATGTTAAGAGACCTTTTTTGTAGAGAATTAAGTTTCCTACTTTTTATGTTCTATGATATTTTTTGATCAGATGCGTAGTTCTCGAGATATATCAAGATATTTAAAAGTTCCGAAGCCGCACCAACATAATAGAAATACAGAAACACCGTGGCCCCTTTCTTTGAGATAACTCTGCACTATTGCGAGCTGCAAATTCCACTTTCAGCTTAGCTGTGCAGAAGAAGAACAACAAGAAGAAGAAATATCTCGAAATATGTCCGTCAGGCCCCTTCCCTTGAGATATATCTGCAAATATCTCGGAAACGAAGCGAGCCATGGCAAAATGTTAAGAGACCTTTTTTGTAGAGAATTATGTTTCCTACAATTTATGTTCTATGATATTTTTTGATCAGAAGCGTAGTTTTCGAGATATATCGAGATATTTAAAAGTTCCGAAGCCGCACCAACATAATAGAGGTACAGAAACACCGTGGCCCCTTTCTTTGAGATAACTCTGCACTAGTGCGAGCCGCAAATGCCACTTCCAGCTTAGCTGTGCAGAAGAAGAACAACAAGAAGAAGAAATATCTCGAAATATGTCCGTCAGGCCCCTTCCCTTGAGATAAATCTGCAAATATCTCGGAAACGAAGCGAGCTATGGCAAAATGTTAAGAGACGTTTTTTGTAGAGCATTATGTTTCCTACAATTTATGTTCTATGATATTTTTTTATCAGAAGCGTAGTTTTCGAGATATATCGAGATATTTAAAAGTTCCGAAGCCGCACCAACATAATAGAGATTCAGAAACACCGTGGCCCCTTTCTTTGAGATAACTCTGCACTATTGCGAGCTGGAAATGCCACTTCCAGTTTAGCTGTGCAGAAGAAGAACAACAAGAAGAAGAAATATCTCGAAATATGTCCGTCAGGCCCCTTCCCTTGAGATAAATCTGCAAATATCTCGGAAACGAAGCGAGCTATGGCAAAATGTTAAGAGACCTTTTTTGTAGAGAATTAAGTTTCCTACTTTTTATGTTCTATGATATTTTTTGATCAGATGCGTAGTTCTCGAGATATATCAAGATATTTAAAAGTTCCGAAGCCGCACCAACATAATAGAAATACAGAAACACCGTGGCCCCTTTCTTTGAGATAACTCTGCACTATTGCGAGCTGCAAATTCCACTTTCAGCTTAGCTGTGCAGAAGAAGAACAACAAGAAGAAGAAATATCTCGAAATATGTCCGTCAGGCCCCTTCCCTTGAGATAAATCTGCAAATATCTCGGAAACGAAGCGAGCTATGGCAAAATGTTAAGAGACCTTTTTTGTAGACAATTAAGTTTCCTACTTTTTATGTTTTATGATATTTTTTGATCAGATGCGTAGTTCTCGAGATATATCAAGATATTTAAAAGTTCCGAAGCCGCACCAACATAATAGAGATACAGAAACACCGTGGCCCCTTTCTTTGAGATAACTCTGCACTAGTGCGATCCGCAAATGCCACTTCCAGCTTAGCTGTGCAGAAGAAGAACAACAAGAAGAAGAAATATCTCGAAATATGTCTGTCAGGCCCCTTCCCTTGAGATAAATCTGCAAATATCTCGGAAACGAAGCGAGCTATGGCAAAATGTTAAGAGACCTTTTTTGTAGACAATTAAGTTTCCTACTTTTTATGTTTTATGATATTTTTTGATCAGATGCGTAGTTCTCGAGATATATCAAGATATTTAAAAGTTCCGAAGCCGCACCAACATAATAGAGATACAGAATCACCGTGGCCCCTTTCTTTGAGATAACTGCACTAGTGCGAGCCGCAAATGCCACTTCCAGCTTAGCTGTGCAGGAGAAGAACAACAAGAAGAAGAAATATCTCGAAATATGTCCGTTAGGCCCCTTCCCTTGAGATAAATCTGCAAATATCTCGGAAACGAAGCGAGCTATGGCAAAATGTTAAGAGACCTTTTTTGTAGAGAATTATGTTTCCTACAATTTATGTTCTATGATATTTTGTGATCAGAAGCGTAGTTTTCGAGATATATCGAGATATTTAAAAGTTCCGAAGCCGCACCAACATAATAGAGGTACAGAAACACCGTGGCCCCTTTCTTTGAGATAACTCTGCACTAGTGCGATCCGCAAATGCCACTTCCAGCTTAGCTGTGCAGAAGAAGAACAACAAGAAGAAGAAATATCTCGAAATATGTCTGTCAGGCCCCTTCCCTTGAGATAAATCTGCAAATATCTCGGAAACGAAGCGAGCTATGGCAAAATGTTAAGAGACCTTTTTTGTAGAGAATTAAGTTTCCTACGTTTTATGTTCTATGATATTTTTTGATCAGATGCGTAGTTCTCGAGATATATCAAGATATTTAAAAGTTCCGAAGCCGCACCAACATAATAGAGATACAGAAACACCGTGGCCCCTTTCTTTGAGATAACTCTGCACTGGTGCGAGCCGCAAATGCCACTTCCAGCTTAGCTGTGCACAAGAAGAACAACAAGAAGAAGAAATATCTCGAAATATGTCCGTCAGGTACCTTCCCTTGAGATAAATCTGCAAATATCTCGGAAACGAAGCGAGCTATTGCAAAATGTTAAGAGACGTTTTTTGTAGAGAATTATGTTTCCTACAATTTATGTTCTATGATATTTTTTTATCAGAAGCGTAGTTTTCGAGATATATCGAGATATTTAAAAGTTCCGAAGCCGCACCAACATAATAGAGATTCAGAAACACCGTGGCCCCTTTCTTTGAGATAACGCTGCACTATTGCGAGCTGGAAATGCCACTTCCAGTTTAGCTGTGCAGAAGAAGAACAACAAGAAGAAGAAATATCTCGAAATATGTCCGTCAGGCCCCTTCCCTTGAGATAAATCTGCAAATATCTCGGAAACGAAGCGAGCTATGGCAAAATGTTAAGAGACCTTTTTTGTAGAGAATTAAGTTTCCTACTTTTTATGTTCTATGATATTTTTTGATCAGATGCGTAGTTCTCGAGATATATCAAGATATTTAAAAGTTCCGAAGCCGCACCAACATAATAGAAATACAGAAACACCGTGGCCCCTTTCTTTGAGATAACTCTGCACTATTGCGAGCTGCAAATTCCACTTTCAGCTTAGCTGTGCAGAAGAAGAACAACAAGAAGTAGAAATATCTCGAAATATGTCCGTCAGGCCCCTTCCCTTGAGATATATCTGCAAATATCTCGGAAACGAAGCGAGCCATGGCAAAATGTTAAGAGACCTTTTTTGTAGAGAATTATGTTTCCTACAATTTATGTTCTATGATATTTTTTGATCAGAAGCGTAGTTTTCGAGATATATCGAGATATTTAAAAGTTCCGAAGCCGCACCAACATAATAGAGGTACAGAAACACCGTGGCCCCTTTCTTTGAGATAACTCTGCACTGGTGCGAGCCGCAAATGCCACTTCCAGCTTAGCTGTGCACAAGAAGAACAACAAGAAGAAGAAATATCTCGAAATATGTCCGTCAGGCCCCTTCCCTTGAGATAAATCTGCAAATATCTCGGAAACGAAGCGAGCTATGGCAAAATGTTAAGAGACGTTTTTTGTAGAGCATTATGTTTCCTACAATTTATGTTCTATGATATTTTTTTATCAGAAGCGTAGTTTTCGAGATATATCGAGATATTTAAAAGTTCCGAAGCCGCACCAACATAATAGAGATTCAGAAACACCGTGGCCCCTTTCTTTGAGATAACTCTGCACTATTGCGAGCTGCAAATGCCACTTCCAGCTTAGCTGTGCAGAGGAAGAACAACAAGAAGAAGAAATATCTCGAAATATGTCCGTCAGGCCCCTTCCCTTGAGATAAATCTGCAAATATCTCGGAAACGAAGCGAGCTATGGCAAAATGTTAAGAGACGTTTTTTGTAGAGAATTAAGTTTCCTACTTTTTATGTTCTATGATATTTTTTGATCAGATGCGTAGTTCTCGAGATATATCAAGATATTTAAAAGTTCCGAAGCCGCACCAACATAATAGAAATACAGAAACACCGTGGCCCCTTTCTTTGAGATAACTCTGCACTAGTGCGAGCCGCAAATGCCACTTCCAGCTTTGCTGTGCAGGAGAAGAACAACAAGAAGAAGAAATATCTCGAAATATGTCCGTTAGGCCCCTTCCCTTGAGATAAATCTGCAAATATCTCGGAAACGAAGCGAGCTATGGCAAAATGTTAAGAGACCTTTTTTGTAGAGAATTATGTTTCCTACAATTTATGTTCTATGATATTTTTTGATCAGAAGCGTAGTTTTCGAGATATATCGAGATATTGAAAAGTTCCGAAGCCGCACCAACATAATAGAGGTACAGAAACACCGTGGCCCCTTTCTTTGAGATAACTCTGCACTAGTGCGATCCGCGAATGCCACTTCCAGCTTAGCTGTGCAGAAGAAGAACAACAAGAAGAAGAAATATCTCGAAATATGTCTGTCAGGCCCCTTCCCTTGAGATTAATCTGCAAATATCTCGGAAACGAAGCGAGCTATGGCAAAATGTTAAGAGACCTTTTTTGTAGAGAATTAAGTTTCCTACGTTTTATGTTCTATGATATTTTTTGATCAGATGCGTAGTTCTCGAGATATATCAAGATATTTAAAAGTTCCGAAGCCGCACCAACATAATAGAGATACAGAAACACCGTGGCCCCTTTCTTTGAGATAACTCTGCACTATTGCGAGCTGTAAATGCCACTTCCGGCTTAGCTGTGCAGAAGAAGAACAACAAGAAGAAGAAATATCTCGAAATATGTCCGTCAGGCCCCTTCCCTTGAGATATATCTGCAAATATCTCGGAAACGAAGCGAGCTATGGCAAAATGTTAAGAGACCTTTTTTGTAGAGAATTAAGTTTCCTACTTTTTATGTTCTATGATATTTTTTGATCAGATGCGTAGTTCTCGAGATATATCAAGATATTCAAAAGTTCCGAAGCCGCACCAACATAATAGAGATACAGAAACACCGTGGCCCCTTTCTTTGAGATAACTCTGCACTATTGCGAACTGCAAATGCCACTTCCAGCTTAGCTGTGCAGAAGAAGAACAACAAGAAGAAGAAATATCACGAAATATGTCCGTCAGGCCCCTTCCCTTGAGATATATCTGCAAATATCTCGGAAACGAAGCGAGCTATGGTAAAATGTTAAGAGACCTTTTTTGTAGAGAATTAAGTTTCCTACTTTTTATGTTCGATGATATTTTTTGATCAGATGCGTAGTTCTCGAGATATATCAAGATATTTAAAAGTTCCGAAGCCGCACCAACATAATAGAGATACAGAAACACCGTGGCCCCTTTCTTTGAGATAACGCTGCACTATTGCGAGCTGGAAATGCCACTTCCAGTTTAGCTGTGCAGAAGAAGAACAACAAGAAGAAGAAATATCTCGAAATATGTCCGTCAGGCCCCTTCCCTTGAGATAAATCTGCAAATATCTCGGAAACGAAGCGAGTTATGGCAAAATGTTAAGAGACCTTTTTTGTAGAGAATTAAGTTTCCTACTTTTTATGTTCTATGATATTTTTTGATCAGATGCGTAGTTCTCGAGATATATCAAGATATTTAAAAGTTCCGAAGCCGCACCAACATAATAGAAATACAGAAACACCGTGGCCCCTTTCTTTGAGATAACTCTGCACTAGTGCGAGACGCAGATGCCACTTCCAGCTTAGCTGTGCAGAAGAAGAACAACAAGAAGAAGAAATATCTCGAAATATGTCCGTCAGGCCCCTTCCCTTGAGATAAATCTGCAAATATCTCGGAAACGAAGCGAGCTATGGCAAAATGTTAAGAGACGTTTTTTGTAGAGCATTATGTTTCCTACAATTTATGTTCTATGATATTTTTTTATCAGAAGCGTAGTTTTCGAGATATATCGAGATATTTAAAAGTTCCGAAGCCGCACCAACATAATAGAGATTCAGAAACACCGTGGCCCCTTTCTTTGAGATAACTCTGCACTATTGCGAGCTGGAAATGCCACTTCCAGTTTAGCTGTGCAGAAGAAGAACAACAAGAAGAAGAAATATCTCGAAATATGTCCGTCAGGCCCCTTCCCTTGAGATAAATCTGCAAATATCTCGGAAACGAAGCGAGCTATGGCAAAATGTTAAGAGACCTTTTTTGTAGAGAATTAAGTTTCCTACTTTTTATGTTCTATGATATTTTTTGATCAGATGCGTAGTTCTCGAGATATATCAAGATATTTAACAGTTCCGAAGCCGCACCAACATAATAGAAATACAGAAACACCGTGGCCCCTTTCTTTGAGATAACTCTGCACTATTGCGAGCTGCAAATTCCACTTTCAGCTTAGCTGTGCAGAAGAAGAACAACAAGAAGAAGAAATATCTCGAAATATGTCCGTCAGGCCCCTTCCCTTGAGATAAATCTGCAAATATCTCGGAAACGAAGCGAGCTATGGCAAAATGTTAAGAGACCTTTTTTGTAGACAATTAAGTTTCCTACTTTTTATGTTTTATGATATTTTTTGATCAGATGCGTAGTTCTCGAGATATATCAAGATATTTAAAAGTTCCGAAGCCGCACCAACATAATAGAGATACAGAAACACCGTGGCCCCTTTCTTTGAGATAACTCTGCACTATTGCGAGCTGGAAATGCCACTTCCAGTTTAGCTGTGCAGAAGAAGAACAACAAGAAGAAGAAATATCTCGAAATATGTCCGTCAGGCCCCTTCCCTTGAGATAAATCTGCAAATATCTCGGAAACGAAGCGAGCTATGGCAAAATGTTAAGAGACCTTTTTTGTAGAGAATTAAGTTTCCTACTTTTTATGTTCTATGATATTTTTTGATCAGATGCGTAGTTCTCGAGATATATCAAGATATTTAAAAGTTCCGAAGCCGCACCAACATAATAGAGATACAGAAACACCGTGGCCCCTTTCTTTGAGATAACTCTGCACTATTGCGAGCTGTAAATGCCACTTCCGGCTTAGCTGTGCTGAAGAAGAACAACAAGAAGAAGAAATATCTCGAAATATGTCCGTCAGGCCCCTTCCCTTGAGATAAATCTGCAAATATCTCGGAAACGAAGCGAGCTATGGCAAAATGTTAAGAGACCTTTTTTGTAGAGAATTAAGTTTCCTACTTTTTATGTTCTATGATATTCTTTGATCAGATGCGTAGTTCTCGAGATATATCAAGATATTTAAAAGTTCCGAAGCCGCACCAACATAATAGAGATACAGAAACACCGTGGCCCCTTTCTTTGAGATAACTCTGCACTATTGCGAGCTGGAAATGCCACTTCCAGTTTAGCTGTGCAGAAGAAGAACAACAAGAAGAAGAAATATCTCGAAATATGTCCGTCAGGCCCTTTCCCTTGAGATATATCTGCAAATATCTCGGAAACGAAGCGAGGTATGGCAAAATGTTAACAGCCTTTTTTGTAGAGAATTAGGTTTCCTACTTTTTATATTCTATGATATTTTTTGATCAGATGCGTAGTTCTCGAGATATATCAAGATATTTAAAAGTTCCGAAGCCGCACCAACATAATAGAGATACAGAAACACCGTGGCCCCTTTCTTTGAGATAACTCTGCACTATTGCGAGCTGCAAATTCCACTTTCAGCTTAGCTGTGCAGAAGAAGAACAACAAGAAGAAGAAATATCTCGAAATATGTCCGTCAGGCCCCTTCCCTTGAGATATATCTGCAAATATCTCGGAAACGAAGCGAGCTATGGCAAAATGTTAAGAGACCTTTTTTGTAGAGAATTAAGTTTCCTACTTTTTATGTTCGATGATATTTTTTGATCAGATGCGTAGTTCTCGAGATATATCAAGATATTTAAAAGTTCCGAAGCCGCACCAACATAATAGAGATACAGAAACACCGTGGCCCCTTTCTTTGAGATAACTCTGCACTATTGCGAGCTGCAAATGCCACTTCCAGCTTAGCTGTGCAGAAGAAGAACAACAAGAAGAAGAAATATCTCGAAATATGTCCGTCAGGCCCCTTCCCTTGAGATAAATCTGCAAATATCTCGGAAACGAAGCGAGCTATGGCAAAATGTTGAGAGACCTTTTTTGTAGAGAATTATGTTTCCTACAATTTATGCTCTATGATATTTTTTGATCAGACGCGTAGTTTTCGAGATATATCGAGATATTGAAAAGTTCCGAAGCTCCACCAACATAATAGAGATACAGAAACACCGTGGCCCCTTTCTTTGAGATAACTCTGCACTAGTGCGAGCCGCAAATGCCACTTCCAGCTTAGCTGTGCAGAAGAAGAACAACAAGAAGAAGAAATATCTCGAAATATGTCCGTTAGGCCCCTTCCCTTGAGATAAATCTGCAAATATCTCGGAAACGAAGCGAGCTATGGCAAAATGTTAAGAGACCTTTTTTGTAGGGAATTACGTTTCCTACAATTTATGTTCTATGATATTTTTTGATCAGAAGCGTAGTTTTCTAGATATATCGAGATATTTAAAAGTTCCGAAGCCGCACCAACATAATAGAGGTACAGAAACACCGTGGCCCCTTTCTTTGAGATAACTCTGCACTATTGCGAGCTGTAAATGCCACTTCCGGCTTAGCTGTGCAGAAGAAGAACAACAAGAAGAAGAAATATCTCGAAATATGTCCGTCAGGCCCCTTCCCTTGAGATAAATCTGCAAATATCTCGGAAACGAAGCGAGCTATGGCAAAATGTTAAGAGACCTTTTTTGGAGAGAATTATGTTTCCTACAATTTATGTTCTATGATATTTTTTGATCAGACGCGTAGTTTTCGAGATATATCGAGATATTTAAAAGTTCCGAAGCTGCACCAACATAATAGAGATACAGAAACACCGTGGCCCCTTTCTTTGAGATAACTCTGCACTAGTGCGAGCCGCAAATGCCACTTCCAGCTTAGCTGTGCAGAAGAAGAACAACAAGAAGAAGAAATATCTCGAAATATGTCCGTCAGGCCCCTTCCCTTGAGATAAATCTGCAAATATCTCGGAAACGAAGCGAGCTATGGCAAAATGTTAAGAGACCTTTTTTGTAGAGAATTATGTTTCCTACAATTTATGTTCTATGATATTTTTTGATCAGATGCGTAGTTCTCGAGATATATCAAGATATTTAAAAGTTCCGAAGCCGCGCCAACATAATAGAGATACAGAAACACCGTGGCCCCTTTCTTTGAGATAACTCTGCACTAGTGCGAACCGCAAATGCCACTTCCAGCTTAGCTGTGCAGAAGAAGAACAACAAGAAGAAGAAATATCTCGAAATATGTCCGTCAGGCCCCTTCCCTTGAGATAAATCTGCAAATATCTCGGAAACGAAGCGAGCTATGGCAAAATGTTAAGAGACCTTTTTTGTAGAGAATTAAGTTTCCTACTTTTTATGTTCTATGATATTTTTTGATCAGATGCGTAGTTCTCGAGATATATCAAGATATTTAAAAGTTCCGAAGCCGCACCAACATAATAGAGATACAGAAACACCGTGGCCCCTTTCTTTGAGATAACTCTGCACTATTGCGAGCTGCAAATGCCACTTCCAGCTTAGCTGTGCAGAAGAAGAACAACAAGAAGAAGAAATATCTCGAAATATGTCCGTCAGGCCCCTTCCCTTGAGATATATCTGCAAATATCTCGGAAACGAAGCGAGCTATGGCAAAATGTTAAGAGACCTTTTTTGTAGAGAATTAAGTTTCCTACTTTTTATGTTCGATGATATTTTTTGATCAGATGCGTAGTTCTCGAGATATATCAAGATATTTAAAAGTTCCGAAGCCGCACCAACATAATAGAGATACAGAAACACCGTGGCCCCTTTCTTTGAGATAACTCTGCACTATTGCGAGCTGTAAATGCCACTTCCGGCTTAGCTGTGCTGAAGAAGAACAACAAGAAGAAGAAATATCTCGAAATATGTCCGTCAGGCCCCTTCCCTTGAGATAAATCTGCAAATATCTCGGAAACGAAGCGAGCTATGGCAAAATGTTAAGAGACCTTTTTTGTAGAGAATTAAGTTTCCTACTTTTTATGTTCTATGATATTCTTTGATCAGATGCGTAGTTCTCGAGATATATCAAGATATTTAAAAGTTCCGAAGCCGCACCAACATAATAGAGATACAGAAACACCGTGGCCCCTTTCTTTGAGATAACTCTGCACTATTGCGAGCTGCAAATGCCACTTCCAGCTTAGCTGTGCAGAAGAAGAACAACAAGAAGAAGAAATATCTCGAGATATGTCCGTCAGGCCCCTTCCCTTGAGATAAATCTGCAAATATCTCGGAAACGAAGAGAGCTATGGCAAAATGTTAAGAGACCTTTTTGGTAGAGAATTAAGTTTCCTACTTTTTATGTTCTATGATATTTTTTGATCAGATGCGTAGTTCTCGAGATATATCAAGATATTTAAAAGTTCCGAAGCCGCACCAACATAATAGAGATACAGAAACACCGTGGCCCCTCTCTTTGAGATAACTCTGCACTAGTGCGAGCCGCAAATGCCACTTCCAGCTTAGCTGTGCAGAAGAAGAACAACAAGAAGAAGAAATATCTCGAGATATGTCCGTCAGGCCCCTTCCCTTGAGATAAATCTGCAAATATCTCGGAAACGAAGAGAGCTATGGCAAAATGTTAAGAGACCTTTTTTGTGGAGAATTAAGTTTCCTACTTTTTATGTTCAATGATATTTTTTGATCAGATGCGTAGTTCTCGAGATATATCAAGATATTTAAAAGTTCCGAAGCCGCACCAACATAATAGAGATACAGAAACACCGTGGACCCTTTCTTTGAGATAACTCTGCACTATTGCGAGCTGCAAATGCCACTTCCAGCTTAGCTGTGCAGAAGAAGAACAACAAGAAGAAGAAATATCTCGAAATATGTCCTTCAGGCCCCTTCCCTTGAGATATATCTGCAAATATCTCGGAATCGAAGCGAGCTATGGCAAAATGTTAAGAGACCTTTTTTGTAGAGAATTATGTTTCCTACAATTTATGTTCTATAATATTTTTTGATCAGAAGCGTAGTTTTCGAGATATATCGAGATATTTAAAAGTTCCGAAGCCGCACCAACATAATAGAGATACAGAAACACCGTGGCCCCTTTCTTTGAGATAACTCTGCACTAGTGCGAGCCGCAAATGCCACTTCCAGCTTAGCTGTGCAGAAGAACAACAACAAGAAGAAGAAATATCTCGAAATATGTCCGTCAGGCCCCTTCCCTTGAGATAAATCTGCAAATATCTCGGAAACGAAGCGAGCTATGGCAAAATGCTAAGAGACCTTTTTTGTAGAGAATTATGTTTCCTACAATTTATGTTCTATGATATTTTTTGATCAGAAGCGTAGTTTTCGAGATATATCGAGATATTTAAAAGTTCCGAAGCCGCACCAACATAATAGAGATACAGAAACACCGTGGCCCCTTTCTTTGAGATAACTCTGCACTAGTGCGAGCCGGAAATGCCACTTCCAGCTTAGCTGTGCAGAAGAACAACAACAAGAAGAAGAAATATCTCGAAATATGTCCGTCAGGCCCCTTCCCTTGAGATACATCTGCAAATATCTCGGAAACGAAGCGAGCTATGGCAAAATGTTAAGAGACCTTTTTTGTAGAGAATTAAGTTTCCTACTTTTTATGTTCTATGACATTTTTTGATCAGATGCGTAGTTCTCGAGATATATCAAGATATTTAAAAGTTCCGAAGCCGCACCAACATAATAGAGATACAGAAACACCGTGGCCCCTTTCTTTGAGATAACTCTGCACTATTGCTAGCTGCAAATGCCACTTCCAGCTTAGCTGTGCAGAGGAAGAACAACAAGAAGAAGAAATATCTCGAAATATGTCCGTCAGGCCAGTTCCTTTGAGCTGAATCTGCAAATATCTCGGAAACGAAGCGAGCTATGGCTAAATGTTAAGAGCAGTTTTTTGTAGAGAAGTATGTTTCCTACAATTTATGTTCTATGATATTTTTTGATCAGAAGCGTAGTTTTCGAGATATATCGAGATATTTAAAAGTTCCGAAGCCGCACCAACATAATAGAGATACAGAAACACCGTGGCCCCTTTCTTTGAGATAACTCTGCACTAGTGCGAGCCGCAAATGCCACTTCCAGCTTAGCTGTGCAGAAGAACAACAACAAGAAGAAGAAGTATCTGGAAATATGTCCGTCAGGCCCCTTCCCTTGAGATAAATCTGCAAATATCTCGGAAACGAAGCGGGCTATGGCAAAATGTTAAGAGACCTTTTTTGTAGCGAATTAAGTTTCCTACTTTTTATGTTCTATGACATTTTTTGATCAGATGCGTAGTTCTCGAGATATATCAAGATATTTAAAAGTTCCGAAGCCGCACCAACATAATAGAGATACAGAAACACCGTGGCCCCTTTCTTTGAGATAACTCTGCACTATTGCGAGCTGCAAATGCCACTTCCAGCTTAGCTGTGCAGAGGAAGAACAACAAGAAGAAGAAATATCTCGAAATATGTCCGTCAGGCCAGTTCCTTTGAGCTGAATCTGCAAATATCTCGGAAACGAAGCGAGCTATGGCAAAATGTTAAGAGACATTTTTTGTAGAGAATTATGTTTCCTACTTTTTATGTTCTATGATATTTTTTGATCAGATGCGTAGTTCTCGAGATATATCAAGATATTTAAAAGTTCCGAAGCCGCACCAACATAATAGAGATACAGAAACACCGTGGCCCCTTTCTTTGAGATAACTCTGCACTATTGCGAGCTGCAAATGCCACTTCCAGCTTAGCTGTGCAGAAGAAGAACAACAAGAAGAAGAAATATCTCGAGATATGTCCGTCAGGCCCCTTCCCTTGAGATAAATCTGCAAATATCTCGGAAACGAAGAGAGCTATGGCAAAATGTTAAGAGACCTTTTTGGTAGAGAATTAAGTTTCCTACTTTTTATGTTCTATGATATTTTTTGATCAGATGCGTAGTTCTCGAGATATATCAAGATATTTAAAAGTTCCGAAGCCGCACCAACATAATAGAGATACAGAAACACCGTGGCCCCTCTCTTTGAGATAACTCTGCACTAGTGCGAGCCGCAAATGCCACTTCCAGCTTAGCTGTGCAGAAGAAGAACAACAAGAAGAAGAAATATCTCGAGATATGTCCGTCAGGCCCCTTCCCTTGAGATAAATCTGCAAATATCTCGGAAACGAAGAGAGCTATGGCAAAATGTTAAGAGACCTTTTTTGTGGAGAATTAAGTTTCCTACTTTTTATGTTCAATGATATTTTTTGATCAGATGCGTAGTTCTCGAGATATATCAAGATATTTAAAAGTTCCGAAGCCGCACCAACATAATAGAGATACAGAAACACCGTGGACCCTTTCTTTGAGATAACTCTGCACTATTGCGAGCTGCAAATGCCACTTCCAGCTTAGCTGTGCAGAAGAAGAACAACAAGAAGAAGAAATATCTCGAAATATGTCCTTCAGGCCCCTTCCCTTGAGATATATCTGCAAATATCTCGGAATCGAAGCGAGCTATGGCAAAATGTTAAGAGACCTTTTTTGTAGAGAATTATGTTTCCTACAATTTATGTTCTATAATATTTTTTGATCAGAAGCGTAGTTTTCGAGATATATCGAGATATTTAAAAGTTCCGAAGCCGCACCAACATAATAGAGATACAGAAACACCGTGGCCCCTTTCTTTGAGATAACTCTGCACTAGTGCGAGCCGCAAATGCCACTTCCAGCTTAGCTGTGCAGAAGAACAACAACAAGAAGAAGAAATATCTCGAAATATGTCCGTCAGGCCCCTTCCCTTGAGATAAATCTGCAAATATCTCGGAAACGAAGCGAGCTATGGCAAAATGCTAAGAGACCTTTTTTGTAGAGAATTATGTTTCCTACAATTTATGTTCTATGATATTTTTTGATCAGAAGCGTAGTTTTCGAGATATATCGAGATATTTAAAAGTTCCGAAGCCGCACCAACATAATAGAGATACAGAAACACCGTGGCCCCTTTCTTTGAGATAACTCTGCACTAGTGCGAGCCGTAAATGCCACTTCCAGCTTAGCTGTGCAGAAGAACAACAACAAGAAGAAGAAATATCTCGAAATATGTCCGTCAGGCCCCTTCCCTTGAGATACATCTGCAAATATCTCGGAAACGAAGCGAGCTATGGCAAAATGTTAAGAGACCTTTTTTGTAGAGAATTAAGTTTCCTACTTTTTATGTTCTATGACATTTTTTGATCAGATGCGTAGTTCTCGAGATATATCAAGATATTTAAAAGTTCCGAAGCCGCACCAACATAATAGAGATACAGAAACACCGTGGCCCCTTTCTTTGAGATAACTCTGCACTATTGCTAGCTGCAAATGCCACTTCCAGCTTAGCTGTGCAGAGGAAGAACAACAAGAAGAAGAAATATCTCGAAATATGTCCGTCAGGCCAGTTCCTTTGAGCTGAATCTGCAAATATCTCGGAAACGAAGCGAGCTATGGCAAAATGTTAAGAGCAGTTTTTTGTAGAGAAGTATGTTTCCTACAATTTATGTTCTATGATATTTTTTGATCAGAAGCGTAGTTTTCGAGATATATCGAGATATTTAAAAGTTCCGAAGCCGCACCAACATAATAGAGATACAGAAACACCGTGGCCCCTTTCTTTGAGATAACTCTGCACTAGTGCGAGCCGCAAATGCCACTTCCAGCTTAGCTGTGCAGAAGAACAACAACAAGAAGAAGAAGTATCTGGAAATATGTCCGTCAGGCCCCTTCCCTTGAGATAAATCTGCAAATATCTCGGAAACGAAGCGGGCTATGGCAAAATGTTAAGAGACCTTTTTTGTAGCGAATTAAGTTTCCTACTTTTTATGTTCTATGACATTTTTTGATCAGATGCGTAGTTCTCGAGATATATCAAGATATTTAAAAGTTCCGAAGCCGCACCAACATAATAGAGATACAGAAACACCGTGGCCCCTTTCTTTGAGATAACTCTGCACTATTGCTAGCTGCAAATGCCACTTCCAGCTTAGCTGTGCAGAGGAAGAACAACAAGAAGAAGAAGTATCTGGAAATATGTCCGTCAGGCCAGTTCCTTTGAGCTGAATCTGCAAATATCTCGGAAACGAAGCGAGCTATGGCAAAATGTTAAGAGCAGTTTTTTGTAGAGAATTATGTTTCCTACAATTTATGTTCTATGATATTTTTTGATCAGAAGCGTAGTTTTCGAGATATATCGAGATATTTAAAAGTTCCGAAGCCGCACCAACATAATAGAGATACAGAAACACCGTGGCCCCTTTCTTTGAGATAACTCTGCACTAGTGCGAGCCGCAAATGCCACTTCCAGCTTAGCTGTGCAGAAGAAGACCAACAAGAAGAAGAAATATCTCGAAATATGTCCGTCAGGCCCCTTCCCTACAGATAAATCTGCAAATATCTCGGAAACGAAGCGAGCTATGGCAAAATGTTAAGAGACCTTTTTTGTAGAGAATTAAGTTTCCTACTTTTTATGTTCTATGACATTTTTTGATCAGATGCGTAGTGCTCGAGATATATCAAGATATTTAAAAGTTCCGAAGCCGCACCAACATAATAGAGATACAGAAACACCGTGGCCCCTTTCTTTGAGATAACTCTGCACTATTGCTAGCTGCAAATGCCACTTCCAGCTTAGCTGTGCAGAGGAAGAACAACAAGAAGAAGAAATATCTCGAAATATGTCCGTCAGGCCAGTTCCTTTGAGCTGAATCTGCAAATATCTCGGAAACGAAGCGAGCTATGGCAAAATGTTAACAGCAGTTTTTTGTAGAGAAGTATGTTTCCTACAATTTATGTTCTATGATATTTTTTGATCAGAAGCGTAGTTTTCGAGATATATCGAGATATTTAAAAGTTCCGAAGCCGCACCAACATAATAGAGATACAGAAACACCGTGGCCCCTTTCTTTGAGATAACTCTGCACTAGTGCGAGCCGCAAATGCCACTTCTAGCTTAGCTGTGCAGAAGAACAACAACAAGAAGAAGAAGTATCTGGAAATATGTCCGTCAGGCCCCTTCCCTTGAGATAAATCTGCAAATATCTCGGAAACGAAGCGGGCTATGGCAAAATGTTAAGAGACCTTTTTTGTAGAGAATTAAGTTTCCTACTTTTTATGTTCTATGACATTTTTTGATCAGATGCGTAGTTCTCGAGATATATCAAGATATTAAAAAGTTCCGAAGCCGCACCAACATAATAGAGATACAGAAACACCGTGGTCCCTTTCTTTGAGATAACTCTGCACTATTGCTAGCTGCAAATGCCACTTCCAGCTTAGCTGTGCAGAGGAAGAACAACAAGAAGAAGAAATATCTCGAAATATGTCCGTCAGGCCAGTTCCTTTGAGCTGAATCTGCAAATATCTCGGAAACGAAGCGAGCTATGGCAAAATGTTAAGAGCAGTTTTTTGTAGAGAAGTATGTTTCCTACAATTTATGTTCTATGATATTTTTTGATCAGAAGCGTAGTTTTCGAGATATATCGAGATATTTAAAAGTTCCGAAGCCGCACCAACATAATAGAGATACAGAAACACCGTGGCTCCTTTCTTTGAGATAACTCTGCACTAGTGCGAGCCGCAAATGCCACTTCCAGCTTAGCTGTGCAGAGGAAGAACAACAAGAAGAAGAAATATCTCGAAATATGTCCGTTAGGCCAGTTCCTTTGAGCTGAATCTGCAAATATCTCGGAAACGAAGCGAGCTATGGCAAAATGTTAAGAGCAGTTTTTTGTAGAGAAGTATGTTTCCTACAATTTATGTTCTATGATATTTTTTGATCAGAAGCGTAGTTTTCGAGATATATCGAGATATTTAAAAGTTCCGAAGCCGCACCAACATAATAGAGATACAGAAACACCGTGGCCCCTTTCTTTGAGATAACTCTGCACTAGTGCGAGCCGCAAATGCCACTTCCAGCTTAGCTGTGCAGAAGAACAACAACAAGAAGAAGAAATATCTCGAAATATGTCCGTCAGGCCCCTTCCCTTGAGATAAATCTGCAAATATCTCGGAAACGAAGCGAGCTATGGCAAAATGTTGAGAGACCTTTTTTGTAGAGAATTAAGTTTCCTACTTTTTATGTTCTATGATATTTTTTGATCAGATGCGTAGTTCTCGAGATATATCAAGATATTTAAAAGTTCCGAAGCCGCACCAACATAATAGAGATACAGAAACACCGTGGCCCCTCTCCTTGAGATAACTCTGCACTAGTGCGAGCCGCAAATGCCACTTCCAGCTTAGCTGTGCAGAAGAAGAACAACAAGAAGGAGAAATATCTCGAAATATGTCCGTCAGGCCCCTTCCCTTGAGATAAATCTGCAAATATCTCGGAAACGAAGAGAGCTATCGCAAAATGTTAAGAGACCTTTTTTGTAGAGAATTAAGTTTCCTACTTTTTATGTTCTATGACATTTTTTGATCAGATGCGTAGTTCTCGAGATATATCAAGATATTTAAAAGCTCCGAAGCCGCACCAACATAATAGACATACAGAAACACCGTGGCCCCTTTCTTTGAGATAACTCTGCACTATTGCTAGCTGCAAATGCCACTTCCAGCTTAGCTGTGCAGAGGAAGAACAACAAGAAGAAGAAGTATCTGGAAATATGTCCGTCAGGCCAGTTCCTTTGAGCTGAATCTGCAAATATCTCGGAAACGAAGCGAGCTATGGCAAAATGTTAAGAGCAGTTTTTTGTAGAGAATTATGTTTCCTACAATTTATGTTCTATGATATTTTTTGATCAGAAGCGTAGTTTTCGAGATATATCGAGATATTTAAAAGTTCCGAAGCCGCACCAACATAATAGAGATACAGAAACACCGTGGCCCCTTTCTTTGAGATAACTCTGCACTAGTGCGAGCCGCAAATGCCACTTCCAGCTTAGCTGTGCAGAAGAAGAACAACAAGAAGAAGAAATATCTCGAAATATGTCCGTCAGGCCCCTTCCCTTGAGATAAATCTGCAAATATCTCGGAAACGAAGCGACCTATGGCAAAATGTTAAGAGACCTTTTTTGTAGAGAATTAAGTTTCCTACTTTTTATGTTCTATGACATTTTTTGATCAGATGCGTAGTTCTCGAGATATATCAAGATATTTAAAAGTTCCGAAGCCGCACCAACATAATAGAGATACAGAAACACCGTGGCCCCTTTCTTTGAGATAACTCTGCACTATTGCTAGCTGCAAATGCCACTTCCAGCTTAGCTGTGCAGAGGAAGAACAACAAGAAGAAGAAGTATCTCGAAATATGTCCGTCAGGCCAGTTCCTTTGAGCTGAATCTGCAAATATCTCGGAAACGAAGCGAGCTATGGCAAAATGTTAAAAGCAGTTTTTTGTAGAGAATTATGTTTCCTACAATTTATGTTCTATGATATTTTTTGATCAGAAGCGTAGTTTTCGAGATATATCGAGATATTTAAAAGTTCCGAAGCCGCACCAACATAATAGAGATACAGAAACACCGTGGCCCCTTTCTTTGAGATAACTCTGCACTAGTGCGAGCCGCAAATGCCACTTCCAGCTTAGCTGTGCAGAAGAAGAACAACAAGAAGAAGAAATATCTCGAAATATGTCCGTCAGGCCCCTTCCCTTGAGATAAATCTGCAAATATCTCGGAAACGAAGCGAGCTATGGCAAAATGTTAAGAGACCTTTTTTGTAGAGAATTAAGTTTCCTACTATTTATGTTCTATGATATGTTTTGATCAGATGCGTAGTTCTCGAGATATATCAAGATATTTAAAAGTTCCGAAGCCGCACCAACATAATAGAGATACAGAAACACCGTGGACCCTTTCTTTGAGATAACTCTGCACTATTGCGAGCTGCAAATGCCACTTCCAGCTTAGCTGTGCAGAAGAAGAACAACAAGAAGAAGAAATATCTCGAAATATGTCCGTCAGGCCCCTTCCCTTGAGATATATCTGCAAATATCTCGGAATCGAAGCGAGCTATGGCAAAATGTTAAGAGACCTTTTTTGTAGAGAATTATGTTTCCTACAATTTATGTTCTATGATATTTTTTGATCAGAAGCGTAGTTTTCGAGATATATCGAGATATTTAAAAGTTCCGAAGCCGCACCAACATAATAGAGATACAGAAACACCGTGGCCCCTTTCTTTGAGATAACTCTGCACTAGTGCGAGCCGCAAATGCCACTTCCAGCTTAGCTGTGCAGAAGAACAACAACAAGAAGAAGAAATATCTCGAAATATGTCCGTCAGGCCCCTTCCCTTGAGATAAATCGGCAAATATCTCGGAAACGAAGCGAGCTATGGCAAAATGTTAAGAGACCTTTTTTGTAGAGAATTATGTTTCCTACAATTTATGTTCTATGATATTTTTTGATCAGATGCGTAGTTCTCGAGATATATCAAGATATTTAAAAGTTCCGAAGCCGCACCAACATAATAGAGATACAGAAACACCGTGGACCCTTTCTTTGAGATAACTCTGCACTATTGCGAGCTGCAAATGCCACTTCCAGCTTAGCTGTGCAGAAGAAGAACAACAAGAAGAAGAAATATCTCGAAATATGTCCGTCAGGCCCCTTCCCTTGAGATATATCTGCAAATATCTCGGAATCGAAGCGAGCTATGGCAAAATGTTAAGAGACCTTTTTTGTAGAGAATTATGTTTCCTACAATTTATGTTCTATGATATTTTTTGATCAGAAGCGTAGTTTTCGAGATATATCGAGATATTTAAAAGTTCCGAAGCCGCACCAACATAATAGAGATACAGAAACACCGTGGCCCCTTTCTTTGAGATAACTCTGCACTAGTGCGAGCCGCAAATGCCACTTCCAGCTTACCTGTGCAGAAGAACAACAACAAGAAGAAGAAATATCTCGAAATATGTCCGTCAGGCCCCTTCCCTTGAGATAAATCTGCAAATATCTCGGAAACGAAGCGAGCTATGGCAAAATGTTAAGAGACCTTTTTTGTAGAGAATTATGTTTCCTACAATTTATGTTCTATGATATTTTTTGATCAGAAGCGTAGTTTTCGAGATATATCGAGATATTTGAAAGTTCCGAAGCCGCACCAACATAATAGAGATACAGAAACACCGTGGCCCCTTTCTTTGAGATAACTCTGCACTAGTGCGAGCCGCAAATGCCACTTCCAGCTTAGCTGTGCAGAAGAAGAACAACAAGAAGAAGAAATATCTCGAAATATGTCCGTCAGGCCCCTTCCCTTGAGATAAATCTGCAAATATCTCGGAAACGAAGCGAGCTATGGCAAAATGTTAAGAGACCTTTTTTGTAGAGAATTAAGTTTCCTACTATTTATGTTCTATGATATTTTTTGATCAGATGCGTAGTTCTCGAGATATATCAAGATATTTAAAAGTTCCGAAGCCGCACCAACATAATAGAGATACAGAAACACCGTGGCCCCTCTCTTTGAGATAACTCTGCACTAGTGCGAGCCGCAAATGCCACTTC
The DNA here is from genome assembly GCF_051020975.1 of Osmia lignaria lignaria. Taxonomy (NCBI): domain Eukaryota; kingdom Metazoa; phylum Arthropoda; class Insecta; order Hymenoptera; family Megachilidae; genus Osmia; species Osmia lignaria. The sequence goes on along the minus strand of NW_027478167.1, from coordinate 4,197,180 downwards.
CAGCTTAGCTGTGCAGAAGAAGAACAACAAGAAGAAGAAATATCTCGAAATATGTCCGTCAGGCCCCTTCCCTTGAGATAAATCTGCAAATATCTCGGAAACGAAGAGAGCTATGGCAAAATGTTAAGAGACCTTTTTTGTAGAGAATTAAGTTTCCTACTTTTTATGTTGTATGATATTTTTTGATCAGATGCGTAGTTCTCGAGATATATCAAGATATTTAAAAGTTCCGAAGCCGCACCAACATAATAGAGATACAGAAACACCGTGGCCCCTTTCTTTGAGATAACTCTGCACTATTCCGAGCTGCAAATGCCACTTCCAGCTTAGCTGTGCAGAGGAAGAACAACAAGAAGAAGAAATATCTCGAAATATGTCCGTCAGGCCAGTTCCTTTGAGTTGAATCTGCAAATATCTCGGAAACGAAGCGAGCTATGGCAAAATGTTAAGAGACGTTTTTTGTAGAGAATTATGTTTCCTACAATTTATGTTCTATGATATTTTTTGATCAGAAGCGTAGTTTTCGAGATATATCGAGATATTTAAAAGTACCGAAGGCGCACCAACATAATAGAGATACAGAAACACCGTGGCCCCTTTCTTTGAGATAACTCTGCACTAGTGCGAGCCGCAAATGCCACTTCCAGCTTAGCTGTGCAGAAGAAGAACAACAAGAAGAAGAAATATCTCGAAATATGTCCGTCAGGCCCCTTCCCTTGAGATAAATCTGCAAATATCTCGGAAATGATGAGAGCTATGGCAAAATGTTAAGAGACCTTTTTTGTAGAGATTTAAGTTTCCTACTTTTTATGTTCTATGATATTTTTTTATTAGATGCGTAGTTCTCGAGATATATCAAGATATTTAAAAGTTCCGAAGCCGCACCAACATAATAGAGATACAGAAACACCGTGGCCCCTTTCTTTGAGATAACTCTGCACTATTGCGAGCTGCAAATGCCACTTCCAGCTTAGCTGTGCAGAAGAAGAACAACAAGAAGAAGAAATATCTCGAAATATGTCCGTCAGGCCCCTTCCCTTGAGATAAATCTGCAAATATCTCGGAAACGAAGAGAGCTATGGCAAAATCTTAAGAGACCTTTTTTGTAGAGAATTAACTTTCCTACTTTTTATGCTCTACGATATTTTTTGATCAGATGCGTAGTTCTCGAGATATATCAAGATATTTAAAAGTTCCGAAGCCGCACCAACATAATAGAGATACAGAAACACCGTGGCCCCTTTCTTTGAGATAACTCTGCACTATTGCGAGCTGCAAATGCCACTTCCAGCTTAGCTGTGCAGAGGAAGAACAACAAGAAGAAGAAATATCTCGAAATATGTCCGTCAGGCCAGTTCCTTTGAGTTGAATCTGCAAATATCTCGGAAACGAAGCGAGCTATGGCAAAATGTTAAGAGACGTTTTTTGTAGAGAATTATGTTTCCTACAATTTATGTTCTATGATATTTTTTGATCAGAAGCGTAGTTTTCGAGATATATCGAGATATTTAAAAGTACCGAAGGCGCACCAACATAATAGAGATACAGAAACACCGTGGCCCCTTTCTTTGAGATAACTCTGCACTAGTGCGAGCCGCAAATGCCACTTCCAGCTTAGCTGTGCAGAAGAAGAACAACAAGAAGAAGAAATATCTCGAAATATGTCCGTCAGGCCCCTTCCCTTGAGATAAATCTGCAAATATCTCGGAAATGATGAGAGCTATGGCAAAATGTTAAGAGACCTTTTTTGTAGAGATTTAAGTTTCCTACTTTTTATGTTCTATGATATTTTTTTATTAGATGCGTAGTTCTCGAGATATATCAAGATATTTAAAAGTTCCGAAGCCGCACCAACATAATAGAGATACAGAAACACCGTGGCCCCTTTCTTTGAGATAACTCTGCACTATTGCGAGCTGCAAATGCCACTTCCAGCTTAGCTGTGCAGAAGAAGAACAACAAGAAGAAGAAATATCTCGAAATATGTCCGTCAGGCCCCTTCCCTTGAGATAAATCTGCAAATATCTCGGAAACGAAGAGAGCTATGGCAAAATCTTAAGAGACCTTTTTTGTAGAGAATTAACTTTCCTACTTTTTATGCTCTACGATATTTTTTGATCAGATGCGTAGTTCTCGAGATATATCAAGATATTTAAAAGTTCCGAAGCCGCACCAACATAATAGAGATACAGAAACACCGTGGCCCCTTTCTTTGAGATAACTCTGCACTATTGCGAGCTGCAAATGCCACTTCCAGCTTAGCTGTGCAGAGGAAGAACAACAAGAAGAAGAAATATCTCGAAATATGTCCGTCAGGCCAGTTCCTTTGAGCTGAATCTGCAAATATCTCGGAAACGAAGCGAGCTATGGCAAAATGTTAAGAGACGTTTTTTGTAGAGAATTATGTTTCCTACAATTTATGTTCTATGATATTTTTTGATCAGAAGCGTAGTTTTCGAGATATATCGAGATATTTAAAAGTTCCGAAGCCGCACCAACATAATAGAGATACAGAAACACCGTGGCCCCTTTCTTTGAGATAACTCTGCACTAGTGCGAGCCGCAAATGCCGCTTCCAGCTTAGCTGTGCAGAAGAAGAACAACAAGAAGAAGAAATATCTCGAAATATGTCCGTCAGGCCCCTTCCCTTGAGATAAATCTGCAAATATCTCGGAAACGAAGCGAGCTATGGCAAAATGTTAAGAGACCTTTTTTGTAGAGAATTAAGTTTCCTACTTTTTATGTTCTATGATATTTTTTGATCAGATGCGTAGTTCTCGAGATATATCAAGATATTTAAAAGTTCCGAAGCCGCACCAACATAATAGAGATACAGAAACACCGTGGCCCCTTTCTTTGAGATAACTCTGCACTATTGCGAGCTGCAAATGCCACTTCCAGCTTAGCTGTGCAGAGGAAGAACAACAAGAAGAAGAAATATCTCGAAATATGTCCGTCAGGCCAGTTCCTTTGAGCTGAATCTGCAAATATCTCGGAAACGAAGCGAGCTATGGCAAAATGTTAAGAGACGTTTTTTGTAGAGAATTATGTTTCCTACAATTTATGTTCTATGATATTTTTTGATCAGAAGCGTAGTTTTCGAGATATATCGAGATATTTAAAAGTTCCGAAGCCGCACCAACATAATAGAGATACAGAAACACCGTGGCCCCTTTCTTTGAGATAACTCTGCACTAGTGCGAGCCGCAAATGCCACTTCCAGCTTAGCTGTGCAGAAGAAGAACAACAAGAAGAAGAAATATCTCGAAATATGTCCGTCAGGCCCCTTCCCTTGAGATAAATCTGCAAATATCTCGGAAACGAAGCGAGCTATGGCAAAATGTTAAGAGACCTTTTTTGTAGAGAATTAAGTTTCCTACTTTTTATGTTCTATGATATTTTTTGATCAGATGCGTAGTTCTCGAGATATATCAAGATATTTAAAAGTTCCGAAGCCGCACCAACATAATAGAGATACAGAAACACCGTGGCCCCTTTCTTTGAGATAACTCTGCACTATTGCGAGCTGGAAATGCCACTTCCAGTTTAGCTGTGCAGAAGAAGAACAACAAGAAGAAGAAATATCTCGAAATATGTCCGTTAGGCCCCTTCCCTTGAGATATATCTGCAAATATCTCGGAAACGAAGCGAGCTATGGCAAAATGTTAAGAGACCTTTTTTGTAGAGATTTAAGTTTCCTACTTTTTATGTTCTATGATATTTTTTTATCAGATGCGTAGTTCTCGAGATATATCAAGATATTTAAAAGTTCCGAAGCCGCACCAACATAATAGAGATACAGAAACACCGTGGCCCCTTTCTTTGAGATAACTCTGCACTAGTGCGAGCCGCAAATGCCACTTCCAGCTTAGCTGTGCAGAAGAAGAACAACAAGAAGAAGAAATATCTCGAAATATGTCCGTCAGGCCCCTTCCCTTGAGATAAATCTGCAAATATCTCGGAAACGAAGCGAGCTATGGCAAAATGTTAAGAGACCTTTTTTGTAGAGAATTAAGTTTCCTACTTTTTATGTTCTATGATATTTTTTGATCAGATGCGTAGTTCTCGAGATATATCAAGATATTTAAAAGTTCCGAAGCCGCACCAACATAATAGAGATACAGAAACACCGTGGCCCCTTTCTTTGAGATAACTCTGCACTATTGCGAGCTGGAAATGCCACTTCCAGTTTAGCTGTGCAGAAGAAGAACAACAAGAAGAAGAAATATCTCGAAATATGTCCGTTAGGCCCCTTCCCTTGAGATATATCTGCAAATATCTCGGAAACGAAGCGAGCTATGGCAAAATGTTAAGAGACCTTTTTTGTAGAGATTTAAGTTTCCTACTTTTTATGTTCTATGATATTTTTTTATCAGATGCGTAGTTCTCGAGATATATCAAGATATTTAAAAGTTCCGAAGCCGCACCAACATAATAGAGATACAGAAACACCGTGGCCCCTTTCTTTGAGATAACTCTGCACTAGTGCGAGCCGCAAATGCCACTTCCAGCTTAGCTGTGCAGAAGAAGAACAACAAGAAGAAGAAATATCTCGAAATATGTCCGTCAGGCCCCTTCCCTTGAGATAAATCTGCAAATATCTCGGAAACGAAGCGAGCTATGGCAAAATGTTAAGAGACCTTTTTTGTAGAGAATTAAGTTTCCTACTATTTATGTTCTATGATATTTTTTGATCAGATGCGTAGTTCTCGAGATATATCAAGATATGTAAAAGTTCCGAAGCCGCACCAACATAATAGAGATACAGAAACACCGTGGCCCCTCTCTTTGAGATAACTCTGCACTATTGCGAGCTGGAAATGCCACTTCCAGTTTAGCTGTGCAGAAGAAGAACAACAAGAAGAAGAAATATCTCGAAATATGTCCGTTAGGCCCCTTCCCTTGAGATAAATCTGCAAATATCTCGGAAACGAAGCGAGCTATGGCAAAATGTTAAGAGACCTTTTTTGTAGAGAATTATGTTTCCTACAATTTATGTTCTATGATATTTTTTGATCAGGCGCGTAGTTTTCGAGATATATCGAGATATTTAAAAGTTCCGAAGCCGCACCAACATAATAGAGATACAGAAACACCGTGGCCCCTTTCTTTGAGATAACTCTGCACTAGTGCGAGCCGCAAATGCCACTTCCAGCTTAGCTGTGCAGAAGAAGAACAACAAGAAGAAGAAATATCTCGAAATATCTCCGTCAGGCCCCTTCCCTTGAGATAAATCTGCAAATATCTCGGAAACGAAGCGAGCTATGGCAAAATGTTAAGAGACCTTTTTTGTAGAGAATTAAGTTTCCTACTATTTATGTTCTATGATATTTTTTGATCAGATGCGTAGTTCTCGAGATATATCAAGATATGTAAAAGTTCCGAAGCCGCACCAACATAATAGAGATACAGAAACACCGTGGCCCCTCTCTTTGAGATAACTCTGCACTATTGCGAGCTGGAAATGCCACTTCCAGTTTAGCTGTGCAGAAGAAGAACAACAAGAAGAAGAAATATCTCGAAATATGTCCGTTAGGCCCCTTCCCTTGAGATAAATCTGCAAATATCTCGGAAACGAAGCGAGCTATGGCAAAATGTTAAGAGACCTTTTTTGTAGAGAATTATGTTTCCTACTTTTTATGTTCTATGATATTTTTTGATCAGGCGCGTAGTTTTCGAGATATATCGAGATATTTAAAAGTTCCGAAGCCGCACCAACATAATAGAGATACAGAAACACCGTGGCCCCTTTCTTTGAGATAACTCTGCACTAGTGCGAGCCGCAAATGCCACTTCCAGCTTAGCTGTGCAGAAGAAGAACAACAAGAAGAAGAAATATCTCGAAATATGTCCGTCAGGCCCCTTCCCTTGAGATAAATCTGCAAATATCTCGGAAACGAAGAGAGCTATGGCAAAATCTTAAGAGACCTTTTTTGTAGAGAATTAACTTTCCTACTTTTTATGCTCTACGATATTTTTTGATCAGATGCGTAGTTCTCGAGATATATCAAGATATTTAAAAGTTCCGAAGCCGCACCAACATAATAGAGATACAGAAACACCGTGGCCCCTTTCTTTGAGATAACTCTGCACTATTGCGAGCTGCAAATGCCACTTCCAGCTTAGCTGTGCAGAGGAAGAACAACAAGAAGAAGAAATTGCTCGAAATATGTCCGTCAGGCCAGTTCCTTTGAGCTGAATCTGCAAATATCTCGGAAACGAAGCGAGCTATGGCAAAATGTTAAGAGACGTTTTTTGTAGAGAATTATGTTTCCTACAATTTATGTTCTATGATATTTTTTGATCAGAAGCGTAGTTTTCGAGATATATCGAGATATTTAAAAGTTCCGAAGCCGCACCAACATAATAGAGATACAGAAACACCGTGGCCCCTTTCTTTGAGATAACTCTGCACTAGTGCGAGCCGCAAATGCCACTTCCAGCTTAGCTGTGCAGAGGAAGAACAACAAGAAGAAGAAATTGCTCGAAATATGTCCGTCAGGCCAGTTCCTTTGAGCTGAATCTGCAAATATCTCGGAAACGATGAGAGCTATGGCAAAATGTTAAGAGACCTTTTTTGTAGAGATTTAAGTTTCCTACTTTTTATGTTCTATGATATTTTTTTATCAGATGCGTAGTTCTCGAGATATATCAAGATATTTAAAAGTTCCGAAGCCGCACCAACATAATAGAGATACAGAAACACCGTGGCCCCTTTCTTTGAGATAACTCTGCACTATTGCGAGCTGCAAATGCCACTTCCAGCTTAGCTGTGCAGAAGAAGAACAACAAGAAGAAGAAATATCTCGAAATATGTCCGTCAGGCCCCTTCCCTTGAGATAAATCTGCAAATATCTCGGAAACGAAGAGAGCTATGGCAAAATCTTACGAGACCTTTTTTGTAGAGAATTAACTTTCCTACTTTTTATGCTCTACGATATTTTTTGATCAGATGCGTAGTTCTCGAGATATATCAAGATATTTAAAAGTTCCGAAGCCGCACCAACATAATAGAGATACAGAAACACCGTGGCCCCTTTCTTTGAGATAACTCTGCACTATTGCGAGCTGCAAATGCCACTTCCAGCTTAGCTGTGCAGAGGAAGAACAACAAGAAGAAGAAATATCTCGAAATATGTCCGTCAGGCCAGTTCCTTTGAGCTGAATCTGCAAATATCTCGGAAACGAAGCGAGCTATGGCAAAATGTTAAGAGACATTTTTTGTAGAGAATTATGTTTCCTACAATTTATGTTCTATGATATTTTTTGATCAGAAGCGTAGTTTTCGAGATATATCGAGATATTTAAAAGTTCCGAAGCCGCACCAACATAGTAGAGATACAGAAACACCGTGGCCCCTTTCTTTGAGATAACTCTGCACTATTGCGATCTGGAAATGCCACTTCCAGTTTAGCTGTGCAGAAGAAGAACAACAAGAAGAAGAAATATCTCGAAATATGTCCGTTAGGCCCCTTCCCTTGAGATAAATCTGCAAATATCTCGGAAACGAAGCGAGCTATGGCAAAATGTTAAGAGACCTTTTTTGTAGAGAATTATGTTTCCTACAATTTATGTTCTATGATATTTTTTGATCAGGCGCGTAGTTTTCGAGATATATCGAGATATTTAAAAGTTCCGAAGCCGCACCAACATAATAGAGATACAGAAACACCGTGGCCCCTTTCTTTGAGATAACTCTGCACTAGTGCGAGCCGCAAATGCCACTTCCAGCTTAGCTGTGCAGAAGAAGAACAACAAGAAGAAGAAATATCTCGAAATATGTCCGTCAGGCCCCTTCCCTTGAGATAAATCTGCAAATATCTCGGAAACGAAGCGAGCTATGGCAAAATGTTAAGAGACCTTTTTTGTAGAGAATTAAGTTTCCTACTATTTATGTTCTATGATATTTTTTGATCAGATGCGTAGTTCTCGAGATATATCAAGATATGTAAAAGTTCCGAAGCCGCACCAACATAATAGAGATACAGAAACACCGTGGCCCCTCTCTTTGAGATAACTCTGCACTATTGCGAGCTGGAAATGCCACTTCCAGTTTAGCTGTGCAGACGAAGAACAACAAGAAGAAGAAATATCTCGAAATATGTCCGTTAGGCCCCTTCCCTTGAGATAAATCTGCAAATATCTCGGAAACGAAGCGAGCTATGGCAAAATGTTAAGAGACCTTTTCTGTAGAGAATTAAGTTTCCTACTTTTTATGTTCTATGATATTTTTTGATCAGATGCGTAGTTCTCGAGATATATCAAGATATTTAAAAGTTCCGAAGCCGCACCAACATAATAGAGATACAGAAACACCGTGGCCCCTTTCTTTGAGATAACTCTGCACTATTGCGAGCTGCAAATGCCACCTCCAGCTTAGCTGTGCAGAAGAAGAACAACAAGAAGAAGAAATATCTCGAAATATGTCCGTCAGGCCCCTTCCCTTGAGATAAATCTGCAAATATCTCGGAAACGAAGAGAGCTATGGCAAAATGTTAAGAGACCTTTTTTGTAGAGATTTAAGTTTCCTACTTTTTATGTTCTATGATATTTTTTGATCAGATGCGTAGCTCTCGAGATATATCAAGATATTTAAAAGTTCCGAAGCCGCACCAACATAATAGAGATACAGAAACACCGTGGCCCCTTTCTTTGAGATAACTCTGCACTATTGCGAGCTGGAAATGCCACTTCCAGTTTAGCTGTGCAGAAGAAGAACAACAAGAAGAAGAAATATCTCGAAATATGTCCGTTAGGCCCCTTCCCTTGAGATATATCTGCAAATATCTCGGAAACGAAGCGAGCTATGGCAAAATGTTAAGAGACCTTTTTTGTAGAGAATTAAGTTTCCTACTTTTTATGTTGTATGATATTTTTTGATCAGATGCGTAATTGTCGAGATATACCAAGATATTTAAAAGTTCCGAAGCCGCACCAACATAATAGAGATACAGAAACACCGTGGCCCCTTTCTTTGGGATAACTCTGCACTATTGCGAGCTGGAAATGCCACTCCCAGTTTAGCTGTGCAGAAGAAGAACAACAAGAAGAAGAAATATCTCGAAATATGTCCGTCAGGACCCTTCCCTTGAGATAAATGTGCAAATATCTCGGAAACGAAGCGAGCTATGGCAAAACGTTAAGAGACCTTTTTTGTAGAGAATTATGTTTCCTACAATTTATGTTCTATGATATTTTTTGATCAGAAGCGTAGTTTTCGAGATATATCGAGATATTTAAAAGTTCCGAAGCCGCACCAACATAATAGAGATACAGAAACACCGTGGCCCCTTTCTTTGAGATAACTCTGCACTAGTTCGAGCCGCAAATGCCACTTCCAGCTTAGCTGTGCAGAAGAAGAACAACAAGAAGAAGAAATATCTCGAAATATGTCCGTCAGGCCCCTTCCCTTGAGATAAATCTGCAAATATCTCGGAAACGAAGCGAGCTATGGCAAAATGTTAAGAGACCTTTTTTGTAGAGAATTATGTTTCCTACAATTTACGTTCTACGATATTCTTTGATCAGAAGCGTAGTTTTCGAGATATATCGAGATATTTAAAAGTTCCGAAGCCGCACCAACATAATAGAGATACAGAAACACCGTGGCCTCTGTCTTTGGGATAACTCTGCACTATTGCGAGCTGCAAATGCCACTTCCAGCTTAGCTGTGCAGAAGAAGAACAACAAGAAGAAGAAATATCTCGAAATATGTCCGTTAGGCCCCTTCCCTTGAGATAAATCTGCAAATATCTCGGAAACGAAGCGAGGTATGGCAAAATGTTAAGAGACCTTTTTTGTAGAGAATTATGTTTCCTACAATTTATGTTCTATGATATTTTTTGATCAGAAGCGTAGTTTTCGAGATATATCGAGATATTTAAAAGTTCCGAAGCCGCACCAACATAATAGAGATACAGAAACACCGTGGCCCCTTTCTTTGAGATAACTCTGCACTAGTGCGAGCCGCAAATGCCACTTCCAGCTTAGCTGTGCAGAAGAAGAACAACAAGAAGAAGAAATATCTCGAAATATGTCCGTCAGGCCCCTTCCCTTGAGATAAATCTGCAAATATCTCGGAAACGAAGCGAGCTATGGCAAAATGTTAAGAGACCTTTTTTGTAGAGAATTAAGTTTCCTACTATTTATGTTCTATGATATTTTTTGATCAGATGCGTAGTTCTCGAGATATATCAAGATATGTAAAAGTTCCGAAGCCGCACCAACATAATAGAGATACAGAAACACCGTGGCCCCTCTCTTTGAGATAACTCTGCACTATTGCGAGCTGGAAATGCCACTTCCAGTTTAGCTGTGCAGACGGAGAACAACAGGAAGAAGAAATATCTCGAAATATGTCCGTTAGGCCCCTTCCCTTGAGATAAATCTGCAAATATCTCGGAAACGAAGCGTGCTATGGCAAAATGTTAAGAGACCTTTTCTGTAGAGAATTAAGTTTCCTACTTTTTATGTTCTATGATATTTTTTGATCAGATGCGTAGTTCTCGAGATATATCAAGATATTTAAAAGTTCCGAAGCCGCACCAACATAATAGAGATACAGAAACACCGTGGCCCCTTTCTTTGAGATAACTCTGCACTATTGCGAGCTGCAAATGCCACCTCCAACTTAGCTGTGCAGAAGAAGAACAACAAGAAGAAGAAATATCTCGAAATATGTCCGTCAGGCCCCTTCCCTTGAGATAAATCTGCAAATATCTCGGAAACGAAGAGAGCTATGGCAAAATGTTAAGAGACCTTTTTTGTAGAGATTTAAGTTTCCTACTTTTTATGTTGTATGATATTTTTTGATCAGATGCGTAATTGTCGAGATATACCAAGATATTTAAAAGTTCCGAAGCCGCACCAACATAATAGAGATACAGAAACACCGTGGCCCCTTTCTTTGGGATAACTCTGCACTATTGCGAGCTGGAAATGCCACTCCCAGTTTAGCTGTGCAGAAGAAGAACAACAAGAAGAAGAAATATCTCGAAATATGTCCGTCAGGACCCTTCCCTTGAGATAAATCTGCAAATATCTCGGAAACGAAGCGAGCTATGGCAAAAGGTTAAGAGACCTTTTTTGTAGAGAATTATGTTTCCTACAATTTATGTTCTATGATATTTTTTGATCAGAAGCGTAGTTTTCGAGATATATCGAGATATTTAAAAGTTCCGAAGCCGCACCAACATAATAGAGATACAGAAACACCGTGGCCCCTTTCTTTGAGATAACTCTGCACTAGTTCGAGCCGCAAATGCCACTTCCAGCTTAGCTGTGCAGAAGAAGAACAACAAGAAGAAGAAATATCTCGAAATATGTCCGTCAGGCCCCTTCCCTTGAGATAAATCTGCAAATATCTCGGAAACGAAGCGAGCTATGGCAAAATGTTAAGAGACCTTTTTTGTAGAGAATTATGTTTCCTACAATTTACGTTTTATGATATTCTTTGATCAGAAGCGTAGTTTTCGAGATATATCGAGATATTTAAAAGTTCCGAAGCCGCACCAACATAATAGAGATACAGAAACACCGTGGCCTCTTTCTTTGGGATAACTCTGCACTATTGCGAGCTGCAAATGCCACTTCCAGCTTAGCTGTGCAGAAGAAGAACAACAAGAAGAAGAAATATCTCGAAATATGTCCGTCAGGTACCTTCCCTTGAGATAAATCTGCAAATATCTCGGAAACGAAGCGAGCTATGGCAAAATGTTAAGAGACCTTTTTTGTAGAGAATTATGTTTCCTACTTTTTATGTTGTATGATATTTTTTGATCAGATGCGTAGTTCTCGAGATATATCAAGATATTTAAAAGTTCCGAAGCCGCACCAACATAATAGAGATACAGAAACACCGTGGCCCCTTTCTTTGCGATAACTCTGCACTATTGCGAGCTGCAAATGCCACTTCCAGCTTAGCTGTGCAGAAGAAGAACAACAAGAAGAAGAAATATCTCGAAATATGTCCGTCAGGCCCCTTCCCTTGAGATAAATCTGCAAATATCTCGGAAACGAAGCGAGCTACGGCAAAATGTTAAGAGACCTTTTTTGTAGAAAATTAGGTTTCCTACTTTTTATGTTCTATGATATTTTTTGATCAGATGCGTAGTTCTCGAGATATATCAAGATATTTAAAAGTTCCGAAGCCGCACCAACATAATAGAGGTACAGAAACACCGTGGCCTCTTTCTTTGAGATAACTCTGCACTAGTGCGAGCCGCAAATGCCACTTCCAGCTTAGCTGTGCAGAAGAAGAACAACAAGAAGAAGAAATATCTCGAAATATGTCCGTTAGGCCCCTTCCCTTGAGATAAATCTGCAAATATCTCGGAAACGAAGCGAGCTATGGCAAAATGTTAAGAGACCTTTTTTGTAGAGAATTAAGTTTCCTACTTTTTATCTTCTATGATATTTTTTGATCAGATGCGTAGTTCTCGAGATATATCAAGATATTTAAAAGTTCCGAAGCTGCACCAACATAACAGAGGTACAGAAACACCGTGGCCTCTTTCTTTGAGATAACTCTGCACTATTGCGAGCTGCAAATGCCACTTCCAGCTTAGCTGTGCAGAAGAAGAACAACAAGAAGAAGAAATATCTCGAAATATGTCCGTCAGGCCCCTTCCCTTGAGATAAATCTGCAAATATCTCGGAAACGAAGCGAGCTATGGCAAAATGTTAAGAGACCTTATTTGTAGAGAATTAAGTTTCCTACTTTTTATGTTCTATGATATTTTTTGATCAGATGCGTAGTTCTCGAGATATATCAAGATATTTAAAAGTTCCGAAGCTGCACCAACATAATAGAGGTACAGAAACACCGTGGCCTCTTTCTTTGAGATAACTCTGCACTATTGCGAGCTGCAAATGCCACTTCCAGCTTAGCTGTGCAGAAGAAGAACAACAAGAAGAAGAAATATCTCGAAATATGTCCGTCAGGCCCCATCCCTTGAGATAAATCTGCAAATATCTCGGAAACCAAGCGAGCTACGGCAAAATGTTAAGAGACCTTTTTTGTAGAAAATTAGGTATCCTACTTTTTATGTTGTATGATATTTTTTGATCAGATGCGTAGTTCTCGAGATATATCAAGATATTTAAAAGTTCCGAAGCCGCACCAACATAATAGAGATACAGAAACACCGTGGCCCCTTTCTTTGCGATAACTCTGCACTATTGCGAGCTGCAAATGCTACTTCCAGCTTAGCTGTGCAGAAGAAGAACAACAAGAAGAAGAAATATCTCGAAATATGTCCGTTAGGCCCCTTCCCTTGAGATAAATCTGCAAATATCTCGGAAACGAAGCGAGCTATGGCAAAATGTTAAGAGACCTTTTTTGTAGAGAATTAAGTTTCCTACTTTTTATCTTCTATGATATTTTTTGATCAGATGCGTAGTTCTCGAGATATATCAAGATATTTAAAAGTTCCGAAGCTGCACCAACATAACAGAGGTACAGAAACACCGTGGCCTCTTTCTTTGAGATAACTCTGCACTATTGCGAGCTGCAAATGCCACTTCCAGCTTAGCTGTGCAGAAGAAGAACAACAAGAAGAAGAAATATCTCGAAATATGTCCGTCAGGCCCCTTCCCTTGAGATAAATCTGCAAATATCTCGGAAATGAAGCGAGCTATGGCAAAATGTTAAGAGACCTTATTTGTAGAGAATTAAGTTTCCTACTTTTTATGTTCTATGATATTTTTTGATCAGGCGCGTAGTTCTCGAGATATATCAAGATATTTAAAAGTTCCGAAGCCGCACCAACATAATAGAGATACAGAAACACCGTGGCCCCTTTCTTTGAGATAACTCTGCACTATTGCGAGCTGCAAATGCCACTTCCAGCTTAGCTGTGCCGAAGAAGAACAACAAGAAGAAGAAATATCTCGAAATATGTCCGTCAGGCCCCTTCCCTTGAGATAAATCTGCAAATATCTCGGAAACGAAGCGAGCTATGGCAAAATGTTAAGAGACCTTATTTGTAGAGAATTAAGTTTCCTACTTTTTATGTTCTATGATATTTTTTGATCAGATGCGTAGTTCTCGAGATATATCAAGATATTTAAAAGTTCCGAAGCTGCACCAACATAATAGAGGTACAGAAACACCGTGGCCTCTTTCTTTGAGATAACTCTGCACTATTGCGAGCTGCAAATGCCACTTCCAGCTTAGCTGTGCAGAAGAAGAACAACAAGAAGAAGAAATATCTCGAAATATGTCCGTCAGGCCCCATCCCTTGAGATATATCTGCAAATATCTCGGAAACCAAGCGAGCTACGGCAAAATGTTAAGAGACCTTTTTTGTAGAAAATTAGGTATCCTACTTTTTATGTTGTATGATATTTTTTGATCAGATGCGTAGTTCTCGAGATATATCAAGATATTTAAAAGTTCCGAAGCCGCACCAACATAATAGAGATACAGAAACACCGTGGCCCCTTTCTTTGCGATAACTCTGCACTATTGCGAGCTGCAAATGCTACTTCCAGCTTAGCTGTGCAGAAGAAGAACAACAAGAAGAAGAAATATCTCGAAATATGTCCGTTAGGCCCCTTCCCTTGAGATAAATCTGCAAATATCTCGGAAACGAAGCGAGCTATGGCAAAATGTTAAGAGACCTTTTTTGTAGAGAATTAAGTTTCCTACTTTTTATCTTCTATGATATTTTTTGATCAGATGCGTAGTTCTCGAGATATATCAAGATATTTAAAAGTTCCGAAGCTGCACCAACATAACAGAGGTACAGAAACACCGTGGCCTCTTTCTTTGAGATAACTCTGCACTATTGCGAGCTGCAAATGCCACTTCCAGCTTAGCTGTGCAGAAGAAGAACAACAAGAAGAAGAAATATCTCGAAATATGTCCGTCAGGCCCCTTCCCTTGAGATAAATCTGCAAATATCTCGGAAATGAAGCGAGCTATGGCAAAATGTTAAGAGACCTTATTTGTAGAGAATTAAGTTTCCTACTTTTTATGTTCTATGATATTTTTTGATCAGGCGCGTAGTTCTCGAGATATATCAAGATATTTAAAAGTTCCGAAGCCGCACCAACATAATAGAGATACAGAAACACCGTGGCCCCTTTCTTTGAGATAACTCTGCACTATTGCGAGCTGCAAATGCCACTTCCAGCTTAGCTGTGCCGAAGAAGAACAACAAGAAGAAGAAATATCTCGAAATATGTCCGTCAGGCCCCTTCCCTTGAGATAAATCTGCAAATATCTCGGAAACGAAGCGAGCTATGGCAAAATGTTAAGAGACCTTATTTGTAGAGAATTAAGTTTCCTACTTTTTATGTTCTATGATATTTTTTGATCAGATGCGTAGTTCTCGAGATATATCAAGATATTTAAAAGTTCCGAAGCTGCACCAACATAATAGAGGTACAGAAACACCGTGGCCTCTTTCTTTGAGATAACTCTGCACTATTGCGAGCTGCAAATGCCACTTCCAGCTTAGCTGTGCAGAAGAAGAACAACAAGAAGAAGAAATATCTCGAAATATGTCCGTCAGGCCCCATCCCTTGAGATATATCTGCAAATATCTCGGAAACCAAGCGAGCTACGGCAAAATGTTAAGAGACCTTTTTTGTAGAAAATTAGGTATCCTACTTTTTATGTTGTATGATATTTTTTGATCAGATGCGTAGTTCTCGAGATATATCAAGATATTTAAAAGTTCCGAAGCCGCACCAACATAATAGAGATACAGAAACACCGTGGCCCCTTTCTTTGCGATAACTCTGCACTATTGCGAGCTGGAAATGCCACTTCCAGCTTAGCTGTGCAGAAGAAGAACAACAAGAAGAAGAAATATCTCGAAATATGTCCGTCAGGCCCCTTCCCTTGAGATAAATCTGCAAATATCTCGGAAACGAAGCGAGCTACGGCAAAATGTTAAGAGACCTTTTTTGTAGAAAATTAGGTTTCCTACTTTTTATGTTGTATGATATTTTTTGATCAGATGCGTAGTTCTCGAGATATATCAAGATATTTAAAAGTTCCGAAGCCGCACCAACATAATAGAGGTACAGAAACACCGTGGCCTCTTTCTTTGAGATAACTCTGCACTAGTGCGAGCCGCAAATGCCACTTCCAGCTTAGCTGTGCAGAAGAAGAACAACAAGAAGAAGAAATATCTCGAAATATGTCCGTTAGGCCCCTTCCCTTGAGATAAATCTGCAAATATCTCGGAAACGAAGCGAGCTATGGCAAAATGTTAAGAGACCTTTTTTGTAGAGAATTAAGTTTCCTACTTTTTATCTTCTATGATATTTTTTGATCAGATGCGTAGTTCTCGAGATATATCAAGATATTTAAAAGTTCCGAAGCTGCACCAACATAATAGAGATACAGAAACACCGTGGCCTCTTTCTTTGAGATAACTCTGCACTATTGCGAGCTGGAAATGCCACTTCCAGTTTAGCTGTGCAGAAGAAGAACAACAAGAAGAAGAAATATCTCGAAATATGTCCGTCAGGCCCCTTCCCTTGAGATAAATCTGCAAATATCTCGGAAACGGAGCGAGCTATGGCAAAATGTTAAGAGACCTTTTTTGTAGAGAATCATGTTTCCTACAATTTATGCTCTATGATATTTTTTGATCAGAAGCGTAGTTTTCGAGATATATCGAGATATTTAAAAGTTCCGAATCCGCACCAACATAATAGAGATTCAGAAACACCGTGGCCCCTTTCTTTGAGATAACTCTGCACTATTGCGAGCTGGAAATGCCACTTCCAGTTTAGCTGTGCAGAAGAAGAACAACAAGAAGAAGAAATATCTCGAAATATGTCCGTCAGGCCCCTTCCCTTGAGATATATCTGCAAATATCTCGGAAACAAAGCGAGCTATGGCAAAATGTTAAGAGACCTTTTTTGTAGAGAATGAAGTTTCCTACTTTTTATGTTCTATGATATTTTTTGATCAGATGCGTAGTTGTCGAGATATATCAAGATATTTAAAAGTTCCGAAGCCGCACAAACATAATAGAGATACAGAAACACCGTGGCCCCTTTCTTTGAGATAACTCTGCACTATTGCGAGCTGCAAATGCCACTTCCAGCTTAGCTGTGCAGAAGAAGAACAACAAGAAGAAGAAATATCTCGAAATATGTCCGTCAGGCCCCTTCCCTTGAGATATATCTGCAAATATCTCGGAAACGAAGCGAGCCATGGCAAAATGTTAAGAGACCTTTTTTGTAGAGAATTATGTTTCCTACAATTTATGTTCTATGATATTTTTTGATCAGAAGCGTAGTTTTCGAGATATATCGAGATATTTAAAAGTTCCGAATCCGCACCAACATAATAGAGATTCAGAAACACCGTGGCCCCTTTCTTTGAGATAACTCTGCACTATTGCGAGCTGGAAATGCCACTTCCAGTTTAGCTGTGCAGAAGAAGAACAACAAGAAGAAGAAATATCTCGAAATATGTCCGTCAGGCCCCTTCCCTTGAGATATATCTGCAAATATCTCGGAAACGAAGCGAGCTATGGCAAAATGTTAAGAGACCTTTTTTGTAGAGAATGAAGTTTCCTACTTTTTATGTTCTATGATATTTTTTGATCAGATGCGTAGTTCTCGAGATATATCAAGATATTTAAAAGTTCCGAAGCCGCACAAACATAATAGAGATACAGAAACACCGTGGCCCCTTTCTTTGAGATAACTCTGCACTATTGCGAGCTGCAAATGCCACTTCCAGCTTAGCTGTGCAGAAGAAGAACAACAAGAAGAAGAAATATCTCGAAATATGTCCGTCAGGCCCCTTCCCTTGAGATATATCTGCAAATATCTCGGAAACGAAGCGAGCCATGGCAAAATGTTAAGAGACCTTTTTTGTAGAGAATTATGTTTCCTACAATTTATGTTCTATGATATTTTTTGATCAGAAGCGTAGTTTTCGAGGTATATCGAGATATTTAAAAGTTCCGAAGCCGCACCAACATAATAGAGGTACAGAAACACCGTGGCCCCTTTCTTTGAGATAACTCTGCACTAGTGCGAGCCGCAAATGCCACTTCCAGCTTAGCTGTGCAGAAGAAGAACAACAAGAAGAAGAAATATCTCGAAATATATCCGTCAGGCCCCTTCCCTTGAGATATATCTGCAAATATCTCGGAAACGAAGCGAGCTATGGCAAAATGTTAAGAGACCTTTTTTGTAGAGAATCATGTTTCCTACAATTTACGTTCTATGATATTTTTTGATCAGAAGCGTAGTTTTCGAGATATATCGAGATATTTAAAAGTCCCGAAGCCGCACCAACATAATAGAGATTCAGAAACACCGTGGCCCCTTTCTTTGAGATAACTCTGCACTATTGCGAGCTGCAAATGCCACTTCCAGCTTAGCTGTGCAGAAGAAGAACAACAAGAAGAAGAAATATCTCGAAATATGTCCGTCAGGCCCCTTCCCTTGAGATATATCTGCAAATATCTCGGAAACGAAGCGAGCTATGGCAAAATGTTAAGAGACCTTTTTTGTAGAGAATGAAGTTTCCTACTTTTTATGTTCTATGATATTTTTTGATCAGATGCGTAGTTCTCGAGATATATCAAGATATTTAAAAGTTCCGAAGCCGCACCAACATAATAGAGATGCAGAAACACCGTGGCCCCTTTCTTTGAGATAACTCTGCACTATTGCGAGCTGCAAATGCCACTTCCAGCTTAGCTGTGCAGAAGAAGAACAACAAGAAGAAGAAATATCTCGAAATATGTCCGTCAGGCCCCTTCCCTTGAGATATATCTGCAAATATCTCGGAAACGAAGCGAGCCATGGCAAAATGTTAAGAGACCTTTTTTGTAGAGAATCATGTTTCCTACAATTTATGTTCTATGATATTTTTTGATCAGAAGCGTAGGTTTCGAGATATATCGAGATATTTAAAAGTCCCGAAGCCGCACCAACATAATAGAGATTCAGAAACACCGTGGCCCCTTTCTTTGAGATAACTCTGCACTATTGCGAGCTGGAAATGCCACTTCCAGTTTAGCTGTGCAGAAGAAGAACAACAAGAAGAAGAAATATCTCGAAATATGTCCGTCAGGCCCCTTCCCTTGAGATAAATCTGCAAATATCTCGGAAACGAAGAGAGCTATGGCAAAATGTTAAGAGACCTTTTTTGTAGAGAATCATGTTTCCTACAATTTATCTTCTATGATATTTTTTGATCAGAAGCGTAGTTTTCGAGATATATCGAGATATTTAAAAGTTCCGAAGCCGCACCAACATAATAGAGATTCAGAAACACCGTGGCCCCTTTCTTTGAGATAACTCTGCACTATTGCGAGCTGCAAATGCCACTTCCAGCTTAGCTGTGCAGAAGAAGAACAACAAGAAGAAGAAATATCTCGAAATATGTCCGTCAGGCCCCTTCCCTTGAGATATATCTGCAAATATCTCGGAAACGAAGCGAGCTATGGCAAAATGTTAAGAGACCTTTTTTGTAGAGAATGAAGTTTCCTACTTTTTATGTTCTATGATATTTTTTGATCAGATGCGTAGTTCTCGAGATATATCAAGATATTTAAAAGTTCCGAAGCCGCACCAACATAATAGAGATACAGAAACACCGTGGCCCCTTTCTTTGAGATAACTCTGCACTATTGCGAGCTGCAAATGCCACTTCCAGCTTAGCTGTGCAGAAGAAGAACAACAAGAAGAAGAAATATCTCGAAATATGTCCGTCAGGCCCCTTCCCTTGAGATATATCTGCAAATATCTCGGAAACGAAGCGAGCCATGGCAAAATGTTAAGAGACCTTTTTTGTAGAGAATTATGTTCCCTACAATTTATGTTCTATGATATTTTTTGATCAGAAGCGTAGTTTTCGAGATATATCGAGATATTTAAAAGTTCCGAAGCCGCACCAACATAATAGAGGTACAGAAACACCGTGGCCCCTTTCTTTGAGATAACTCTGCACTAGTGCGAGCCGCAAATGCCACTTCCAGCTTAGCTGTGCAGAAGAAGAACAACAAGAAGAAGAAATATCTCGAAATATGTCCGTCAGGCCCCTTCCCTTGAGATATATCTGCAAATATCTCGGAAACGAAGCGAGCTATGGCAAAATGTTAAGAGACCTTTTTTGTAGAGAATCATGTTTCCTACAATTTATGTTCTATGATATTTTTGGATCAGATGCGTAGTTTTCGAGATATATCGAGATATTTAAAAGTTCCGAAGCCGCACCAACATAATAGAGATTCAGAAACACCGTGGCCCCTTTCTTTGAGATAACTCTGCACTATTGCGAGCTGGAAATGCCACTTCCAGTTTAGCTGTGCAGAAGAAGAACAACAAGAAGAAGAAATATCTCGAAATATGTCCGTCAGGCCCCTTCCCTTGAGATAAATCTGCAAATATCTCGGAAACGAAGCGAGCTATGGCAAAATCTTAAGAGACCTTTTTTGTAGAGAATCATGTTTCCTACAATTTATGTTCTATGATATTTTTTGATCAGAAGCGTAGTTTTCGAGATATATCGAGATATTTAAAAGTTCCGAAGCCGCACCAACATAATAGAGATTCAGAAACACCGTGGCCCCTTTCTTTGAGATAACTCTGCACTATTGCGCGCTGGAAATGCCACTTCCAGTTTAGCTGTGCAGAAGAAGAACAACAAGAAGAAGAAATATCTCGAAATATGTCCGTCAGGCCCCTTCCCTTGAGATATATCTGCAAATATCTCGGAAACGAAGCGAGCTATGGCAAAATGTTAAGAGACCTTTTTTGTAGAGAATCATGTTTCCTACAATTTATGTTCTATGATATTTTTTGATCAGAAGCGTAGTTTTCGAGATATATCGAGATATTTAAAAGTCCCGAAGCCGCACCAACATAATAGAGATTCAGAAACACCGTGGCCCCTTTCTTTGAAATAACTCTGCACTATTGCGAGCTGGAAATGCCACTTCCAGTTTAGCTGTGCAGAAGAAGAACAACAAGAAGAAGAAATATCTCGAAATATGTCCGTCAGGCCCCTTCCCTTGAGATAAATCTGCAAATATCTCGGAAACGAAGCGAGCTATGGCAAAATGTTAAGAGACCTTTTTTGTAGAGAATCATGTTTCCTACAATTTATGTTCTATGATATTTTTTGATCAGAAGCGTAGTTTTCGAGATATATCGAGATATTTAAAAGTTCCGAAGCCGCACCAACATAATAGAGATTCAGAAACACCGTGGCCCCTTTCTTTGAGATAACTCTGCACTATTGCGAGCTGGAAATGCCACTTCCAGTTTAGCTGTGCAGAAGAAGAACAACAAGAAGAAGAAATATCTCGAAATATGTCCGTCAGGCCCCTTCCCTTGAGATATATCTGCAAATATCTCGGAAACGAAGCGAGCCATGGCAAAATGTTAAGAGACCTTTTTTGTAGAGAATTATGTTTCCTACAATTTATGTTCTATGATATTTTTTGATCAGAAGCGTAGTTTTCGAGGTATATCGAGATATTTAAAAGTTCCGAAGCCGCACCAACATAATAGAGGTACAGAAACACCGTGGCCCCTTTCTTTGAGATAACTCTGCACTAGTGCGAGCCGCAAATGCCACTTCCAGCTTAGCTGTGCAGAAGAAGAACAACAAGAAGAAGAAATATCTCGAAATATATCCGTCAGGCCCCTTCCCTTGAGATATATCTGCAAATATCTCGGAAACGAAGCGAGCTATGGCAAAATGTTAAGAGACCTTTTTTGTAGAGAATCATGTTTCCTACAATTTATGTTCTATGA
Organism: Osmia lignaria lignaria; assembly: GCF_051020975.1. Lineage (NCBI taxonomy): Eukaryota > Metazoa > Arthropoda > Insecta > Hymenoptera > Megachilidae > Osmia > Osmia lignaria. The sequence continues at coordinate 4,175,430 of NW_027478167.1, read as the reverse complement.
TATTTTTTGATCAGAAGCGTAGTTTTCGAGATATATCGAGATATTTAAAAGTCCCGAAGCCGCACCAACATAATAGAGATTCAGAAACACCGTGGCCCCTTTCTTTGAAATAACTCTGCACTATTGCGAGCTGGAAATGCCACTTCCAGTTTAGCTGTGCAGAAGAAGAACAACAAGAAGAAGAAATATCTCGAAATATGTCCGTCAGGCCCCTTCCCTTGAGATAAATCTGCAAATATCTTGGAAACGAAGCGAGCTATGGCAAAATGTTAAGAGACCTTTTTTGTAGAGAATCATGTTTCCTACAATTTATGTTCTATGATATTTTTTGATCAGAAGCGTAGTTTTCGAGATATATCGAGATATTTAAAAGTTCCGAAGCCGCACCAACATAATAGAGATTCAGAAACACCGTGGCCCCTTTCTTTGAGATAACTCTGCACTATTGCGAGCTGGAAATGCCACTTCCAGTTTAGCTGTGCAGAAGAAGAACAACAAGAAGAAGAAATATCTCGAAATATGTCCGTCAGGCCCCTTCCCTTGAGATATATCTGCAAATATCTCGGAAACGAAGCGAGCCATGGCAAAATGTTAAGAGACCTTTTTTGTAGAGAATTATGTTTCCTACAATTTATGTTCTATGATATTTTTTGATCAGAAGCGTAGTTTTCGAGGTATATCGAGATATTTAAAAGTTCCGAAGCCGCACCAACATAATAGAGGTACAGAAACACCGTGGCCCCTTTCTTTGAGATAACTCTGCACTAGTGCGAGCCGCAAATGCCACTTCCAGCTTAGCTGTGCAGAAGAAGAACAACAAGAAGAAGAAATATCTCGAAATATATCCGTCAGGCCCCTTCCCTTGAGATATATCTGCAAATATCTCGGAAACGAAGCGAGCTATGGCAAAATGTTAAGAGACCTTTTTTGTAGAGAATCATGTTTCCTACAATTTATGTTCTATGATATTTTTTGATCAGAAGCGTAGTTTTCGAGATATATCGAGATATTTAAAAGTCCCGAAGCCGCACCAACATAATAGAGATTCAGAAACACCGTGGCCCCTTTCTTTGAGATAACTCTGCACTATTGCGAGCTGGAAATGCCACTTCCAGTTTAGCTGTGCAGAAGAAGAACAACAAGAAGAAGAAATATCTCGAAATATGTCCGTCAGGCCCCTTCCCTTGAGATAAATCTGCAAATATCTCGGAAACGAAGAGAGCTATGGCAAAATGTTAAGAGACCTTTTTTGTAGAGAATCATGTTTCCTACAATTTATGTTCTATGATATTTTTTGATCAGAAGCGTAGTTTTCGAGATATATCGAGATATTTAAAAGTTCCGAAGCCGCACCAACATAATACAGATTCAGAAACACCGTGGCCCCTTTCTTTGAGATAACTCTGCACTATTGCGAGCTGCAAATGCCACTTCCAGCTTAGCTGTGCAGAAGAAGAACAACAAGAAGAAGAAATATCTCGAAATATGTCCGTCAGGCCCCTTCCCTTGAGATATATCTGCAAATATCTCGGAAACGAAGCGAGCCATGGCAAAATGTTAAGAGACCTTTTTTGTAGAGAATTATGTTTCCTACAATTTATGTTCTATGATATTTTTTGATCAGAAGCGTAGTTTTCGAGATATATCGAGATATTTAAAAGTTCCGAAGCCGCACCAACATAATAGAGGTACAGACACACCGTGGCCCCTTTCTTTGAGATAACTCTGCACTAGTGCGAGCCGCAAATGCCACTTCCAGCTTAGCTGTGCAGAAGAAGAACAACAAGAAGAAGAAATATCTCGAAATATGTCCGTCAGGCCCCTTCCCTTGAGATATATCTGCAAATATCTCGGAAACGAAGCGAGCTATGGCAAAATGTTAAGAGACCTTTTTTGTAGAGAATCATGTTTCCTACAATTTATGTTCTATGATATTTTTGGATCAGATGCGTAGTTTTCGAGATATATCGAGATATTTAAAAGTTCCGAAGCCGCACCAACATAATAGAGATTCAGAAACACCGTGGCCCCTTTCTTTGAGATAACTCTGCACTATTGCGAGCTGGAAATGCCACTTCCAGTTTAGCTGTGCAGAAGAAGAACAACAAGAAGAAGAAATATCTCGAAATATGTCCGTCAGGCCCCTTCCCTTGAGATAAATCTGCAAATATCTCGGAAACGAAGCGAGCTATGGCAAAATGTTAAGAGACCTTTTTTGTAGAGAATCATGTTTCCTACAATTTATGTTCTATGATATTTTTTGATCAGAAGCGTAGTTTTCGAGATATATCGAGATATTTAAAAGTTCCGAAGCCGCACCAACATAATAGAGATTCAGAAACACCGTGGCCCCTTTCTTTGAGATAACTCTGCACTATTGCGAGCTGGAAATGCCACTTCCAGTTTAGCTGTGCAGAAGAAGAACAACAAGAAGAAGAAATATCTCGAAATATGTCCGTCAGGCCCCTTCCCTTGAGATATATCTGCAAATATCTCGGAAACGAAGCGAGCTATGGCAAAATGTTAAGAGACCTTTTTTGTAGAGAATCATGTTTCCTACAATTTATGTTCTATGATATTTTTTGATCAGAAGCGTAGTTTTCGAGATATATCGAGATATTTAAAAGTCCCGAAGCCGCACCAACATAATAGAGATTCAGAAACACCGTGGCCCCTTTCTTTGAGATAACTCTGCACTATTGCGAGCTGGAAATGCCACTTCCAGTTTAGCTGTGCAGAAGAAGAACAACAAGAAGAAGAAATATCTCGAAATATGTCCGTCAGGCCCCTTCCCTTGAGATAAATCTGCAAATATCTCGGAAACGAAGCGAGCTATGGCAAAATGTTAAGAGACCTTTTTTGTAGAGAATCATGTTTCCTACAATTTATGTTCTATGATATTTTTTGATCAGAAGCGCAGTTTTCGAGATATATCGAGATATTTAAAAGTTCCGAAGCCGCACCAACATAATAGAGATTCAGAAACACCGTGGCCCCTTTCTTTGAGATAACACTGCACTATTGCGAGCTGGAAATGCCACTTCCAGTTTAGCTGTGCAGAAGAAGAACAACAAGAAGAAGAAATATCTCGAAATATGTCCGTCAGGCCCCTTCCCTTGAGATATATCTGCAAATATCTCGGAAACGAAGCGAGCCATGGCAAAATGTTAAGAGACCTTTTTTGTAGAGAATTATGTTTCCTACAATTTATGTTCTATGATATTTTTTGATCAGAAGCGTAGTTTTCGAGGTATATCGAGATATTTAAAAGTTCCGAAGCCGCACCAACATAATAGAGGTACAGAAACACCGTGGCCCCTTTCTTTGAGATAACTCTGCACTATTGCGAGCTGGAAATGCCACTTCCAGTTTAGCTGTGCAGAAGAAGAACAACAAGAAGAAGAAATATCTCGAAATATGTCCGTCAGGCCCCTTCCCTTGAGATAAATCTGCAAATATCTCGGAAACGAAGCGAGCTATGGCAAAATGTTAAGAGACCTTTTTTGTAGAGAATCATGTTTCCTACAATTTATGTTCTATGATATTTTTTGATCAGAAGCGTAGTTTTCGAGATATATCGAGATATTTAAAAGTTCCGAAGCCGCACCAACATAATAGAGATTCAGAAACACCGTGGCCCCTTTCTTTGAGATAACTCTGCACTATTGCGAGCTGGAAATGCCACTTCCAGTTTAGCTGTGCAGAAGAAGAACAACAAGAAGAAGAAATATCTCGAAATATGTCCGTCAGGCCCCTTCCCTTGAGATATATCTGCAAATATCTCGGAAACGAAGCGAGCTATGGCAAAATGTTAAGAGACCTTTTTTGTAGAGAATCATGTTTCCTACAATTTATGTTCTATGATATTTTTTGATCAGAAGCGTAGTTTTCGAGATATATCGAGATATTTAAAAGTTCCGAAGCCGCACCAACATAATAGAGATTCAGAAACACCGTGGCCCCTTTCTTTGAGATAACTCTGCACTATTGCGAGCTGGAAATGCCACTTCCAGTTTAGCTGTGCAGAAGAAGAACAACAAGAAGAAGAAATATCTCGAAATATGTCCGTCAGGCCCCTTCCCTTGAGATATATCTGCAAATATCTCGGAAACGAAGCGAGCTATGGCAAAATGTTAAGAGACCTTTTTTGTAGAGAATCATGTTTCCTACAATTTATGTTCTATGATATTTTTTGATCAGAAGCGTAGTTTTCGAGATATATCGAGATATTTAAAAGTTCCGAAGCCGCACCAACATAATAGAGATTCAGAAACACCGTGGCCCCTTTCTTTGAGATAACTCTGCACTATTGCGAGCTGGAAATGCCACTTCCAGCTTAGCTGTGCAGAAGAAGAACAACAAGAAGAAGAAATATCTCGAAATATGTCCGTCAGGCCCCTTCCCTTGAGATATATCTGCAAATATCTCGGAAACGAAGCGAGCTATGGCAAAATGTTAAGAGACCTTTTTTGTAGAGAATGAAGTTTCCTACTTTTTATGTTCTATGATATTTTTTGATCAGATGCGTAGTTCTCGAGATATATCAAGATATTTAAAAGTTCCGAAGCCGCACCAACATAATAGAGATACAGAAACACCGTGGCCCCTTTCTTTGAGATAACTCTGCACTATTGCGAGCTGCAAATGCCACTTCCAGCTTAGCTGTGCAGAAGAAGAACAACAAGAAGAAGAAATATCTCGAAATATGTCCGTCAGGCCCCTTCCCTTGAGATATATCTGCAAATATCTCGGAAACGAAGCGAGCCATGGCAAAATGTTAAGAGACCTTTTTTGTAGAGAATTATGTTTCCTACAATTTATGTTCTATGATATTTTTTGATCAGAAGCGTAGTTTTCGAGATATATCGAGATATTTAAAAGTTCCGAAGCCGCACCAACATAATAGAGGTACAGACACACCGTGGCCCCTTTCTTTGAGATAACTCTGCACTAGTGCGAGCCGCAAATGCCACTTCCAGCTTAGCTGTGCAGAAGAAGAACAACAAGAAGAAGAAATATCTCGAAATATGTCCGTCAGGCCCCTTCCCTTGAGATATATCTGCAAATATCTCGGAAACGAAGCGAGCTATGGCAAAATGTTAAGAGACCTTTTTTGTAGAGAATCATGTTTCCTACAATTTATGTTCTATGATATTTTTGGATCAGAAGCGTAGTTTTCGAGATATATCGAGATATTTAAAAGTTCCGAAGCCGCACCAACATAATAGAGATTCAGAAACACCGTGGCCCCTTTCTTTGAGATAACTCTGCACTATTGCGAGCTGGAAATGCCACTTCCAGTTTAGCTGTGCAGAAGAAGAACAACAAGAAGAAGAAATATCTCGAAATATGTCCGTCAGGCCCCTTCCCTTGAGATATATCTGCAAATATCTCGGAAACGAAGCGAGCTATGGCAAAATGTTAAGAGACCTTTTTTGTAGAGAATCATGTTTCCTACAATTTATGTTCTATGATATTTTTTGATCAGAAGCGTAGTTTTCGAGATATATCGAGATATTTAAAAGTTCCGAAGCCGCACCAACATAATAGAGATTCAGAAACACCGTGGCCCCTTTCTTTGAGATAACTCTGCACTATTGCGAGCTGGAAATGCCACTTCCAGTTTAGCTGTGCAGAAGAAGAACAACAAGAAGAAGAAATATCTCGAAATATGTCCGTCAGGCCCCTTCCCTTGAGATATATCTGCAAATATCTCGGAAACGAAGCGAGCTATGGCAAAATGTTAAGAGACCTTTTTTGTAGAGAATCATGTTTCCTACAATTTATGTTCTATGATATTTTTTGATCAGAAGCGTAGTTTTCGAGATATATCGAGATATTTAAAAGTTCCGAAGCCGCACCAACATAATAGATATTCAGAAACACCGTGGCCCCTTTCTTTGAGATAACTCTGCACTATTGCGAGCTGGAAATGCCACTTCCAGCTTAGCTGTGCAGAAGAAGAACAACAAGAAGAAGAAATATCTCGAAATATGTCCGTCAGGCCCCTTCCCTTGAGATATATCTGCAAATATCTCGGAAACGAAGCGAGCTATGGCAAAATGTTAAGAGACCTTTTTTGTAGAGAATGAAGTTTCCTACTTTTTATGTTCTATGATATTTTTTGATCAGATGCGTAGTTCTCGAGATATATCAAGATATTTAAAAGTTCCGAAGCCGCACCAACATAATAGAGATACAGAAACACCGTGGCCCCTTTCTTTGAGATAACTCTGCACTATTGCGAGCTGCAAATGCCACTTCCAGCTTAGCTGTGCAGAAGAAGAACAACAAGAAGAAGAAATATCTCGAAATATGTCCGTCAGGCCCCTTCCCTTGAGATATATCTGCAAATATCTCGGAAACGAAGCGAGCCATGGCAAAATGTTAAGAGACCTTTTTTGTAGAGAATTATGTTTCCTACTATTCATGTTCTATGATATTTTTTGATCAGAAGCGTAGTTTTCGAGATATATCGAGATATTTAAAAGTTCCGAAGCCGCACCAACATAATAGAGGTACAGAAACACCGTGGCCCCTTTCTTTGAGATAACTCTGCACTAGTGCGAGCCGCAAATGCCACTTCCAGCTTAGCTGTGCAGAAGAAGAACAACAAGAAGAAGAAATATCTCGAAATATGTCCGTCAGGCCCCTTCCCTTGAGATATATCTGCAAATATCTCGGAAACGAAGCGAGCTATGGCAAAATGTTAAGAGACCTTTTTTGTAGAGAATCATGTTTCCTACAATTTATGTTCTATGATATTTTTTGATCAGAAATGTAGTTTTCGAGATATATCGAGATATTTAAAAGTTCCGAAGCCGCACCAACATAATAGAGATTCAGAAACACCGTGGCCCCTTTCTTTGAGATAACTCTGCACTCTTGCGAGCTGGAAATGCCACTTCCAGTTTAGCTGTGCAGAAGAAGAACAACAAGAAGAAGAAATATCTCGAAATATGTCCGTCAGGCCCCTTCCCTTGAGATAAATCTGCAAATATCTCGGAAACGAAGCGAGCTATGGCAAAATGTTAAGAGACCTTTTTTGAAGAGAATCATGTTTCCTACAATTTATGTTCTATGATATTTTTTGATCAGAAGCGTAGTTTTCGAGATATATCGAGATATTTAAAAGTTCCGAAGCCGCACCAACATAATAGAGATTCAGAAACACCATGGCCCCTTTCTTTGAGATAACTCTGCACTATTGCGAGCTGGAAATGCCACTTCCAGTTTAGCTGTGCAGAAGAAGAACAACAAGAAGAAGAAATATCTCGAAATATGTCCGTCAGGCCCCTTCCCTTGAGATATATCTGCAAATATCTCGGAAACGAAGCGAGCTATGGCAAAATGTTAAGAGACCTTTTTTGTAGAGAATGAAGTTTCCTACTTTTTATGTTCTATGATATTTTTTGATCAGATGCGTAGTTCTCGAGATATATCAAGATATTTAAAAGTTCCGAAGCCGCACAAACATAATAGAGATACAGAAACACCGTGGCCCCTTTCTTTGAGATAACTCTGCACTATTGCGAGCTGCAAATGCCACTTCCAGCTTAGCTGTGCAGAAGAAGAACAACAAGAAGAAGAAATATCTCGAAATATGTCCGTCAGGCCCCTTCCCTTGAGATATATCTGCAAATATCTCGGAAACGAAGCGAGCCATGGCAAAATGTTAAGAGACCTTTTTTGTAGAGAATTATGTTTCCTACAATTTATGTTCTATGATATTTTTTGATCAGAAGCGTAGTTTTCGAGATATATCGAGATATTTAAAAGTTCCGAATCCGCACCAACATAATAGAGATTCAGAAACACCGTGGCCCCTTTCTTTGAGATAACTCTGCACTATTGCGAGCTGGAAATGCCACTTCCAGTTTAGCTGTGCAGAAGAAGAACAACAAGAAGAAGAAATATCTCGAAATATGTCCGTCAGGCCCCTTCCCTTGAGATATATCTGCAAATATCTCGGAAACGAAGCGAGCTATGGCAAAATGTTAAGAGACCTTTTTTGTAGAGAATGAAGTTTCCTACTTTTTATGTTCTATGATATTTTTTGATCAGATGCGTAGTTCTCGAGATATATCAAGATATTTAAAAGTTCCGAAGCCGCACAAACATAATAGAGATACAGAAACACCGTGGCCCCTTTCTTTGAGATAACTCTGCACTATTGCGAGCTGCAAATGCCACTTCCAGCTTAGCTGTGCAGAAGAAGAACAACAAGAAGAAGAAATATCTCGAAATATGTCCGTCAGGCCCCTTCCCTTGAGATATATCTGCAAATATCTCGGAAACGAAGCGAGCCATGGCAAAATGTTAAGAGACCTTTTTTGTAGAGAATTATGTTTCCTACAATTTATGTTCTATGATATTTTTTGATCAGAAGCGTAGTTTTCGAGGTATATCGAGATATTTAAAAGTTCCGAAGCCGCACCAACATAATAGAGGTACAGAAACACCGTGGCCCCTTTCTTTGAGATAACTCTGCACTAGTGCGAGCCGCAAATGCCACTTCCAGCTTAGCTGTGCAGAAGAAGAACAACAAGAAGAAGAAATATCTCGAAATATATCCGTCAGGCCCCTTCCCTTGAGATATATCTGCAAATATCTCGGAAACGAAGCGAGCTATGGCAAAATGTTAAGAGACCTTTTTTGTAGAGAATCATGTTTCCTACAATTTATGTTCTATGATATTTTTTGATCAGAAGCGTAGTTTTCGAGATATATCGAGATATTTAAAAGTCCCGAAGCCGCACCAACATAATAGAGATTCAGAAACACCGTGGCCCCTTTCTTTGAGATAACTCTGCACTATTGCGAGCTGGAAATGCCACTTCCAGTTTAGCTGTGCAGAAGAAGAACAACAAGAAGAAGAAATATCTCGAAATATGTCCGTCAGGCCCCTTCCCTTGAGATAAATCTGCAAATATCTCGGAAACGAAGAGAGCTATGGCAAAATGTTAAGAGACCTTTTTTGTAGAGAATCATGTTTCCTACAATTTATGTTCTATGATATTTTTTGATCAGAAGCGTAGTTTTCGAGATATATCGAGATATTTAAAAGTTCCGAAGCCGCACCAACATAATAGAGGTACAGAAACACCGTGGCCCCTTTCTTTGAGATAACTCTGCACTAGTGCGAGCCGCAAATGCCACTTCCAGCTTAGCTGTGCAGAAGAAGAACAACAAGAAGAAGAAATATCTCGAAATATGTCCGTCAGGCCCCTTCCCTTGAGATATATCTGCAAATATCTCGGAAACGAAGCGAGCTATGGCAAAATGTTAAGCGACCTTTTTTGTAGAGAATCATGTTTCCTACAATTTATGTTCTATGATATTTTTTGATCAGAAGCGTAGTTTTCGAGATATATCGAGATATTTAAAAGTTCCGAAGCCGCACCAACATAATAGAGATTCAGAAACACCGTGGCCCCTTTCTTTGAGATAACTCTGCACTATTGCGAGCTGGAAATGCCACTTCCAGTTTAGCTGTGCAGAAGAAGAACAACAAGAAGAAGAAATATCTCGAAATATGTCCGTCAGGCCCCTTCCCTTGAGATATATCTGCAAATATCTCGGAAACGAAGCGAGCTATGGCAAAATGTTAAGAGACCTTTTTTGTAGAGAATGAAGTTTCCTACTTTTTATGTTCTATGATATTTTTTGATCAGATGCGTAGTTCTCGAGATATATCAAGATATTTAAAAGTTCCGAAGCCGCACAAACATAATAGAGATACAGAAACACCGTGGCCCCTTTCTTTGAGATAACTCTGCACTATTGCGAGCTGCAAATGCCACTTCCAGCTTAGCTGTGCAGAAGAAGAACAACAAGAAGAAGAAATATCTCGAAATATGTCCGTCAGGCCCCTTCCCTTGAGATATATCTGCAAATATCTCGGAAACGAAGCGAGCCATGGCAAAATGTTAAGAGACCTTTTTTGTAGAGAATTATGTTTCCTACAATTTATGTTCTATGATATTTTTTGATCAGAAGCGTAGTTTTCGAGATATATCGAGATATTTAAAAGTTCCGAATCCGCACCAACATAATAGAGATTCAGAAACACCGTGGCCCCTTTCTTTGAGATAACTCTGCACTATTGCGAGCTGGAAATGCCACTTCCAGTTTAGCTGTGCAGAAGAAGAACAACAAGAAGAAGAAATATCTCGAAATATGTCCGTCAGGCCCCTTCCCTTGAGATATATCTGCAAATATCTCGGAAACGAAGCGAGCTATGGCAAAATGTTAAGAGACCTTTTTTGTAGAGAATGAAGTTTCCTACTTTTTATGTTCTATGATATTTTTTGATCAGATGCGTAGTTCTCGAGATATATCAAGATATTTAAAAGTTCCGAAGCCGCACAAACATAATAGAGATACAGAAACACCGTGGCCCCTTTCTTTGAGATAACTCTGCACTATTGCGAGCTGCAAATGCCACTTCCAGCTTAGCTGTGCAGAAGAAGAACAACAAGAAGAAGAAATATCTCGAAATATGTCCGTCAGGCCCCTTCCCTTGAGATATATCTGCAAATATCTCGGAAACGAAGCGAGCCATGGCAAAATGTTAAGAGACCTTTTTTGTAGAGAATTATGTTTCCTACAATTTATGTTCTATGATATTTTTTGATCAGAAGCGTAGTTTTCGAGGTATATCGAGATATTTAAAAGTTCCGAAGCCGCACCAACATAATAGAGGTACAGAAACACCGTGGCCCCTTTCTTTGAGATAACTCTGCACTAGTGCGAGCCGCAAATGCCACTTCCAGCTTAGCTGTGCAGAAGAAGAACAACAAGAAGAAGAAATATCTCGAAATATATCCGTCAGGCCCCTTCCCTTGAGATATATCTGCAAATATCTCGGAAACGAAGCGAGCTATGGCAAAATGTTAAGAGACCTTTTTTGTAGAGAATCATGTTTCCTACAATTTATGTTCTATGATATTTTTTGATCAGAAGCGTAGTTTTCGAGATATATCGAGATATTTAAAAGTCCCGAAGCCGCACCAACATAATAGAGATTCAGAAACACCGTGGCCCCTTTCTTTGAGATAACTCTGCACTATTGCGAGCTGGAAATGCCACTTCCAGTTTAGCTGTGCAGAAGAAGAACAACAAGAAGAAGAAATATCTCGAAATATGTCCGTCAGGCCCCTTCCCTTGAGATAAATCTGCAAATATCTCGGAAACGAAGAGAGCTATGGCAAAATGTTAAGAGACCTTTTTTGTAGAGAATCATGTTTCCTACAATTTATGTTCTATGATATTTTTTGATCAGAAGCGTAGTTTTCGAGATATATCGAGATATTTAAAAGTTCCGAAGCCGCACCAACATAATAGAGATTCAGAAACACCGTGGCCCCTTTCTTTGAGATAACTCTGCACTATTGCGAGCTGGAAATGCCACTTCCAGTTTAGCTGTGCAGAAGAAGAACAACAAGAAGAAGAAACATCTCGAAATATGTCCGTCAGGCCCCTTCCCTTGAGATATATCTGCAAATATCTCGGAAACGAAGCGAGCTATGGCAAAATGTTAAGAGACCTTTTTTGTAGAGAATGAAGTTTCCTACTTTTTATGTTCTATGATATTTTTTGATCAGATGCGTAGTTCTCGAGATATATCAAGATATTTAAAAGTTCCGAAGCCGCACCAACATAATAGAGATACAGAAACACCGTGGCCCCTTTCTTTGAGATAACTCTGCACTATTGCGAGCTGCAAATGCCACTTCCAGCTTAGCTGTGCAGAAGAAGAACAACAAGAAGAAGAAATATCTCGAAATATGTCCGTCAGGCCCCTTCCTTTGAGATATATCTGCAAATATCTTGGAAACGAAGCGAGCCATGGCAAAATGTTAAGAGACCTTTTTTGTAGAGAATGAAGTTTCCTACTTTTTATGTTCTATGATATTTTTTGATCAGATGCGTAGTTCTCGAGATATATCAAGATATTTAAAAGTTCCGAAGCCGCACCAACATAATAGAGATACAGAAACACCGTGGCCCCTTTCTTTGAGATAACTCTGCACTATTGCGAGCTGCAAATGCCACTTCCAGCTTAGCTGTGCAGAAGAAGAACAACAAGAAGAAGAAACATCTCGAAATATGTCCGTCAGGCCCCTTCCCTTGAGATATATCTGCAAATATCTCGGAAACGAAGCGAGCTATGGCAAAATGTTAAGAGACCTTTTTTGTAGAGAATGAAGTTTCCTACTTTTTATGTTCTATGATATTTTTTGATCAGATGCGTACTTCTCGAGATATATCAAGATATTTAAAAGTTCCGAAGCCGCACCAACATAATAGAGATACAGAAACACCGTGGCCCCTTTCTTTGAGATAACTCTGCACTATTGCGAGCTGCAAATGCCACTTCCAGCTTAGCTGTGCAGAAGAAGAACAACAAGAAGAAGAAATATCTCGAAATATGTCCGTCAGGCCCCATCCCTTGAGATATATCTGCAAATATCTTGGAAACGAAGCGAGCCATGGCAAAATGTTAAGAGACCTTTTTTGTAGAGAATTATGTTTCCTACAATTTATGTTCTATGATATTTTTTGATCAGAAGCGTAGTTTTCGAGATATATCGAGATATTTAAAAGTTCCGAAGCCGCACCAACATAATAGAGGTACAGAAACACCGTGGCCCCTTTCTTTGAGATAACTCTGCACTAGTGCGAGCCGCAAATGCCACTTCCAGCTTAGCTGTGCAGAAGAAGAACAACAAGAAGAAGAAATATCTCGAAATATGTCCGTCAGGCCCCTTCCCTTGAGATATATCTGCAAATATCTCGGAAACGAAGCGAGCTATGGCAAAATGTTAAGCGACCTTTTTTGTAGAGAATCATGTTTCCTACAATTTATGTTCTATGATATTTTTTGATCAGAAGCGTAGTTTTCGAGATATATCGAGATATTTAAAAGTTCCGAAGCCGCACCAACATAATAGAGATTCAGAAACACCGTGGCCCCTTTCTTTGAGATAACTCTGCACTATTGCGAGCTGGAAATGCCACTTCCAGTTTAGCTGTGCAGAAGAAGAACAACAAGAAGAAGAAATATCTCGAAATATGTCCGTCAGGCCCCTTCCCTTGAGATAAATCTGCAAATATCTCGGAAACGAAGCGAGCTATGGCAAAATGTTAAGAGACCTTTTTTGTAGAGAATCATGTTTCCTACAATTTATGTTCTATGATATTTTTTGATCAGAAGCGTAGTTTTCGAGATATATCGAGATATTTAAAAGTTCCGAATCCGCACCAACATAATAGAGATTCAGAAACACCGTGGCCCCTTTCTTTGAGATAACTCTGCACTATTGCGAGCTGGAAATGCCACTTCCAGTTTAGCTGTGCAGAAGAAGAACAACAAGAAGAAGAAATATCTCGAAATATGTCCGTCAGGCCCCTTCCCTTGAGATATATCTGCAAATATCTCGGAAACGAAGCGAGCTATGGGAAAATGTTAAGAGACCTTTTTTGTAGAGAATCATGTTTCCTACAATTTATGTTCTATGATATTTTTTGATCAGAAGCGTAGTTTTCGAGATATATCGAGATATTTAAAAGTTCCGAAGCCGCACCAACATAATAGAGATTCAGAAACACCGTGGCCCCTTTCTTTGAGATAACTCTGCACTATTGCGAGCTGGAAATGCCACTTCCAGTTTAGCTGTGCAGAAGAAGAACAACAAGAAGAAGAAATATCTCGAAATATGTCCGTCAGGCCCCTTCCCTTGAGATAAATCTGCAAATATCTCGGAAACGAAGCGAGCTATGGCAAAATGTTAAGAGACCTTTTTTGTAGAGAATCATGTTTCCTATAATTTATGTTCTATGATATTTTTTGATCAGAAGCGTAGTTTTCGAGATATATCGAGATATTTAAAAGTTCCGAAGCCGCACCAACATAATAGAGATTCAGAAACACCGTGGCCCCTTTCTTTGAGATAACGCTGCACTATTGCGAGCTGGAAATGCCACTTCCAGTTTAGCTGTGCAGAAGAAGAACAACAAGAAGAAGAAATATCTCGAAATATGTCCGTCAGGCCCCTTCCCTTGAGATATATCTGCAAATATCTCGGAAACGAAGCGAGCTATGGCAAAATGTTAAGAGACCTGTTTTGTAGAGAATCATGTTTCCTACAATTTATGTTCTATGATATTTTTTGATCAGAAGCGTAGTTTTCGAGATATATCGAGATATTTAAAAGTCCCGAAGCCGCACCAACATAATAGAGATTCAGAAACACCGTGGCCCCTTTCTTTGAGATAACTCTGCACTATTGCGAGCTGGAAATGCCACTTCCAGTTTAGCTGTGCAGAAGAAGAACAACAAGAAGAAGAAATATCTCGAAATATGTCCGTCAGGCCCCTTCCCTTGAGATATATCTGCAAATATCTCGGAAACGAAGCGAGCTATGGCAAAATGTTAAGAGACCTTTTTTGTAGAGAATGAAGTTTCCTACTTTTTATGTTCTATGATATTTTTTGATCAGATGCGTAGTTCTCGAGATATATCAAGATATTTAAAAGTTCCGAAGCCGCACCAACATAATAGAAATACAGAAACACCGTGGCCCCTTTCTTTGAGATAACTCTGCACTATTGCGAGCTGCAAATGCCACTTCAAGCTTAGCTGTGCAGAAGAAGAACAACAAGAAGAAGAAATATCTCGAAATATGTCCGTCAGGCCCCTTCCCTTGAGATATATCTGCAAATATCTCGGAAACGAAGCGAGCTATGGCAAAATGTTAAGAGACCTTTTTTGTAGAGAATGAAGTTTCCTACTTTTTATGTTCTATGATATTTTTTGATCAGATGCGTAGTTCTCGAGATATATCAAGATATTTAAAAGTTCCGAAGCCGCACCAACATAATAGAGATACAGAAACACCGTGGCCCCTTTCTTTGAGATAACTCTGCACTATTGCGAGCTGCAAATGCCACTTCCAGCTTAGCTGTGCAGAAGAAGAACAACAAGAAGAAGAAATATCTCGAAATATGTCCGTCAGGCCCCTTCCCTTGAGATATATCTGCAAATATCTCGGAAACGAAGCGAGCCATGGCAAAATGTTAAGAGACCTTTTTTGTAGAGAATTATGTTTCCTACAATTTATGTTCTATGATATTTTTTGATCAGAAGCGTAGTTTTCGAGATATATCGAGATATTTAAAAGTTCCGAAGCCGCACCAACATAATAGAGGTACAGAAACACCGTGGCCCCTTTCTTTGAGATAACTCTGCACTAGTGCGAGCCGCAAATGCCACTTCCAGCTTAGCTGTGCAGAAGAAGAACAACAAGAAGAAGAAATATCTCGAAATATGTCCGTCAGGCCCCTTCCCTTGAGATATATCTGCAAATATCTCGGAAACGAAGCGAGCTATGGCAAAATGTTAAGAGACCTTTTTTGTAGAGAATCATGTTTCCTACAATTTATGTTCTATGATATTTTTGGATCAGAAGCGTAGTTTTCGAGATATATCGAGATATTTAAAAGTTCCGAAGCCGCACCAACATAATAGAGATTCAGAAACACCGTGGCCCCTTTCTTTGAGATAACTCTGCACTATTGCGAGCTGGAAATGCCACTTCCAGTTTAGCTGTGCAGAAGAAGAACAACAAGAAGAAGAAATATCTCGAAATATGTCCGTCAGGCCCCTTCCCTTGAGATAAATCTGCAAATATCTCGGAAACGAAGCGAGCTATGGCAAAATGTTAAGAGACCTTTTTTGTAGAGAATCATGTTTCCTACAATTTATGTTCTATGATATTTTTTGATCAGAAGCGTAGTTTTCGAGATATATCGAGATATTTAAAAGTTCCGAATCCGCACCAACATAATAGAGATTCAGAAACACCGTGGCCCCTTTCTTTGAGATAACTCTGCACTATTGCGAGCTGGAAATGCCACTTCCAGTTTAGCTGTGCAGAAGAAGAACAACAAGAAGAAGAAATATCTCGAAATATGTCCGTCAGGCCCCTTCCCTTGAGATATATCTGCAAATATCTCGGAAACGAAGCGAGCTATGGGAAAATGTTAAGAGACCTTTTTTGTAGAGAATCATGTTTCCTACAATTTATGTTCTATGATATTTTATGATCAGAAGCGTAGTTTTCGAGATATATCGAGATATTTAAAAGTTCCGAAGCCGCACCAACATAATAGAGATTCAGAAACACCGTGGCCCCTTTCTTTGAGATAACTCTGCACTATTGCGAGCTGGAAATGCCACTTCCAGTTTAGCTGTGCAGAAGAAGAACAACAAGAAGAAGAAATATCTCGAAATATGTCCGTCAGGCCCCTTCCCTTGAGATAAATCTGCAAATATCTCGGAAACGAAGCGAGCTATGGCAAAATGTTAAGAGACCTTTTTTGTAGAGAATCATGTTTCCTATAATTTATGTTCTATGATATTTTTTGATCAGAAGCGTAGTTTTCGAGATATATCGAGATATTTAAAAGTTCCGAAGCCGCACCAACATAATAGAGATTCAGAAACACCGTGGCCCCTTTCTTTGAGATAACGCTGCACTATTGCGAGCTGGAAATGCCACTTCCAGTTTAGCTGTGCAGAAGAAGAACAACAAGAAGAAGAAATATCTCGAAATATGTCCGTCAGGCCCCTTCCCTTGAGATATATCTGCAAATATCTCGGAAACGAAGCGAGCTATGGCAAAATGTTAAGAGACCTGTTTTGTAGAGAATCATGTTTCCTACAATTTATGTTCTATGATATTTTTTGATCAGAAGCGTAGTTTTCGAGATATATCGAGATATTTAAAAGTCCCGAAGCCGCACCAACATAATAGAGATTCAGAAACACCGTGGCCCCTTTCTTTGAGATAACTCTGCACTATTGCGAGCTGGAAATGCCACTTCCAGTTTAGCTGTGCAGAAGAAGAACAACAAGAAGAAGAAATATCTCGAAATATGTCCGTCAGGCCCCTTCCCTTGAGATATATCTGCAAATATCTCGGAAACGAAGCGAGCTATGGCAAAATGTTAAGAGACCTTTTTTGTAGAGAATGAAGTTTCCTACTTTTTATGTTCTATGATATTTTTTGATCAGATGCGTAGTTCTCGAGATATATCAAGATATTTAAAAGTTCCGAAGCCGCACCAACATAATAGAAATACAGAAACACCGTGGCCCCTTTCTTTGAGATAACTCTGCACTATTGCGAGCTGCAAATGCCACTTCCAGCTTAGCTGTGCAGAAGAAGAACAACAAGAAGAAGAAATATCTCGAAATATGTCCGTCAGGCCCCTTCCCTTGAGATATATCTGCAAATATCTCGGAAACGAAGCGAGCTATGGCAAAATGTTAAGAGACCTTTTTTGTAGAGAATGAAGTTTCCTACTTTTTATGTTCTATGATATTTTTTGATCAGATGCGTAGTTCTCGAGATATATCAAGATATTTAAAAGTTCCGAAGCCGCACCAACATAATAGAGATACAGAAACACCGTGGCCCCTTTCTTTGAGATAACTCTGCACTATTGCGAGCTGCAAATGCCACTTCCAGCTTAGCTGTGCAGAAGAAGAACAACAAGAAGAAGAAATATCTCGAAATATGTCCGTCAGGCCCCTTCCCTTGAGATATATCTGCAAATATCTCGGAAACGAAGCGAGCCATGGCAAAATGTTAAGAGACCTTTTTTGTAGAGAATTATGTTTCCTACAATTTATGTTCTATGATATTTTTTGATCAGAAGCGTAGTTTTCGAGATATATCGAGATATTTAAAAGTTCCGAAGCCGCACCAACATAATAGAGGTACAGAAACACCGTGGCCCCTTTCTTTGAGATAACTCTGCACTAGTGCGAGCCGCAAATGCCACTTCCAGCTTAGCTGTGCAGAAGAAGAACAACAAGAAGAAGAAATATCTCGAAATATGTCCGTCAGGCCCCTTCCCTTGAGATATATCTGCAAATATCTCGGAAACGAAGCGAGCTATGGCAAAATGTTAAGAGACCTTTTTTGTAGAGAATCATGTTTCCTACAATTTATGTTCTATGATATTTTTGGATCAGAAGCGTAGTTTTCGAGATATATCGAGATATTTAAAAGTTCCGAAGCCGCACCAACATAATAGAGATTCAGAAACACCGTGGCCCCTTTCTTTGAGATAACTCTGCACTATTGCGAGCTGGAAATGCCACTTCCAGTTTAGCTGTGCAGAAGAAGAACAACAAGAAGAAGAAATATCTCGAAATATGTCCGTCAGGCCCCTTCCCCTGAGATAAATCTGCAAATATCTCGGAAACGAAGCGAGCTATGGCAAAATGTTAAGAGACCTTTTTTGTAGAGAATCATGTTTCCTACAATTTATGTTCTATGATATTTTTTGATCAGAAGCGTAGTTTTCGAGATATATCGAGATATTTAAAAGTTCCGAAGCCGCACCAACATAATAGAGATTCAGAAACACCGTGGCCCCTTTCTTTGAGATAACTCTGCACTATTGCGAGCTGGAAATGCCACTTCCAGTTTAGCTGTGCAGAAGAAGAACAACAAGAAGAAGAAATATCTCGAAATATGTCCGTCAGGCCCCTTCCCTTGAGATATATCTGCAAATATCTCGGAAACGAAGCGAGCTATGGCAAAATGTTAAGAGACCTTTTTTGTAGAGAATCATGTTTCCTACAATTTATGTTCTATGATATTTTTTGATCAGAAGCGTAGTTATCGAGATATATCGAGATATTTAAAAGTCCCGAAGCCGCACCAACATAATAGAGATTCAGAAACACCGTGGCCCCTTTCTTTGAGATAACTCTGCACTATTGCGAGCTGGAAATGCCACTTCCAGTTTAGCTGTGCAGAAGAAGAACAACAAGAAGAAGAAATATCTCGAAATATGTCCGTCAGGCCCCTTCCCTTGAGATAAATCTGCAAATATCTCGGAAACGAAGCGAGCTATGGCAAAATGTTAAGAGACCTTTTTTATAGAGAATCATGTTTCCTACAATTTATGTTCTATGATATTTTTTGATCAGAAGCGTAGTTTTCGAGATATATCGAGATATTTAAAAGTTCCGAAGCCGCACCAACATAATAGAGATTCAGAAACACCGTGGCCCCTTTCTTTGAGATAACTCTGCACTATTGCGAGCTGGAAATGCCACTTCCAGTTTAGCTGTGCAGAAGAAGAACAACAAGAAGAAGAAATATCTCGAAATATGTCCGTCAGGCCCCTTCCCTTGAGATATATCTGCAAATATCTCGGAAACGAAGCGAGCTATGGCAAAATGTTAAGAGACCTTTTTTGTAGAGAATCATGTTTCCTACAATTTATGTTCTATGATATTTTTTGATCAGAAGCGTAGTTTTCGAGATATATCGAGATATTTAGAAGTTCCGAAGCCGCACCAACATAATAGAGATTCAGAAACACCGTGGCCCCTTTCTTTGAGATAACTCTGCACTATTGCGAGCTGGAAATGCCACTTCCAGTTTAGCTGTGCAGAAGAAGAACAACAAGAAGAAGAAATATCTCGAAATATGTCCGTCAGGCCCCTTCCCTTGAGATATATCTGCAAATATCTCGGAAACGAAGCGAGCTATGGCAAAATGTTAAGAGACCTTTTTTGTAGAGAATGAAGTTTCCTACTTTTTATGTTCTATGATATTTTTTGATCAGATGCGTAGTTCTCGAGATATATCAAGATATTTAAAAGTTCCGAAGCCGCACCAACATAATAGAGATACAGAAACACCGTGGCCCCTTTCTTTGAGATAACTCTGCACTAGTGCGAGCCGCAAATGCCACTTCCAGCTTAGCTGTGCAGAAGAAGAACAACAAGAAGAAGAAATATCTCGAAATATGTCCGTCAGGCCCCTTCCCTTGAGATATATCTGCAAATATCTCGGAAACGAAGCGAGCTATGGCAAAATGTTAAGAGACCTTTTTTGTAGAGAATCATGTTTCCTACAATTTATGTTCTATGATATTTTTGGATCAGAAGCGTAGTTTTCGAGATATATCGAGATATTTAAAAGTTCCGAAGCCGCACCAACATAATAGAGATTCAGAAACACCGTGGCCCCTTTCTTTGAGATAACTCTGCACTATTGCGAGCTGGAAATGCCACTTCCGGTTTAGCTGTGCAGAAGAAGAACAACAAGAAGAAGAAATATCTCGAAATATGTCCGTCAGGCCCCTTCCCTTGAGATAAATCTGCAAATATCTCGGAAACGAAGCGAGCTATGGCAAAATGTTAAGAGACCTTTTTTGTAGAGAATCATGTTTCCTACAATTTATGTTCTATGATATTTTTTGATCAGAAGCGTAGTTTTCGAGATATATCGAGATATTTAAAAGTTCCGAAGCCGCACCAACATAATAGAGATTCAGAAACACCGTGGCCCCTTTCTTTGAGATAACTCTGCATTATTGCGAGCTGGAAATGCCACTTCCAGTTTAGCTGTGCAGAAGAAGAACAACAAGAAGAAGAAATATCTCGAAATATGTCCGTCAGGCCCCTTCCCTTGAGATATATCTGCAAATATCTCGGAAACGAAGCGAGCTATGGCAAAATGTTAAGAGACCTTTTTTGTAGAGAATCATGTTTCCTACAATTTATGTTCTATGATATTTTTTGATCAGAAGCGTAGTTTTCGAGATATATCGAGATATTTAAAAGTCCCGAAGCCGCACCAACATAATAGAGATTCAGAAACACCGTGGCCCCTTTCTTTGAGATAACTCTGCACTATTGCGAGCTGGAAATGCCACTTCCAGTTTAGCTGTGCAGAAGAAGAACAACAAGAAGAAGAAATATCTCGAAATATGTCCGTCAGGCCCCTTCCCTTGAGATAAATCTGCAAATATCTCGGAAACGAAGCGAGCTATGGCAAAATGTTAAGAGACCTTTTTTGTAGAGAATCATGTTTCCTACAATTTATGTTCTATGATATTTTTTGATCAGAAGCGTAGTTTTCGAGATATATCGAGATATTTAAAAGTTCCGAAGCCGCACCAACATAATAGAGATTCAGAAACACCGTGGCCCCTTTCTTTGAGATAACTCTGCACTATTGCGAGCTGGAAATGCCACTTCCAGTTTAGCTGTGCAGAAGAAGAACAACAAGAAGAAGAAATATCTCGAAATATGTCCGTCAGGCCCCTTCCCTTGAGATATATCTGCAAATATCTCGGAAACGAAGCGAGCTATGGCAAAATGTTAAGAGACCTTTTTTGTAGAGAATCATGTTTCCTACAATTTATGTTCTATGATATTTTTTGATCAGAAGCGTAGTTTTCGAGATATATCGAGATATTTAAAAGTTCCGAAGCCGCACCAACATAATAGAGATTCAGAAACACCGTGGCCCCTTTCTTTGAGATAACTCTGCACTATTGCGAGCTGGAAATGCCACTTCCAGTTTAGCTGTGCAGAAGAAGAACAACAAGAAGAAGAAATATCTCGAAATATGTCCGTCAGGCCCCTTCCCTTGAGATAAATCTGCAAATATCTCGGAAACGAAGCGAGCTATGGCAAAATGTTAAGAGACCTTTTTTGTAGAGAATGAAGTTTCCTACTTTTTATGTTCTATGATATTTTTTGATCAGATGCGTAGTTCTCGAGATATATCAAGATATTTAAAAGTTCCGAAGCCGCACCAACATAATAGAAATACAGAAACACCGTGGCCCCTTTCTTTGAGATAACTCTGCACTATTGCGAGCTGCAAATGCCACTTCCAGCTTAGCTGTGCAGAAGAAGAACAACAAGAAGAAGAAATATCTCGAAATATGTCCGTCAGGCCCCTTCCCTTGAGATATATCTGCAAATATCTCGGAAACGAAGCGAGCTATGGCAAAATGTTAAGAGACCTTTTTTGTAGAGAATGAAGTTTCCTACTTTTTATGTTCTATGATATTTTTTGATCAGATGCGTAGTTCTCGAGATATATCAAGATATTTAAAAGTTCCGAAGCCGCACCAACATAATAGAGATACAGAAACACCGTGGCCCCTTTCTTTGAGATAACTCTGCACTATTGCGAGCTGCAAATGCCACTTCCAGCTTAGCTGTGCAGAAGAAGAACAACAAGAAGAAGAAATATCTCGAAATATGTCCGTCAGGCCCCTTCCCTTGAGATATATCTGCAAATATCTCGGAAACGAAGCGAGCCATGGCAAAATGTTAAGAGACCTTTTTTGTAGAGAATTATGTTTCCTACAATTTATGTTCTATGATATTTTTTGATCAGAAGCGTAGTTTTCGAGATATATCGAGATATTTAAAAGTTCCGAAGCCGCACCAACATAATAGAGGTACAGAAACACCGTGGCCCCTTTCTTTGAGATAACTCTGCACTAGTGCGAGCCGCAAATGCCACTTCCAGCTTAGCTGTGCAGAAGAAGAACAACAAGAAGAAGAAATATCTCGAAATATGTCCGTCAGGCCCCTTCCCTTGAGATATATCTGCAAATATCTCGGAAACGAAGCGAGCTATGGCAAAATGTTAAGAGACCTTTTTTGTAGAGAATCATGTTTCCTACAATTTATGTTCTATGATATTTTTGGATCAGAAGCGTAGTTTTCGAGATATATCGAGATATTTAAAAGTTCCGAAGCCGCACCAACATAATAGAGATTCAGAAACACCGTGGCCCCTTTCTTTGAGATAACTCTGCACTATTGCGAGCTGGAAATGCCACTTCCAGTTTAGCTGTGCAGAAGAAGAACAACAAGAAGAAGAAATATCTCGAAATATGTCCGTCAGGCCCCTTCCCTTGAGATAAATCTGCAAATATCTCGGAAACGAAGCGAGCTATGGCAAAATGTTAAGAGACCTTTTTTGTAGAGAATCATGTTTCCTACAATTTATGTTCTATGATATTTTTTGATCAGAAGCGTAGTTTTCGAGATATATCGAGATATTTAAAAGTTCCGAAGCCGCAGCAACATAATAGAGATTCAGAAACACCGTGGCCCCTTTCTTTGAGATAACTCTGCACTATTGCGAGCTGGAAATGCCACTTCCAGTTTAGCTGTGCAGAAGAAGAACAACAAGAAGAAGAAATATCTCGAAATATGTCCGTCAGGCCCCTTCCCTTGAGATATATCTGCAAATATCTCGGAAACGAAGCGAGCTATGGCAAAATGTTAAGAGACCTTTTTTGTAGAGAATCATGTTTCCTACAATTTATGTTCTATGATATTTTTTGATCAGAAGCGTAGTTTTCGAGATATATCGAGATATTTAAAAGTCCCGAAGCCGCACCAACATAATAGAGATTCAGAAACACCGTGGCCCCTTTCTTTGAGATAACTCTGCACTATTGCGAGCTGGAAATGCCACTTCCAGTTTAGCTGTGCAGAAGAAGAACAACAAGAAGAAGAAATATCTCGAAATATGTCCATCAGGCCCCTTCCCTTGAGATAAATCTGCAAATATCTCGGAAACGAAGCGAGCTATGGCAAAATGTTAAGAGACCTTTTTTATAGAGAACCATGTTTCCTACAATTTATGTTCTATGATATTTTTTGATCAGAAGCGTAGTTCTCGAGATATATCAAGATATTTAAAAGTTCCGAAGCCGCACCAACATAATAGAGATACAGAAACACCGTGGCCCCTTTCTTTGAGATAACTCTGCACTAGTGCGAGCCGCAAATGCCACTTCCAGCTTAGCTGTGCAGAAGAAGAACAACAAGAAGAAGAAATATCTCGAAATATGTCCGTCAGGCCCCTTCCCTTGAGATATATCTGCAAATATCTCGGAAACGAAGCGAGCTATGGCAAAATGTTAAGAGACCTTTTTTGTAGAGAATCATGTTTCCTACAATTTATGTTCTATGATATTTTTGGATCAGAAGCGTAGTTTTCGAGATATATCGAGATATTTAAAAGTTCCGAAGCCGCACCAACATAATAGAGATTCAGAAACACCGTGGCCCCTTTCTTTGAGATAACTCTGCACTATTGCGAGCTGGAAATGCCACTTCCAGTTTAGCTGTGCAGAAGAAGAACAACAAGAAGAAGAAATATCTCGAAATATGTCCGTCAGGCCCCTTCCCTTGAGATAAATCTGCAAATATCTCGGAAACGAAGCGAGCTATGGCAAAATGTTAAGAGACCTTTTTTGTAGAGAATCATGTTTCCTACAATTTATGTTCTATGATATTTTTTGATCAGAAGCGTAGTTTTCGAGATATATCGAGATATTTAAAAGTTCCGAAGCCGCACCAACATAATAGAGATTCAGAAACACCGTGGCCCCTTTCTTTGAGATAACTCTGCATTATTGCGAGCTGGAAATGCCACTTCCAGTTTAGCTGTGCAGAAGAAGAACAACAAGAAGAAGAAATATCTCGAAATATGTCCGTCAGGCCCCTTCCCTTGAGATATATCTGCAAATATCTCGGAAACGAAGCGAGCTATGGCAAAATGTTAAGAGACCTTTTTTGTAGAGAATCATGTTTCCTACAATTTATGTTCTATGATATTTTTTGATCAGAAGCGTAGTTTTCGAGATATATCGAGATATTTAAAAGTCCCGAAGCCGCACCAACATAATAGAGATTCAGAAACACCGTGGCCCCTTTCTTTGAGATAACTCTGCACTATTGCGAGCTGGAAATGCCACTTCCAGTTTAGCTGTGCAGAAGAAGAACAACAAGAAGAAGAAATATCTCGAAATATGTCCGTCAGGCCACTTCCCTTGAGATAAATCTGCAAATATCTCGGAAACGAAGCGAGCTATGGCAAAATGTTAAGAGACCTTTTTTGTAGAGAATCATGTTTCCTACAATTTATGTTCTATGATATTTTTTGATCAGAAGCGTAGTTTTCGAGATATATCGAGATATTTAAAAGTTCCGAAGCCGCACCAACATAATAGAGATTCAGAAACACCGTGGCCCCTTTCTTTGAGATAACTCTGCACTATTGCGAGCTGGAAATGCCACTTCCAGTTTAGCTGTGCAGAAGAAGAACAACAAGAAGAAGAAATATCTCGAAATATGTCCGTCAGGCCCCTTCCCTTGAGATATATCTGCAAATATCTCGGAAACGAAGCGAGCTATGGCAAAATGTTAAGAGACCTTTTTTGTAGAGAATCATGTTTCCTACAATTTATGTTCTATGATATTTTTTGATCAGAAGCGTAGTTTTCGAGATATATCGAGATATTTAAAAGTTCCGAAGCCGCACCAACATAATAGAGATTCAGAAACACCGTGGCCCCTTTCTTTGAGATAACTCTGCACTATTGCGAGCTGGAAATGCCACTTCCAGTTTAGCTGTGCAGAAGAAGAACAACAAGAAGAAGAAATATCTCGAAATATGTCCGTCAGGCCCCTTCCCTTGAGATATATCTGCAAATATCTCGGAAACGAAGCGAGCTATGGCAAAATGTTAAGAGACCTTTTTTGTAGAGAATGAAGTTTCCTACTTTTTATGTTCTATGATATTTTTTGATCAGATGCGTAGTTCTCGAGATATATCAAGATATTTAAAAGTTCCGAAGCCGCACCAACATAATAGAGATACAGAAACACCGTGGCCCCTTTCTTTGAGATAACTCTGCACTATTGCGAGCTGCAAATGCCACTTCCAGCTTAGCTGTGCAGAAGAAGAACAACAAGAAGAAGAAATATCTCGAAATATGTCCGTCAGGCCCCTTCCCTTGAGATATATCTGCAAATATCTCGGAAACGAAGCGAGCCATGGCAAAATGTTAAGAGACCTTTTTTGTAGAGAATTATGTTTCCTACTATTCATGTTCTATGATATTTTTTGATCAGAAGCGTAGTTTTCGAGATATATCGAGATATTTAAAAGTTCCGAAGCCGCACCAACATAATAGAGGTACAGAAACACCGTGGCCCCTTTCTTTGAGATAACTCTGCACTATTGCGAGCTGGAAATGCCACTTCCAGCTTAGCTGTGCAGAAGAAGAACAACAAGAAGAAGAAATATCTCGAAATATGTCCGTCAGGCCCCTTCCCTTGAGATATATCTGCAAATATCTCGGAAACGAAGCGAGCTATGGCAAAATGTTAAGAGACCTTTTTTGTAGAGAATCATGTTTCCTACAATTTATGTTCTATGATATTTTTTGATCAGAAGCGTAGTTTTCGAGATATATCGAGATATTTAAAAGTTCCGAAGCCGCACCAACATAATAGAGATTCAGAAACACCGTGGCCCCTTTCCTTGAGATAACTCTGCACTATTGCGAGCTGGAAATGCCACTTCCAGTTTAGCTGTGCAGAAGAAGAACAACAAGAAGAAGAAATATCTCGAAATATGTCCGTCAGGCCCCTTCCCTTGAGATAAATCTGCAAATATCTCGGAAACGAAGCGAGCTATGGCAAAAAGGTTAAGAGACCTTTTTTGTCGAGAATTAAGTTTCCTACTTTTTATGTTCTATGATATTTTTTGATCAGATGCGTAGTTCTCGAGATATATCAAGATATTTAAAAGTTCCGAAGCCGCACCAACATAATAGAGATTCAGAAACACCGTGGCCCCTT
This sequence comes from Osmia lignaria lignaria, assembly GCF_051020975.1. Lineage (NCBI taxonomy): Eukaryota > Metazoa > Arthropoda > Insecta > Hymenoptera > Megachilidae > Osmia > Osmia lignaria. The sequence goes on along the minus strand of NW_027478167.1, from coordinate 4,148,924 downwards.
TCTTGGAGATAACTCTGCACTATTGCGAGCTGGAAATGCCACTTCCAGTTTAGCTGTGCAGAAGAAGAACAACAAGAAGAAGAAATATCTCGAAATATGTCCGTCAGGCCCCTTCCCTTGAGATAAATCTGCAAATATCTCGGAAACGAAGCGAGCTATGGCAAAAAGGTTAAGAGACCTTTTTTGTCGAGAATTAAGTTTCCTACTTTTTATGTTCTATGATATTTTTTGATCAGATGCGTAGTTCTCGAGATATATCAAGATATTTAAAAGTTCCGAAGCCGCACCAACATAATAGAGATTCAGAAACACCGTGGCCCCTTTCTTGGAGATAACTCTGCACTATTGCGAGCTGGAAATGCCACTTCCAGTTTAGCTGTGCAGAAGAAGAACAACAAGAAGAAGAAATATCTCGAAATATGTCCGTCAGGCCCCTTCCCTTGAGATAAATCTGCAAATATCTCGGAAACGAAGCGAGCTATGGCAAAACGTTAAGAGACGTTCTTTGTAGAGAATTATGTTTCCTACAATTTATGTTCTACGATATTTTTTGATCAGAAGCGTAGTTTTCGAGATATATCGAGATATTTAAAAGTTCCGAAGCCGCACCAACATAATAGAGATACAGAAACACCGTGGCCCCTTTCTTTGAGATAACTCTGCACTATTGCGAGCTGCAAATGCCACTTCCAGCTTAGCTGTGCAGAAGAAGAACAACAAGAAGAAGAAATATCTCGAAATATGTCCGTCAGGCCCCTTCCCTTGAGATAAATCTGCAAATATCTCGGAAACGAAGCGAGCTATGGCAAAACGTTAAGAGACGTTCTTTGTAGAGAATTATGTTTCCTACAATTTATGTTCTACGATATTTTTTGATCAGAAGCGTAGTTTTCGAGATATATCGAGATATTTAAAAGTTCCGAAGCCGCACCAACATAATAGAGATACAGAAACACCGTGGCCCCTTTCTTTGAGATAACTCTGCACTATAGCGAGCCGCAAATGCCACTTCCAGCTTAGCTGTGCAGAAGAAGAACAACAAGAAGAAGAAATATCTCGAAATATGTCCGTCAGGCCCCTTCCCTTGAGATATATCTGCAAATATCTCGGAAACGAAGCGAGCTATGGCAAAATGTTAAGAGACCTTTTTTGTAGAGAATCATGTTTCCTACAATTTATGTTCTATGATATTTTTTGATCAGAAGCGTAGTTTTCGAGATATATCGAGATATTTAAAAGTTCCGAAGCCGCACAAACATAATAGAGGTACAGAAACACCGTGGCCCCTTTCTTTGAGATAACTCTGCACTATTGCGAGCCGCAAATGCCACTTCCAGCTTAGCTGTGCGGAAGAAGAACAACAAGAAGAAGAAATATCTCGAAATATGTCCGTCAGGCCCCTTCCCTTGAGATATATCTGCAAATATCTCGGAAACCAAGCGAGCTATGGCAAAATGTTAAGAGACCTTTTTTGTAGAGAATTAAGTTTCCTACCTTTTATGTTCTATGATATTTTTTGATCAGATGCGTAGTTCTCGAGATATATCAAGATATTTAAAAGTTCCGAAGCCGCACCAACATAATAGAAATACAGAAACACCGTGGCCCCTTTCTTTGAGATAACTCTGCACTAGTGCGAGCCGCAAATGCCACTTCCAGCTTAGCTGTGCAGAAGAAGAACAACAAGAAGAAGAAATATCTCGAAATATGTCCGTCAGGCCCCTTCCCTTGAGATAAATCTGCAAATATCTCGGAAACGAAGCGAGCTATGGCAAAATGTTAAGAGACCTTTTTTGTAGAGAATCATGTTTCCTACAATTTATGTTCTATGATATTTTTTGATCAGAAGCGTAGTTTTCGAGATATATCGAGATATTTAAAAGTTCCGAAGCCGCACAAACATAATAGAGGTACAGAAACACCGTGGCCCCTTTCTTTGAGATAACTCTGCACTAGTGCGAGCCGCAAATGCCACTTCCAGCTTAGCTGTGCAGAAGAAGAACAACAAGAAGAAGAAATATCTCGAAATATGTCCGTCAGGCCCCTTCCCTTGAGATAAATCTGCAAATATCTCGGAAACGAAGCGAGCTATGGCAAAATGTTAAGAGACCTTTTTTGTAGAGAATTAAGTTTCCTACTTTTTATGTTCTATGATATTTTTTGATCAGATGCGTAGTTCTCGAGATATATCAAGATATTTAAAAGTTCCGAAGCCGCACCAACATAATAGAAATACAGAAACACCGTGGCCCCTTTCTTTGAGATAACTCTGCACTAGTGCGAGCCGCAAATGCCACTTCCAGCTTAGCTGTGCAGAAGAAGAACAACAAGAAGAAGAAATATCTCGAAATATGTCCGTCAGGCCCCTTCCCTTGAGATAAATCTGCAAATATCTCGGAAACGAAGCGAGCTATGGCAAAATGTTAAGAGACCTTTTTTGTAGAGAATTAAGTTTCCTACTTTTCATGTTCTATGATATTTTTTGATCAGATGCGTAGTTCTCGAGATATATCAAGATATTTAAAAGTTCCGAAGCCGCACCAACATAATAGAGGTACAGAAACACCGTGGCCCCCTTCTTTGAGATAACTCTGCACTAGTGCGAGCCGCAAATGCCACTTCCAGCTTAGCTGTGCAGAAGAAGAACAACAAGAAGAAGAAATATCTCGAAATATGTCCGTCAGGCCCCTTCCCTTGAGATATATCTGCAAATATCTCGGAAACGAAGCGAGCTATGGCAAAATGTTAAGAGACCTTTTTTGTAGAGAATCATGTTTCCTACAATTTATGTTCTATGATATTTTTTGATCAGAAGCGTAGTTTTCGAGATATATCGAGATATTTAAAAGTTCCGAAGCCGCACCAACATAATAGAGATTCAGAAACACCGTGGCCCCTTTCCTTGAGATAACTCTGCACTATTGCGAGCTGGAAATGCCACTTCCAGTTTAGCTGTGCAGAAGAAGAACAACAAGAAGAAGAAATATCTCGAAATATGTCCGTCAGGCCCCTTCCCTTGAGATAAATCTGCAAATATCTCGGAAACGAAGCGAGCTATGGCAAAAAGGTTAAGAGACCTTTTTTGTCGAGAATTAAGTTTCCTACTTTTTATGTTCTATGATATTTTTTGATCAGATGCGTAGTTCTCGAGATATATCAAGATATTTAAAAGTTCCGAAGCCGCACCAACATAATAGAGATTCAGAAACACCGTGGCCCCTTTCTTGGAGATAACTCTGCACTATTGCGAGCTGGAAATGCCACTTCCAGTTTAGCTGTGCAGAAGAAGAACAACAAGAAGAAGAAATATCTCGAAATATGTCCGTCAGGCCCCTTCCCTTGAGATAAATCTGCAAATATCTCGGAAACGAAGCGAGCTATGGCAAAAAGGTTAAGAGACCTTTTTTGTCGAGAATTAAGTTTCCTACTTTTTATGTTCTATGATATTTTTTGATCAGATGCGTAGTTCTCGAGATATATCAAGATATTTAAAAGTTCCGAAGCCGCACCAACATAATAGAGATTCAGAAACACCGTGGCCCCTTTCTTGGAGATAACTCTGCACTATTGCGAGCTGGAAATGCCACTTCCAGTTTAGCTGTGCAGAAGAAGAACAACAAGAAGAAGAAATATCTCGAAATATGTCCGTCAGGCCCCTTCCCTTGAGATAAATCTGCAAATATCTCGGAAACGAAGCGAGCTATGGCAAAACGTTAAGAGACGTTCTTTGTAGAGAATTATGTTTCCTACAATTTATGTTCTACGATATTTTTTGATCAGAAGCGTAGTTTTCGAGATATATCGAGATATTTAAAAGTTCCGAAGCCGCACCAACATAATAGAGATACAGAAACACCGTGGCCCCTTTCTTTGAGATAACTCTGCACTATTGCGAGCTGCAAATGCCACTTCCAGCTTAGCTGTGCAGAAGAAGAACAACAAGAAGAAGAAATATCTCGAAATATGTCCGTCAGGCCCCTTCCCTTGAGATAAATCTGCAAATATCTCGGAAACGAAGCGAGCTATGGCAAAACGTTAAGAGACGTTCTTTGTAGAGAATTATGTTTCCTACAATTTATGTTCTACGATATTTTTTGATCAGAAGCGTAGTTTTCGAGATATATCGAGATATTTAAAAGTTCCGAAGCCGCACCAACATAATAGAGATACAGAAACACCGTGGCCCCTTTCTTTGAGATAACTCTGCACTATAGCGAGCCGCAAATGCCACTTCCAGCTTAGCTGTGCAGAAGAAGAACAACAAGAAGAAGAAATATCTCGAAATATGTCCGTCAGGCCCCTTCCCTTGAGATATATCTGCAAATATCTCGGAAACGAAGCGAGCTATGGCAAAATGTTAAGAGACCTTTTTTGTAGAGAATCATGTTTCCTACAATTTATGTTCTATGATATTTTTTGATCAGAAGCGTAGTTTTCGAGATATATCGAGATATTTAAAAGTTCCGAAGCCGCACAAACATAATAGAGGTACAGAAACACCGTGGCCCCTTTCTTTGAGATAACTCTGCACTATTGCGAGCCGCAAATGCCACTTCCAGCTTAGCTGTGCGGAAGAAGAACAACAAGAAGAAGAAATATCTCGAAATATGTCCGTCAGGCCCCTTCCCTTGAGATATATCTGCAAATATCTCGGAAACCAAGCGAGCTATGGCAAAATGTTAAGAGACCTTTTTTGTAGAGAATTAAGTTTCCTACCTTTTATGTTCTATGATATTTTTTGATCAGATGCGTAGTTCTCGAGATATATCAAGATATTTAAAAGTTCCGAAGCCGCACCAACATAATAGAAATACAGAAACACCGTGGCCCCTTTCTTTGAGATAACTCTGCACTAGTGCGAGCCGCAAATGCCACTTCCAGCTTAGCTGTGCAGAAGAAGAACAACAAGAAGAAGAAATATCTCGAAATATGTCCGTCAGGCCCCTTCCCTTGAGATAAATCTGCAAATATCTCGGAAACGAAGCGAGCTATGGCAAAATGTTAAGAGACCTTTTTTGTAGAGAATCATGTTTCCTACAATTTATGTTCTATGATATTTTTTGATCAGAAAGGTAGTTTTCGAGATATATCGAGATATTTAAAAGTTCCGAAGCCGCACAAACATAATAGAGGTACAGAAACACCGTGGCCCCTTTCTTTGAGATAACTCTGCACTAGTGCGAGCCGCAAATGCCACTTCCAGCTTAGCTGTGCAGAAGAAGAACAACAAGAAGAAGAAATATCTCGAAATATGTCCGTCAGGCCCCTTCCCTTGAGATAAATCTGCAAATATCTCGGAAACGAAGCGAGCTATGGCAAAATGTTAAGAGACCTTTTTTGTAGAGAATTAAGTTTCCTACTTTTTATGTTCTATGATATTTTTTGATCAGATGCGTAGTTCTCGAGATATATCAAGATATTTAAAAGTTCCGAAGCCGCACCAACATAATAGAAATACAGAAACACCGTGGCCCCTTTCTTTGAGATAACTCTGCACTAGTGCGAGCCGCAAATGCCACTTCCAGCTTAGCTGTGCAGAAGAAGAACAACAAGAAGAAGAAATATCTCGAAATATGTCCGTCAGGCCCCTTCCCTTGAGATAAATCTGCAAATATCTCGGAAACGAAGCGAGCTATGGCAAAATGTTAAGAGACCTTTTTTGTAGAGAATTAAGTTTCCTACTTTTCATGTTCTATGATATTTTTTGATCAGATGCGTAGTTCTCGAGATATATCAAGATATTTAAAAGTTCCGAAGCCGCACCAACATAATAGAGGTACAGAAACACCGTGGCCCCCTTCTTTGAGATAACTCTGCACTAGTGCGAGCCGCAAATGCCACTTCCAGCTTAGCTGTGCAGAAGAAGAACAACAAGAAGAAGAAATATCTCGAAATATGTCCGTCAGGCCCCTTCCCTTGAGATATATCTGCAAATATCTCGGAAACGAAGCGAGCTATGGCAAAATGTTAAGAGACCTTTTTTGTAGAGAATCATGTTTCCTACAATTTATGTTCTATGATATTTTTTGATCAGAAGCGTAGTTTTCGAGATATATCGAGATATTTAAAAGTTCCGAAGCCGCACAAACATAATAGAGGTACAGAAACACCGTGGCCCCTTTCTTTGAGATAACTCTGCACTAGTGCGAGCCGCAAATGCCACTTCCAGCTTTGCTGTGCGGAAGAAGAACAACAAGAAGAAGAAATATCTCGAAATATGTCCGTCAGGCCCCTTCCCTTGAGATATATCTGCAAATATCTCGGAAACCAAGCGAGCTATGGCAAAATGTTAAGAGACCTTTTTTGTAGAGAATTAAGTTTCCTACTTTTTATGTTCTATGATATTTTTTGATCAGATGCGTAGTTCTCGAGATATATCAAGATATTTAAAAGTTCCGAAGCCGCACCAACATAATAGAAATACAGAAACACCGTGGCCCCTTTCTTTGAGATAACTCTGCACTAGTGCGAGCCGCAAATGCCACTTCCAGCTTAGCTGTGCAGAAGAAGAACAACAAGAAGAAGAAATATCTCGAAATATGTCCGTCAGGCCCCTTCCCTTGAGATAAATCTGCAAATATCTCGGAAACGAAGCGAGCTATGGCAAAATGTTAAGAGACCTTTTTTGTAGAGAATCATGTTTCCTACAATTTATGTTCTATGATATTTTTTGATCAGAAGCGTAGTTTTCGAGATATATCGAGATATTTAAAAGTTCCGAAGCCGCACAAACATAATAGAGGTACAGAAACACCGTGGCCCCTTTCTTTGAGATAACTCTGCACTAGTGCGAGCCGCAAATGCCACTTCCAGCTTAGCTGTGCAGAAGAAGAACAACAAGAAGAAGAAATATCTCGAAATATGTCCGTCAGGCCCCTTCCCTTGAGATAAATCTGCAAATATCTCGGAAACGAAGCGAGCTATGGCAAAATGTTAAGAGACCTTTTTTGTAGAGAATTAAGTTTCCTACTTTTTATGTTCTATGATATTTTTTGATCAGATGCGTAGTTCTCGAGATATATCAAGATATTTAAAAGTTCCGAAGCCGCACCAACATAATAGAGGTACAGAAACACCGTGGCCCCCTTCTTTGAGATAACTCTGCACTAGTGCGAGCCGCAAATGCCACTTCCAGCTTAGCTGTGCAGAAGAAGAACAACAAGAAGAAGAAATATCTCGAAATATGTCCGTCAGGCCCCTTCCCTTGAGATATATCTGCAAATATCTCGGAAACGAAGCGAGCTATGGCAAAATGTTAAGAGACCTTTTTTGTAGAGAATTAAGTTTCCTACTTTTCATGTTCTATGATATTTTTTGATCAGATGCGTAGTTCTCGAGATATATCAAGATATTTAAAAGTTCCGAAGCCGCACCAACATAATAGAGATACAGAAACACCGTGGCCCCTTTCTTTGAGATAACTCTGCACTATTGCGAGCTGGAAATGCCACTTCCAGTTTAGCTGTGCAGAAGAAGAACAACAAGAAGAAGAAATCTCTCGAAATATGTCCGTCAGGCCCCTTCCCTTGAGATAAATCTGCAAATATCTCGGAAACGAAGCGAGCTATGGCAAAATGTTAAGAGACCTTTTTTGTAGAGAATTAAGTTTCCTACTTTTTATGTTGTATGATATTTTTTGATCAGATGCGTAGTTCTCTAGATATATCAAGATATTTAAAAGTTCCGAAGCCGCACCAACATAATAGAAATACAGAAACACCGTGGCCCCTTTCTTTGAGATAACTCTGCACTAGTGCGAGCCGCAAATGCCACTTCCAGCTTAGCTGTGCAGAAGAAGAACAACAAGAAGAAGAAATATCCCGAAATATGTCCGTCAGGCCCCTTCCCTTGAGATAAATCTGCAAATATCTCGGAAACAAAGCGAGCTATGGCAAAATGTTAAGAGACCTTTTTTGTATAGAATTAAGTTTCCTACTTTTTATGCTCTATGATATTTTTTGATCAGATGCGTAGTTCTCGAGATATATCAAGATATTTAAAAGTTCCGAAGCCGCAACAACATAATAGAGATACAGAAACACCGTGGCCCCTTTCTTTGAGATAACTCTGCACTATTGCGAGCTGCAAATGCCACTTCCAGCTTAGCTGTGCAGAAGAAGAACAACCAGAAGAAGAAATATCTCGAAATATGTCCGTCAGGCCCCTTCCCTTGAGATATATCTGCAAATATCTCGGAAACGAAGCGAGCTATGGCAAAATGTTAAGAGACCTTTTTTGTAGAGAATTATGTTTCCTACAATTTATGTTCTATGATATTTTTTGATCAGAAGCGTAGTTTTCGAGATATATCGAGATATTTAAAAGTTCCGAAGCCGCACCAACATAATAGAGATACAGAAACACCGTGGCCCCTTTCTTTGAGATAACTCTGTACTATTGCGAGCTGCAAATGCCACTTCCAGCTTAGCTGTGCAGAAGAAGAACAACAAGAAGAAGAAATATCTCGAAATATGTCCGTCAGGCCCCTTCCCTTGAGATAAATCTGCACATATCTCGGAAACGAAGCGAGCTATGGCAAAATGTGAAGAGAGCTTTTTTGTAGAGAATTATGTTTCCTACAATTTATGTTCTATGATATTTTTTGATCAGAAGCGTAGTTTTCGAGATATATCGAGATATTTAAAAGTTCCGAAGCCGCACCAACATAATAGAGGTACAGAAACACCGTGGCCCCCTTCTTTGAGATAACTCTGCACTAGTGCGAGCCGCAAATGCCACTTCCAGCTTAGCTGTGCAGAAGAAGAACAACAAGAAGAAGAAATATCTCGAAATATGTCCGTCAGGCCCCTTCCCTTGAGATATATCTGCAAATATCTCGGAAACGAAGCGAGCTATGGCAAAATGTTAAGAGACCTTTTTTGTAGAGAATTAAGTTTCCTACAATTTATGTTCTATGATATTTTTTGATCAGATGCGTAGTTCTCGAGATATATCAAGATATTTAAAAGTTCCGAAGCCGCACCAACATAATAGAGATACAGAAACACCGTGGCCCCTTTCTTTGAGATAACTCTGTACTATTGCGAGCTGCAAATGCCACTTCCAGCTTAGCTGTGCAGAAGAAGAACAACAAGAAGAAGAAATATCTCGAAATATGTCCGTCAGGCCCCTTCCCTTGAGATAAATCTGCACATATCTCGGAAACGAAGCGAGCTATGGCAAAATGTGAAGAGAGCTTTTTTGTAGAGAATTATGTTTCCTACAATTTATGTTCTATGATATTTTTTGATCAGATGCGTAGTTCTCGAGATATATCAAGATATTTAAAAGTTCCGAGGCCGCACCAACATAATAGAGATACAGAAACACCGTGGCCCCTTTCTTTGAGATAACTCTGCACTATTGCGAGCTGCAATTGCCACTTCCAGCTTAGCTGTGCAGAGGAAGAACAACAAGAAGAAGAAATATCTCGAAATATGTCCGTCAGGCCCGTTCCTTTGAGCTGAATCTGCAAATATCTCGGAAACGAAGCGAGCTATGGCAAAATGTTAAGAGACCTTATTTGTAGAGAATTAAGTTTCCTACTTTTTATGTTCTGTGATATTTTTTGATCAGATGCGTAGTTCTCGAGATATATCAAGATATTTAAAAGTTCCGAAGCCGCACCAACATAATAGAGATACAGAAACACCGTGGCCCCTTTCTTTGAGATAACTCTGCACTATTGCGAGCTGCAAATGCCACTTCCAGCTTAGCTGTGCAGAAGAATAACAACAAGAAGAAGAAATATCTCGAAATATGTCCGTCAGGCCCCTTCCCTTGAGATAAATCTGCAAATATCTCGGAAACGAAGCGAGCTATGGCAAAATGTTAAGAGACGTTTTTTGTAGAGAATTATGTTTCCTACAATTTATGTTCTATGATATTTTTTGATCAGACGCGTAGTTTTCGAGATATATCGAGATATTTAAAAGTTCCGAAGCCGCACCAACATAATAGAGATACAGAAACACCGTGGCCCCTTTCTTTGAGATAACTCTGCACTAGTGCGAGCCGCAAATGCCACTTCCAGCTTAGCTGTGCAGAAGAAGAACAACAAGAAGAAGAAATATCTCGAAATATGTCCGTCAGGCCCCTTCCTTTGAGATATATCTGCAAATATCTCGGAAACGAAGCGAGCTATGGCAAAATGTTAAGAGACCTTTTTTGTAGAGAATTAAGTTTCCTACTTTTTATGTTCTATGATATTTTTTGATCAGATGCGTAGTTCTCGAGATATATCAAGATATTTAAAAGTTCCGAAGCCGCAACAACATAATAGAGATACAGAAACACCGTGACCCCTTTCTTTGAGATAACTCTGCACTATTGCGAGCTGCAAATGCCACTTCCAGCTTAGCTGTGCAGAAGAAGAACAACAAGAAGAAGAAATATCTCGAAATATGTCCGTCAGGCCCCTTCCCTTGAGATAAATCTGCAAATATCTCGGAAACGAAGCGAGCTATGGCAAAATGTTAAGAGACGTTTTTTGTAGAGAATTATGTTTCCTACAATTTATGTTCTATGATATTTTTTGATCAGAAGCGTAGTTTTCGAGATATATCGAGATATTTAAAAGTTCCGAAGCCGCACCAACATAATAGAGATACAGAAACACCGTGGCCCCTTTCTTTGAGATAACTCTGCACTAGTGCGAGCCGCAAATGCCACTTCCAGCTTAGCTGTGCAGAAGAAGAACAACAAGAAGAAGAAATATCTCGAAATATGTCCGTCAGGCCCCTTCCCTTGAGATATATCTGCAAATATCTCGGAAACGAAGCGAGCTATGGCAAAATGTTAAGAGACCTTTTTTGTAGAGAATTAAGTTTCCTACTTTTTATGTTCTATGATATTTTTTGATCAGATGCGTAGTTCTCGAGATATATCAAGATATTTAAAAGTTCCGAAGCCGCAACAACATAATAGAGATACAGAAACACCGTGACCCCTTTCTTTGAGATAACTCTGCACTATTGCGAGCTGCAAATGCCACTTCCAGCTTAGCTGTGCAGAAGAAGAACAACAAGAAGAAGAAATATCTCGAAGTATGTCCGTCAGGCCCCTTCCCTTGAGATATATCTGCAAATATCTCGGAAACGAAGCGAGCTATGGCAAAATGTTAAGAGACCTTTTTTGTAGAGAATTATGTTTCCTACAATTTATGTTCTATGATATTTTTTGATCAGAAGCGTAGTTTTCGAGATATATCGAGATATTTAAAAGTTCCGAAGCCGCACCAACATAATAGAGATACAGAAACACCGTGGCCCCTTTCTTTGAGATAACTCTGTACTATTGCGAGCTGCAAATGCCACTTCCAGCTTAGCTGTGCAGAAGAAGAACAACAAGAAGAAGAAATATCTCGAAATATGTCCGTCAGGCCCTTTCCCTTGAGATATATCTGCAAATATCTCGGAAACGAAGCGAGCTATGGCAAACTGTTAAGAGACCTTTTTTGTAGAGAATTAAGTTTCCTACGTTTTATGTTCTTTGATATTTTTTGATCAGATGCGTAGTGCTCGAGATATATCAAGATATTTAAAAGTTCCGAAGCCGCAACAACATAATAGAGATACAGAAACACCGTGGCCCCTTTCTTTGAGATAACTCTGCCCTATTGCGAGCTGCAAATGCCACTTCCAGCTTAGCTGTGCAGAAGAAGAACAACAAGAAGAAGAAATATCTCGAAATATGTCCGTCAGGCCCCTTCCCTTGAGATAAATCTGCAAATATCTCGGAAACGAAGCGAGCTATGGCAAAATGTTAAGAGACCTTTTTTGTAGAGAATTAAGTTTCCTACTTTTTATCTTGTATGATATTTTTTGATCAGATGCGTAGTTCTCGAGATATATCAAGATATTTAAAAGTTCCGAAGCCGCACCAACATAATAGAGATACAGAAACACCGTGGCCCCTTTCTTTGAGATAACTCTGCACTATTGCGAGCTGCAAATGCCACTTCCAGCTTAGCTGTGCAGAAGAAGAACAACAAGAAGAAGAAATATCTCGAAATATGTCCGTCAGGCCCCTTCCCTTGATATAAATCTGCAAATATCTCGGAAACGAAGCGAGGTATGGCAAAATGTTAAGAGACGTTTTTTGTAGAGAATTATGTTTCCTACAATTTATGTTCTATGATATTTTTTGATCAGAAGCGTAGTTTTCGAGATATATCGAGATATTTAAAAGTTCCGAAGCCGCACCAACATAATAGAGATACAGAAACACCGTGGCCCCTTTCTTTGAGATAACTCTGCACTATTGCGAGCTGCAAATGCCACTTCCAGCTTAGCTGTGCAGAAGAAGAACAACAAGAAGAAGAAATATCTCGAAATATGTCCGTCAGGCCCCTTCCCTTGAGATAAATCTGCAAATATCTCGGAAACGAAGCGAGCTATGGCAAAATGTTAAGAGACGTTTTTTGTAGAGAATTATGTTTCCTACAATTTATGTTCTATGATATTTTTTGATCAGAAGCGTAGTTTTCGAGATATATCGAGATAATAACAAGTTCCGAAGCCGCACCAACATAATAGAGATACAGAAACACCGTGGCCCCTTTCTTTGAGATAACTCTGCACTAGTGCGAGCCGCAAATGCCACTTCCAGCTTAGCTGTGCAGAAGAAGAACAACAAGAAGAAGAAATATCTCGAAATATGTCCGTCAGGCCCCTTCCCTTGAGATAAATCTGCAAATATCTCGGAAACGAAGCGAGCTATGGCAAAATGTTAAGAGACCTTTTTTGTAGAGAATTAAGTTTCCTACTTTTTATGTTCTATGATATTTTTTGATCAGATGCGTAGTTCTCGAGATATATCAAGATATTTAAAAGTTCCGAAGCCGCACCAACATAATAGAGATACAGAAACACCGTGGCCCCTTTCTTTGAGATAACTCTGCACTAGTGCGAGCCGCAAATGCCACTTCCAGCTTAGCTGTGCAGAAGAAGAACAACAAGAAGAAGAAATATCTCGAAATATGTCCGTCAGGCCCCTTCCCTTGAGATAAATCTGCAAATATCTCGGAAACGAAGCGAGCTATGGCAAAATGTTAAGAGACCTTTTTTGTAGAGAATTAAGTTTCCTACTTTGTATCTTGTATGATATTTTTTGATCAGATGCGTAGTTCTCGAGATATATCAAGATATTTAAAAGTTCCGAAGCCGCACCAACATAATAGAGATACAGAAACACCGTGGCCCCTTTCTTTGAGATAACTCTGCACTATTGCGAGCTGCAAATGCCACTTCCAGCTTAGCTGTGCAGAAGAAGAACAACAAGAAGAAGAAATATCTCGAAAAATGTCCGTCAGGCCCCTTCCCTTGAGACAAATCTGCAAATATCTCGGAAACGAAGCGAGCTATGGCAAAATGTTAAGAGACGTTTTTTGTAGAGAATTAAGTTTCCTATTTTTTATGTTCTATGATATTTTTTGATCAGATGCGTAGTTCTCGAGATATATCAAGATATTTAAAAGTTCCGAAGCCGCACCAACATAATAGAGATACAGAAACACCGTGGCCCCTTTCTTTGAGATAACTCTGCACTATTGCGAGCTGCAAATGCCACTTCCAGCTTAGCTGTGCAGAAGAAGAACAACAAGAAGAAGAAATATCTCGAAATATGTCCGTTAGGCCCCTTCCCTTGAGATAAATCTGCAAATATCTCGGAAACTAAGCGAGCTATGGCAAAATGTTAAGAGACCTTTTTTGTAGAGAATTAAGTTTCCTACTTTTTATGTTCTATGATATTTTTTGATCAGATGCGCAGTTCTCGAGATATATCAAGATATTTAAAAGTTCCGAAGCCGCACCAACATAATAGAGATACAGAAACACCGTGGCCCATTTCTTTGAGATAACTCTGCACTAGTGCGAGCCGCAAATGCCACTTCCAGCTTAGCTGTGCAGAAGAAGAACAACAAGAAGAAGAAATATCTCGAAATATGTCCGTCAGGCCCCTTCCCTTGAGATATATCTGCAAATATCTCGGAAACGAAGCGAGCTATGGCAAAATGTTAAGAGACCTTTTTTGTAGAGAATTATGTTTCCTACAATCTATCTTCTATGATATTTTTTGATCAAAAGCGTAGTTTTCGAGATATATCGAGATATTTAAAAGTTCCGAAGCCGCACCAACATAATAGAGATACAGAAACACCGTGGCCACTTTCTTTGAGATAACTCTGCACTAGTGCGAGCCGCAAATGCCACTTCCAGCTTAGCTGTGCAGAAGAAGAACAACAAGAAGAAATATCTCGAAATATGTCCGTCAGGCCCCTTCCCTTGAGATAAATCTGCAAATATCTCGGAAACGAAGCGAGCTATGGCAAAATGTTAAGAGACCTTTTTTGTAGAGAATTAAGTTTCCTACTTTTTATGTTCTATGATATTTTTTGATCAGATGCGTAGTTCTCGAGATATATCAAGATATTTAAAAGTTCCGAAGCCGCACCAACATAATAGAGATACAGAAACACCGTGGCCCCTTTCTTTGAGATAACTCTGCACTAGTGCGAGCCGCAAATGCCACTTCCAGCTTAGCTGTGCAGAAGAAGAACAACAAGAAGAAGAAATATCTCGAAATATGTCCGTCAGGCCCCTTCCCTTGAGATAAATCTGCAAATATCTCGGAAACGAAGCGAGCTATGGCAAAATGTTAAGAGACCTTTTTTGTAGAGAATTAAGTTTCCTACTTTGTATCTTGTATGATATTTTTTGATCAGATGCGTAGTTCTCGAGATATATCAAGATATTTAAAAGTTCCGAAGCCGCACCAACATAATAGAGATACAGAAACACCGTGGCCCCTCTCTTTGAGATAACTCTGCACTATTGCGAGCTGGAAATGCCACTTCCAGTTTAGCTGTGCAGAAGAAGAACAACAAGAAGAAGAAATATCTCGAAATATGTCCGTTAGGCCCCTTCCTTTGAGCTGAATCTGCAAATATCTCGGAAACGAAGCGAGCTATGGCAAAATTTTAAGAGACGTTTTTTGTAGAGAATTATGTTTCCTACAATTTATGTTCTATGATATTTTTTGATCAGAAGCGTAGTTTTCGAGATATATCGAGATATTTAAAAGTTCCGAAGCCGCACCAACATAATAGAGATTCAGAAACACCGTGGCCCCTTTCCTTGAGATAACTCTGCACTATTGCGAGCTGGAAATGCCACTTCCAGTTTAGCTGTGCAGAAGAAGAACAACAAGAAGAAGAAATATCTCGAAATATGTCCGTCAGGCCCCTTCCCTTGAGATAAATCTGCAAATATCTCGGAAACGAAGCGAGCTATGGCAAAATGTTAAGAGACCTTTTTTGTAGAGAATTAAGTTTCCTACTTTTTATGTTCTATGATATTTTTTGATCAGATGCGTAGTTCTCGAGATATATCAAGATATTTAAAAGTTCCGAAGCCGCACCAACATAATAGAGATACAGAAACACCGTGGCCCCTTTCTTTGAGATAACTCTGCACTAGTGCGAGCCGCAAATGCCACTTCCAGCTTAGCTGTGCAGAAGAAGAACAACAAGAAGAAGAAATATCTCGAAATATGTCCGTCAGGCCCCTTCCCTTGAGATAAATCTGCAAATATCTCGGAAACGAAGCGAGCTATGGCAAAATGTTAAGAGACCTTTTTTGTAGAGAATTAAGTTTCCTACTTTGTATCTTGTATGATATTTTTTGATCAGATGCGTAGTTCTCGAGATATATCAAGATATTTAAAAGTTCCGAAGCCGCACCAACATAATAGAGATACAGAAACACCGTGGCCCCTCTCTTTGAGATAACTCTGCACTATTGCGAGCTGGAAATGCCACTTCCAGTTTAGCAGTGCAGAAGAAGAACAACAAGAAGAAGAAATATCTCGAAATATGTCCGTTAGGCCCCTTCCTTTGAGCTGAATCTGCAAATATCTCGGAAACGAAGCGAGCTATGGCAAAATTTTAAGAGACGTTTTTTGTAGAGAATTATGTTTCCTACAATTTATGTTCTATGATATTTTTTGATCAGAAGCGTAGTTTTCGAGATATATCGAGATATTTAAAAGTTCCGAAGCCGCACCAACATAATAGAGATTCAGAAACACCGTGGCCCCTTTCCTTGAGATAACTCTGCACTATTGCGAGCTGGAAATGCCACTTCCAGTTTAGCTGTGCAGAAGAAGAACAACAAGAAGAAGAAATATCTCGAAATATGTCCGTCAGGCCCCTTCCCTTGAGATAAATCTGCAAATATCTCGGAAACGAAGCGATCTATGGCAAGATGTTAAGAGACCTTTTTTGTAGAGAATTAAGTTTCCTACTTTTTATGTTCTATGATATTTTTTGATCAGATGCGTAGTTCTCGAGATATATCAAGATATTTAAAAGTTCCGAAGCCGCACCAACATAATAGAGATACAGAAACACCGTGGCCCCTTTCTTTGAGATAACTCTGCACTATTGCGAGCTGCAAATGCCACTTCCAGCTTAGCTGTGCAGAAGAAGAACAACAAGAAGAAGAAATATCTCGAAATATGTCCGTCAGGCCCCTTCCCTTGAGATATATCTGCAAATATCTCGGAAACGAAGCGAGCTCTGGCAAAATGCTAAGAGACCTTTTTTGTAGAGAATCATGTTTCCTACAATTTACGTTCTATGATATTTTTCGATCAGAAGCGTAGTTTTCGAGATATATCGAGATATTTAAAAGTTCCGAAGCCGCACCAACATAATAGAGATTCAGAAACACCGTGGCCCCTTTCTTGGAGATAACTCTGCACTATTGCGAGCTGGAAATGCCACTTCCAGTTTAGCTGTGCAGAAGAAGAACAACAAGAAGAAGAAATATCTCGAAATATGTCCGTCAGGCCCCTTCCCTTGAGATAAATCTGCAAATATCTCGGAAACGAAGCGAGCTATGGCAAAATGTTAAGAGACCTTTTTTGTAGAGAATCATGTTTCCTACAATTTATGTTCTATGATATTTTTTGATCAGAAGCGTAGTTTTCGAGATATATCGAGATATTTAAAAGTTCCGAAGCCGCACCAACATAATAGAGATACAGAAACACCGTGGCCCCTTTCTTTGAGATAACTCTGCACTAGTGCGAGCCGCAAATGCCACTTCCAGCTTAGCTGTGCAGAAGAAGAACAACAAGAAGAAGAAATATCTCGAAATATGTCCGTCAGGCCCCTTCCCTTGAGATAAATCTGCAAATATCTCGGAAACGAAGCGAGCTATGGCAAAATGTTAAGAGACCTTTTTTGTAGAGAATTAAGTTTCCTACTTTTTATGTTCTATGATATTTTTTGATCAGATGCGTAGTTCTCGATATATATCAAGATATTTAAAAGTTCCGAAGCCGCACCAACATAATAGAGATACAGAAACACCGTGGCCCCTTTCTTTGAGATAACTCTGCACTAGCGCGAGCCGCAAATGCGACTTCCAGCTTAGCTGTGCAGAAGAAGAACAACAAGAAGAAGAAATATCTCGAAATATGTCCGTCAGGCCCCTTCCCTTGAGATAAATCTGCAAATATCTCGGAAACGAAGCGAGCTATGGCAAAATGTTAAGAGACCTTTTTTGTAGAGAATTAAGTATCCTACTTTTTATGTTCTATGATATTTTTTGATCAGATGCGTAGTTCTCGAGATATATCAAGATATTTAAAAGTTCCGAAGCCGCACCAACATAATAGAAATACAGAAACACCGTGGCCCCTTTCTTTGAGATAACTCTGCACTATTGCGAGCTGCAAATGCCACTTCCAGCTTAGCTGTGCAGAAGAAGAACAACAAGAAGAAGAAATATCTCGAAATATGTCCGTCAGGCCCCTTCCCTTGAGATAAATCTGCAAATATCTCGGAAACGAAGCGAGCTATGGCAAAATGTTAAGAGACCTTTTTTGTAGAGAATTAAGTTTCCTACTTTTTATGTTCTATGATATTTTTTGATCAGATGCGTAGTTCTCGAGATATATCAAGATATTTAAAAGTTCCGAAGCCGCACCAACATAATAGAAATACAGAAACACCGTGGCCCCTTTCTTTGAGATAACTCTGCACTATTGCGAGCTGCAAATGCCACTTCCAGCTTAGCTGTGCAGAAGAAGAACAACAAGAAGAAGAAATATCTCGAAATATGTCCGTCAGGCCCCTTCCCTTGAGATAAATCTGCAAATATCTCGGAAACGAAGCGAGCTATGGCAAAACGTTAAGAGACGTTCTTTGTAGAGAATTATGTTTCCTACAATTTAGGTTCTACGATATTTTTTGATCAGAAGCGTAGTTTTCGAGATATATCGAGATATTTAAAAGTTCCGAAGCCGCACCAACATAATAGAGATACAGAAACACCGTGGCCCCCTTCTTTGAGATAACTCTGCACTAGTGCGAGCCGCAAATGCCACTTCCAGCTTAGCTGTGCAGAAGAAGAACAACATGAAGAAGAAATATCTCGAAATATGTCCGTCAGGCCCCTTCCCTTGAGATATATCTGCAAATATCTCGGAAACGAAGCGAGCTATGGCAAAATGTTAAGAGACCTTTTTTGTAGAGAATTAAGTTTCCTACTTTTTATGTTCTATGATATTTTTTGATCAGATGCGTAGTTCTCGAGATATATCAAGATATTTAAAAGTTCCGAAGCCGCACCAACATAATAGAGATACAGAAACACCGTGGCCCCTTTCTTTGAGATAACTCTGCACTATTGCGAGCTGCAAATGCCACTTCCAGCTTAGCTGTGCAGAAGAAGAACAACAAGAAGAAGAAATATCTCGAAATATGTCCGTCAGGGCCCTTCCCTTGAGATATATCTGCAAATATCTCGGAAACGAAGCGAGCCATGGCAAAATGTTAAGAGACCTTTTTTGTAGAGAATTATGTTTCCTACAATTTATGTTCTATGATATTTTTTGATCAGAAGCGTAGTTTTCGAGATATATCGAGATATTTAAAAGTTCCGAAGCCGCACCAACATAATAGAGGTACAGAAACACCGTGGTCCCCTTCTTTGAGATAACTCTGCACTAGTGCGAGCCGCAAATGCCACTTCCAGCTTAGCTGTGCAGAAGAAGAACAACAAGAAGAAGAAATATCTCGAAATATGTCCGTCAGGCCCCTTCCCTTGAGATATATCTGCAAATATCTCGGAAACGAAGCGAGCTATGGCAAAATGTTAAGAGACCTTTTTTGTAGAGAATTAAGTTTCCTACTTTTTATGTTCTATGATATTTTTTGATCAGATTCGTAGTTCTCGAGATATATCAAGATATTTAAAAGTTCCGAAGCCGCACCAACATAATAGAGATACAGAAACACCGTGGCCCCTTTCTTTGAGATAACTCTGCACTATTGCGAGCTGCAAATGCCACTTCCAGCTTAGCTGTGCAAAAGAAGAACAACAAGAAGAAGAAATATCTCGAAATATGTCCGTCAGGCCCGTTCCTTTGAGCTGAATCTGCAAATATCTCGGAAACGAAGCGAGCTATGGCAAAATGTTAAGAGACGTTTTTTGTAGAGAATTATGTTTCCTACAATTTATGTTGTATGATATTTTTTGATCAGAAGCGTAGTTTTCGAGATATATCGAGATATTTAAAAGTTCCGAAGCCGCACCAACATAATAGAGATTCGGAAACACCGTGGTCCCTTTCTTTGAGATAACTCTGCACTATTGCGAGCTGCAAATGCCACTTCCAGCTTAGCTGTGCAGAAGAAGAACAACAAGAAGAAGAAATATCTCGAAATATGTCCGTCAGGCCCCATCCCTTGAGATATATCTGCAAATATCTCGGAAACGAAGCGAGCCATGGCAAAATGTTAAGAGACCTTTTTTGTAGAGAATTATGTTTCCTACAATTTATGTTCTATGATATTTTTTGATCAGAAGCGTAGTTTTCGAGATATATCGAGATATTTAAAAGTTCCGAAGCCGCACCAACATAATAGAGGTACAGAAACACCGTGGCCCCTTTCTTTGAGATAACTCTGCACTATTGCGAGCTGCAAATGCCACTTCCAGCTTAGCTGTGCAGAAGAAGAACAACAAGAAGAAGAAATATCTCGAAATATGTCCGTCAGGCCCGTTCCTTTGAGCTGAATCTGCAAATATCTCGGAAACGAAGCGAGCTATGGCAAAATGTTAAGAGACGTTTTTTGTAGAGAATTATGTTTCCTACAATTTATGTTCTATGATATTTTTTGATCAGAAGCGTAGTTTTCGAGATATATCGAGATATTTAAAAGTTCCGAAGCCGCACCAACATAATAGAGATTCAGAAACACCGTGGCCCCTTTCTTTGAGATAACTCTGCACTATTGCGAGCTGCAAATGCCACTTCCAGCTTAGCTGTGCAGAAGAAGAACAACAAGAAGAAGAAATATCTCGAAATATGTCCGTCAGGCCCCTTCCCTTGAGATATATCTGCAAATATCTCGGAAACGAAGCGAGCCATGGCAAAATGTTAAGAGACCTTTTTTGTAGAGAATTATGTTTCCTACAATTTATGTTCTATGATATTTTTTGATCAGAAGCGTAGTTTTCGAGATATATCGAGATATTTAAAAGTTCCGAAGCCGCACCAACATAATAGAGGTACAGAAACACCGTGGTCCCTTTCTTTGAGATAACTCTGCACTAGTGCGAGCCGCAAATGCCACTTCTGCTTAGCTGTGCAGAAGAAGAACAACAAGAAGAAGAAATATCTCGAAATATGTCCGTCAGGCCCCTTCCCTTGAGATAAATCTGCAAATATCTCGGAAACGAAGCGAGCTATGGCAAAATGTTAAGAGACCTTTTTTGTAGAGAATTAAGTTTCCTACTTTTTATGTTCTATGATATTTTTTGATCAGATGCGTAGTTCTCGAGACATATCACGATATTTAAAAGTTCCGAAGCCGCACCAACATAATAGAGATACAGAAACACCGTGGCCCCTTTCTTTGAGATAACTCTGCACTATTGCGAGCTGCAAATGCCACTTCCAGCTTAGCTGTGCAAAAGAAGAACAACAAGAAGAAGAAATATCTCGAAATATGTCCGTCAGGCCCCTTCCCTTGAGATATATCTGCAAATATCTCGGAAACGAATCGAGCTATGGCAAAATGTTAAGAGACCTTTTTTGTAGCGAATTATGTTTCCTACAATTTATGTTCTATGATATTTTTTGATCAGAAGCGTAGTTTTCGAGATATATCGAGATATTTAAAAGTTCCGAAGCCGCACCAACATAATAGAGATACAGAAACACCGTGGCCCCTTTCTTTGAGATAACTCTGCACTATTGCGAGCTGGAAATGCCACTTCCAGTTTAGCTGTGCAGAAGAAGAACAACAAGAAGAAGAAATATCTCGAAATATGTCCGTCAGGCCCCTTCCCTTGAGATAAATCTGCAAATATCTCGGAAACGAAGCGAGCTATGGCAAAATGTTAAGAGACCTTTTTTGTAGAGAATTAAGTTTCCTACTTTTTATGTTCTATGATATTTTTTGATCAGATGCGTGGTTCTCGAGATATATCAAGATATTTAAAAGTTCCGAAGCCGCACCAACATAATAGAAATACAGAAACACCGTGGCCCCTTTCTTTGAGATAACTCTGCACTAGTGCGAGCCGCAAATGCCACTTCCAGCTTAGCTGTGCAGAAGAAGAACAACAAGAAGAAGAAATATCTCGAAATATGTCCGTCAGGCCCCTTCCCTTGAGATAAATCTGCAAATATCTCGGAAACGAAGCGAGCTATGGCAAAATGTTAAGAGACCTTTTTTGTAGAGAATTAAGTTTCCTACTTTTTATGTTCTATGATATTTTTTGATCAGATGCGTAGTTCTCGAGATATATCAAGATATTTAAAAGTTCCGAAGCCGCACCAACATAATAGAGGTACGGAAACACCGTGGCCCCTTTCTTTGAGATAACTCTGCACTATTGCGAGCTGGAAATGCCACTTCCAGTTTAGCTGTGCAGAAGAAGAACAACAAGAAGAAGAAATATCTCGAAATATGTCCGTCAGGCCCCTTCCCTTGAGATATATCTGCAAATATCTAGGAAACGAAGCGAGCTATGGCAAAATGTTAAGAGACCTTTTTTGTAGAGAATTAAGTTTCCTACTTTTTATGTTCTATGATATTTTTTGATCAGATGCGTAGTTCTCGAGATATATCAAGATATTTAAAAGTTCCGAAGCCGCACCAACATAATAGAGATACAGAAACACCGTGGCCCCTTTCTTTGAGATAACTCTGCACTATTGCGAGCTGCAAATGCCACTTCCAGCTTAGCTGTGCAGAAGAAGAACAACAAGAAGAAGAAATATCTCGAAATATGTCCGTCAGGCCCCTTCCCTTGAGATATATCTGCAAATATCTCGGAAACGAAGCGAGCCATGGCAAAATGTTAAGAGACCTTTTTTGTAGAGAATTATGTTTCCTACAATTTATGTTCTATGATATTTTTTGATCAGAAGCGTAGTTTTCGAGATATATCGAGATATTTAAAAGTTCCGAAGCCGCACCAACATAATAGAGGTACAGAAACACCGTGGTCCCTTTCTTTGAGATAACTCTGCACTAGTGCCAGCCGCAAATGCCACTTCTGCTTAGCTGTGCAGAAGAAGAACAACAAGAAGAAGAAATATCTCGAAATATGTCCGTCAGGCCCGTTCCTTTGAGCTGAATCTGCAAATATCTCGGAAACCAAGCGAGCTATGGCAAAATGTTAAGAGACGTTTTTTGTAGAGAATTAAGTTTCCTACTTTTTATGTTCTATGATATTTTTTGATCAGATGCGTAGTTCTCGAGATATATCAAGATATTTAAAAGTTCCGAAGCCGCACCAACATAATAGAGATACAGAAACACCGTGCCCCTTTCTTTGAGATAACTCTGCAGTATTGCGAGCTGCAAATGCCACTTCCAGCTTAGCTGTGCAGAAGAAGAACAACAAGAAGAAGAAATATCTCGAAATATGTCCGTCAGGCCCCTTCCCTTGAGATATATCTGCAAATATCTCGGAAACGAAGCGAGCCATGGCAAAATGTTAAGAGACCTTTTTTGTAGAGAATTATGTTTCCTACAATTTATGTTCGATGATATTTTTTGATCAGATGCGTAGTTCTCGAGATATATCAAGATATTTAAAAGTTCCGAAGCCGCACCAACATAATAGAGATACAGAAACACCGTGGCCCCTTTCTTTGAGATAACTCTGCACTATTGCGAGCTGCAAATGCCACTTCCAGCTTAGCTGTGCAGAAGAAGAACAACAAGAAGAAGAAATATCTCGAAATATGTCCGTCAGGCCCCTTCCCTTGAGATATATCTGCAAATATCTCGGAAACGAAGCGAGCCATGGCAAAATGTTAAGAGACCTTTTTTGTAGAGAATTATGTTTCCTACAATTTATGTTCTATGATATTTTTTGATCAGAAGCGTAGTATTCGAGATATATCGAGATATTTAAAAGTTCCGAAGCCGCACCAACATAATAGAGGTACAGAAACACCGTGCCCCTTTCTTTGAGATAACTCTGCACTATTGCGAGCTGCAAATGCCACTTCCAGCTTAGCTGTGCAGAAGAAGAACAACAAGAAGAAGAAATATCTCGAAATATGTCCGTCAGGCCCCTTCCCTTGAGATATATCTGCAAATATCTCGGAAACGAAGCGAGCCATGGCAAAATGTTAAGAGACCTTTTTTGTAGAGAATTATGTTTCCTACAATTTATGTTCTATGATATTTTTTGATCAGATGCGTAGTTCTCGAGATATATCAAGATATTTAAAAGTTCCGAAGCCGCACCAACATAATAGAGATACAGAAACACCGTGGCCCCTTTCTTTGAGATAACTCTGCACTATTGCGAGCTGCAAATGCCACTTCCAGCTTAGCTGTGCAGAAGAAGAACAACAAGAAGAAGAAATATCTCGAAATATGTCCGTCAGGCCCGTTCCTTTGAGCTGAATCTGCAAATATCTCGGAAACGAAGCGAGCTATGGCAAAATGTTAAGAGACGTTTTTTGTAGAGAATTATGTTTCCTACAATTTATGTTCTATGATATTTTTTGATCAGAAGCGTAGTTTTCGAGATATATCGAGATATTTAAAAGTTCCGAAGCCGCACCAACATAATAGAGATTCAGAAACACCGTGGCCCCTTTCTTTGAGATAACTCTGCACTATTGCGAGCTGCAAATTCCACTTCCAGCATAGCTGTGCAGAAGAAGAACAACAAGAAGAAGAAATATCTCGAAATATGTCCGTCAGGCCCCTTCCCTTGAGATATATCTGCAAATATCTCGGAAACGAAGCGAGCTATGGCAAAATGTTAAGAGACCTTTTTTGTAGAGAATTATGTTTCCTACAATTTATGTTCTATGATATTTTTTGATCAGAAGCGTAGTTTTCGAGATATATCGAGATATTTAAAAGTTCCGAAGCCGCACCAACATAATAGAGGTACAGAAACACCGTGGCCCCTTTCTTTGAGATAACTCTGCACTAGTGCGAGCCGCAAATGCCACTTCCAGCTTAGCTGTGCAGAAGAAGAACAACAAGAAGAAGAAATATCTCGAAATATGTCCGTCAGGCCCCTTCCCTTGAGATATATCTGCAAATATCTCGGAAACGAATCGAGCTATGGCAAAATGTTAAGAGACCTTTTTTGTAGAGAATTATGTTTCCTACAATTTATGTTCTATGATATTTTTTGATCAGAAGCGTAGTTTTCGAGATATATCGAGATATTTAAAAGTTCCGAAGCCGCACCAACATAATAGAGATACAGAAACACCGTGGCCCCTTTCTTTGAGATAACTCTGCACTATTGCGAGCTGCAAATGCCACTTCCAGCTTAGCTGTGCAAAAGAAGAACAACAAGAAGAAGAAATATCTCGAAATATGTCCGTCAGGCCCGTTCCTTTGAGCTGAAACTGCAAATATCTCGGAAACGAAGCGAGCTATGGCAAAATGTTAAGAGACGTTTTTTGTAGAGAATTATGTTTCCTACAATTTATGTTCTATGATATTTTTTGATCAGAAGCGTAGTTTTCGAGATATATCGAGATATTTAAAAGTTCCGAAGCCGCACCAACATAATAGAGATACAGAAACACCGTGGCCCCTTTCTTTGAGATAACTCTGCACTATTGCGAGCTGCAAATGCCACTTCCAGCTTAGCTGTGCAGAAGAAGAACAACAAGAAGAAGAAATATCTCGAAATATGTCCGTCAGGCCCCTTCCCTTGAGATATATCTGCAAATATCTCGGAAACGAATCGAGCCATGGCAAAATGTTAAGAGACCTTTTTTGTAGAGAATTATGTTTCCTACAATTTATGCTCTATGATATTTTTTGATCAGAAGCGTAGTTTTCGAGATATATCGAGATATTTAAAAGTTCCGAAGCCGCACCAACATAATAGAGGTACAGAAACACCGTGGTCCCCTTCTTTGAGATAACTCTGCACTAGTGCGAGCCGCAAATGCCACTTCCAGCTTAGCTGTGCAGAAGAAGAACAACAAGAAGAAGAAATATCTCGAAATATGTCCGTCAGGCCCCTTCCCTTGAGATAAATCTGCAAATATCTCGGAAACGAAGCGAGCTATGGCAAAATGTTAAGAGACCTTTTTTGTAGAGAATTAAGTTTCCTACTTTTTATGTTCTATGATATTTTTTGATCAGATGCGTAGTTCTCGAGATATATCAAGATATTTAAAAGTTCCGAAGCCGCACCAACATAATAGAGATACAGAAACACCGTGGCCCCTTTCTTTGAGATAACTCTGCACTATTGCGAGCTGCAAATGCCACTTCCAGCTTAGCTGTGCAAAAGAAGAACAACAAGAAGAAGAAATATCTCGAAATATGTCCGTCAGGCCCGTTCCTTTGAGCTGAATCTGCAAATATCTCGGAAACGAAGCGATGGCAAAATGTTAAGAGACGTTTTTTGTAGAGAATTATGTTTCCTACAATTTATGTTCTATGATATTTTTTGATCAGAAGCGTAGTTTTCGAGATATATCGAGATATTTAAAAGTTCCGAAGCCGCACCAACATAATAGAGATTCAGAAACACCGTGGCCCCTTTCTTTGAGATAACTCTGCACTAGTGCGAGCCGCAAATGCCACTTCCAGCTTAGCTGTGCAGAAGAAGAACAACAAGAAGAAGAAATATCTCGAAATATGTCCGTCAGGCCCCTTACCTTGAGATATATCTGCAAATATCTCGGAAACGAATCGAGCTATGGCAAAATGTTAAGAGACCTTTTTTGTAGAGAATTATGTTTCCTACAATTTATGTTCTATGATATTTTTTGATCAGAAGCGTAGTTTTCGAGATATATCGAGATATTTAAAAGTTCCGAAGCCGCACCAACATAATAGAAATACAGAAACACCGTGGCCCCTTTCTTTGAGATAACTCTGCACTAGTGCGAGCCGCAAATGCCACTTCCAGCTTAGCTGTGCAGAAGAAGAACAACAAGAAGAAGAAATATCTCGAAATATGTCCGTCAGGCCCCTTCCCTTGAGATAAATCTGCAAATATCTCGGAAACGAAGCGAGCTATGGCAAAATGTTAAGAGACCTTTTTTGTAGAGAATTAAGTTTCCTACTTCTTATGTTCTATGATATTTTTTGATCAGATGCGTAGTTCTCGAGATATATCAAGATATTTAAAAGTTCCGAAGCCGCACCAACATAATAGAGGTACAGAAACACCGTGGCCCCTTTCTTTGAGATAACTCTGCACTAGTGCGAGCTGCAAATGCCACTTCCAGCTTAGCTGTGCAAAAGAAGAACAACAAGAAGAAGAAATATCTCGAAATATGTCCGTCAGGCCCGTCCCTTTGAGCTGAATCTGCAAATATCTCGGAAACGAAGCGAGCTATGGCAAAATGTTAAGAGACGTTTTTTGTAGAGAATTATGTTTCCTACAATTTATGTTCTATGATATTTTTTGATCAGAAGCGTAGTTTTCGAGATATATCGAGATATTTAAAAGTTCCGAAGCCGCACCAACATAATAGAGATTCAGAAACACCGTGGCCCCTTTCTTTGAGATAACTCTGCACTAGTGCGAGTCGCAAATGCCACTTCCAGCTTAGGTGTGCAGAAGAAGAACAACAAGAAGAAGAAATATCTCGAAATATGTCCGTCAGGCCCCTTCCCTTGAGATAAATCTGCAAATATCTCGGAAACGAAGCGAGCTATGGCAAAATGTTAAGAGACCTTTTTTGTAGAGAACTAAGTTTCCTACGTTTTATGTTCTATGATATTTTTTGATCAGATGCGTAGTTCTCGAGATATATCAAGATATTTAAAAGTTCCGAAGCCGCACCAACATAATAGAAATACAGAAACACCGTGGCCCCTTTCTTTGAGATAACTCTGCACTAGTGCGAGCCGCAAATGCCACTTCCAGCTTAGCTGTGCAGAAGAAGAACAACAAGAAGAAGAAATATCTCGAAATATGTCCGTCAGGCCCCTTCCCTTGAGATAAATCTGCAAATATCTCGGAAACGAAGCGAGCTATGGCAAAATGTTAAGAGACCTTTTTTGTAGAGAATTAAGTTTCCTACTTCTTATGTTCTATGATATTTTTTGATCAGATGCGTAGTTCTCGAGATATATCAAGATATTTAAAAGTTCCGAAGCCGCACCAACATAATAGAGGTACAGAAACACCGTGGCCCCTTTCTTTGAGATAACTCTGCACTAGCGCGAGCTGCCAATGCCACTTCCAGCTTAGCTGTGCAAAAGAAGAACAACAAGAAGAAGAAATATCTCGAAATATGTCCGTCAGGCCCCTTCCCTTGAGATAAATCTGCAAATATCTCGGAAACGAAGCGAGCTATGGCAAAATGTTAAGAGACCTTTTTTGTAGAGAACTAAGTTTCCTACTTTTTATGTTCTATGATATTTTTTGATCAGATGCGTAGTTCTCGAGATATATCAAGATATTTAAAAGTTCCGAAGCCGCACCAACATAATAGAAATACAGAAACACCGTGGCCCCTTTCTTTGAGATAACTCTGCACTAGTGCGAGCCGCAAATGCCACTTCCAGCTTAGCTGTGCAGAAGAAGAACAACAAGAAGAAGAAATATCTCGAAATATGTCCGTCAGGCCCCTTCCCTTGAGATAAATCTGCAAATATCTCGGAAACGAAGCGAGCTATGGCAAAATGTTAAGAGACCTTTTTTGTAGAGAATTAAGTTTCCTACTTCTTATGTTCTATGATATTTTTTGATCAGATGCGTAGTTCTCGAGATATATCAAGATATTTAAAAGTTCCGAAGCCGCACCAACATAATAGAGGTACAGAAACACCGTGGCCCCTTTCTTTGAGATAACTCTGCACTAGCGCGAGCTGCCAATGCCACTTCCAGCTTAGCTGTGCAAAAGAAGAACAACAAGAAGAAGAAATATCTCGAAATATGTCCGTCAGGCCCGTTCCTTTGAGCTGAATCTGCAAATATCTCGGAAACGAAGCGAGCTATGGCAAAATGTTAAGAGACGTTTTTTGTAGAGAATTATGTTTCCTACAATTTATGTTCTATGATATTTTTTGATCAGAAGCGTAGTTTTCGAGATATATCGAGATATTTAAAAGTTCCGAAGCCGCACCAACATAATAGAGATTCAGAAACACCGTGGCCCCTTTCTTTGAGATAACTCTGCACTAGTGCGAGCCGCAAATGCCACTTCCATCTTAGCTGTGCAGAAGAAGAACAACAAGAAGAAGAAATATCTCGAAATATGTCCGTCAGGCCCCTTCCCTTGAGATATATCTGCAAATATCTCGGAAACGAATTGAGCTATGGCAAAATGTTAAGAGACCTTTTTTGTAGAGAATTATGTTTGCTACAATTTATGTTCTATGATATTTTTTGATCAGATGCGTAGTTCTCGAGATATATCAAGATATTTAAAAGTTCCGAAGCCGCACCAACATAATAGAGATACAGAAACACCGTGGCCCCCTTCTTTGAGATAACTCTGCACTATTGCGAGCTGCAAATGCCACTTCCAGCTTAGCTGTGCAGAAGAAGAACAACAAGAAGAAGAAATATCTCGAAATATGTCCGTCAGGCCCCTTCCCTTGAGATATATCTGCAAATATCTCGGAAACGAAGCGAGCCATGGCAAAATGTTAAGAGACCTTTTTTGTAGAGAATTATGTTTCCTACAATTTATGTTCTATGATATTTTTTGATCAGAAGCGTAGTTTTCGAGATATATCGAGATATTTAAAAGTTCCGAAGCCGCACCAACATAATAGAGGTACAGAAACACCGTGGTCCCCTTCTTTGAGATAACTCTGCACTAGTGCGAGCCGCAAATGCCACTTCCAGCTTAGCTGTGCAGAAGAAGAACAACAAGAAGAAGAAATATCTCGAAATATGTCCGTCAGGCCCCTTCCCTTGAGATAAATCTGCAAATATCTCGGAAACGAAGCGAGCTATGGCAAAATGTTAAGAGACCTTTTTTGTAGAGAATTAAGTTTCCTACTTTTTATGTTCTATGATATTTGTTGATCAGATGCGTAGTTCTCGAGATATATCAAGATATTTAAAAGTTCCGAAGCCGCACCAACATAATAGAGATACAGAAACACCGTGGCCCCTTTCTTTGAGATAACTCTGCACTATTGCGAGCTGCAAATGCCACTTCCAGCTTAGCTGTGCAGAAGAAGAACAACAAGAAGAAGAAATATCTCGAAATATGTCCGTCAGGCCCCTTCCCTTGAGATATATCTGCAAATATCTCGGAAACGAAGCGAGCTATGGCAAAATGTTAAGAGACCTTTTTTGTAGAGAATTAAGTTTCCTACTTTTTATGTTCTATGATATTTTTTGATCAGATGCGTAGTTCTCGAGATATATCAAGATATTTAAAAGTTCCGAAGCCGCACCAACATAATAGAGATACAGAAACACCGTGGCCCCTTTCTTTGAGATAACTCTGCACTATTGCGAGCTGCAAATGCCACTTCCAGCTTAGCTGTGCAGAGGAAGAACAACAAGAAGAAGAAATATCTCGAAATATGTCCGTCAGGCCCGTTCCTTTGAGCTGAATCTGCAAATATCTCGGAAGCGAAGCGAGCTATGGCAAAATGTTAAGAGACGTTTTTTGTAGAGAATTATGTTTCCTACAATTTATGTTCTATGATATTTTTTGATCAGAAGCGTAGTTTTCGAGATATATCGAGATATTTAAAAGTTCCGAAGCCGCACCAACATAATAGAGATACAGAAACACCGTGGCCCCTTTCTTTGAGATAACTCTGCACTATTGCGAGCTGCAAATGCCACTTCCAGCTTAGCTGTGAAGAAGAAGAACAACAAGAAGAAGAAATATCTCGAAATATGTCCGTCAGGCCCCTTCCCTTGAGATATATCTGCAAATATCTCGGAAACGAAGCGAGCTATGGCAAAATGTTAAGAGACCTTTTTTGTAGAGAATTAAGTTTCCTACTTTTTATGTTCTATGATATTTTTTGATCAGATGCGTAGTTCTCGAGATATATCAAGATATTTAAAAGCTCCGAAGCTGCACCAACATAATAGAGGTACAGAAACACCGTGGCCCCTTTCTTTGAGATAACTCTGCACTATTGCGAGCTGCAAATGCCACTTCCAGCTTAGCTGTGCAGAAGAAGAACAACAAGAATAAGAAATATTTCGAAATATGTCCGTCAGGCCCCTTCCCTTGAGATATATCTGCAAATATCTCGGAAACGAAGCGAGCTATGGCAAAATGTTAAGAGACCTTTTTTGTAGAGAATTAAGTTTCCTACTTTTTATGTTCTATGATATTTTTTGATCAGATGCGTAGTTCTCGACATATATCAAGATATTTAAAAGTTCCGAAGCCGCACCAACATAATAGAGATACAGAAACACCGTGGCCCCTTTCTTTGAGATAACTCTGCACTAGTGCGAGCCGCAATAGCCACTTCCAGCTTAGCTGTGCAGAAAAAGAACAACAAGAAGAAGAAATATCTCGAAATATGTCCGTCAGGCCCCTTCCCTTGAGATAAATCTGCAAACATCTCGGAAACGAAGCGAGCTATGGCAAAATGTTAAGATACCTTTTTTGTAGAGAATTAAGTTTCCTACTTTTTATGTTGTATGATATTTTTTGATCAGATGCGTAGTTCTCGAGATATATCAAGATATTTAAAAGCTCCGAAGCTGCACCAACATAATAGAGGTACAGAAACACCGTGGCCCCTTTCTTTGAGATAACTCTGCACTATTGCGAGCTGCAAATGCCACTTCCAGCTTAGCTGTGCAGAAGAAGAACAACAAGAATAAGAAATATTTCGAAATATGTCCGTCAGGCCCCTTCCCTTGAGATAAATCTGCAAATATCTCGGAAACGAAGCGAGCTACGGCAAAACGTTAAGAAACCTTTTTTGTAGAGAATTATGATTCCTACAATTTATGTTCTATGATATTTTTTGATCAGAAGCGTAGTTCTCGAGATATATCGAGATATTTAAAAGTTCCGAAGCCGCACCAACATAATAGAGATACAGAAACACCGTGGCCCCTTTCTACGAGATAACTCTGCACTATTGCGAGCTGTAAATGCCACTTCCAGCTTAGCTGTGCAGAAGAAGAACAACAAGAAGAAGAAATATCTCGAAATATGTCCGTCAGGCCCCTTCCCTTGAGATATATCTGCAAATATCTCGGAAACGAAGCGAGCTATGGCAAAATGTTAAGAGACCTTTTTTGTAGAGAATTATGTTTCCTACAATTTACCTTCTATGATATTTTTTGATCAAAGGCGTAGTTTTCGAGATTTATCGAGATATTTAAAAGTTCCGAAGCCGCACCAACATAATAGAGATACAGAAACACCGTGGCCCCTTTCTTTGAGATAACTCTGCACTATTGCGAGCTGCAAATGCCACTTCCAGCTTAGCTGTGCAGAAGAAGAACAACAAGAAGAAGAAATATCTCGAAATATGTCCGTTAGGCCCCGTCCCTTGAGATAAATCTGCAAATATCTCGGAAACGAAGCGAGCTATGGCAAAATGTTAAGATACCTTTTTTGTAGAGAATTAAGTTTCCTACTTTTTATGTTGTATGATATTTTTTGATCAGATGCGTAGTTCTCGAGATATATCAAGATATTTAAAAGCTCCGAAGCTGCACCAACATAATAGAGGTACAGAAACACCGTGGCCCCTTTCTTTGAGATAACTCTGCACTATTGCGAGCTGCAAATGCCACTTCCAGCTTAGCTGTGCAGAAGAAGAACAACAAGAATAAGAAATATTTCGAAATATGTCCGTCAGGCCCCTTCCCTTGAGATATATCTGCAAATATCTCGGAAACGAAGCGAGCTATGGCAAAATGTTAAGAGACCTTTTTTGTAGAGAATTAAGTTTCCTACTTTTTATGTTCTATGATATTTTTTGATCAGATGCGTAGTTCTCGACATATATCAAGATATTTAAAAGTTCCGAAGCCGCACCAACATAATAGAGATACAGAAACACCGTGGCCCCTTTCTTTGAGATAACTCTGCACTAGTGCGAGCCGCAATAGCCACTTCCAGCTTAGCTGTGCAGAAAAAGAACAACAAGAAGAAGAAATATCTCGAAATATGTCCGTCAGGCCCCTTCCCTTGACATAAATCTGCAAACATCTCGGAAACGAAGCGAGCTATGGCAAAATGTTAAGATACCTTTTTTGTAGAGAATTAAGTTTCCTACTTTTTATGTTGTATGATATTTTTTGATCAGATGCGTAGTTCTCGAGATATATCAAGATATTTAAAAGCTCCGAAGCTGCACCAACATAATAGAGGTACAGAAACACCGTGGCCCCTTTCTTTGAGATAACTCTGCACTATTGCGAGCTGCAAATGCCACTTCCAGCTTAGCTGTGCAGAAGAAGAACAACAAGAATAAGAAATATTTCGAAATACGTCCGTCAGGCCCCTTCCCTTGAGATAAATCTGCAAATATCTCGGAAACGAAGCGAGCTATGGCAAAATGTTAAGAGACCTTTTTTGTAGAGAATTAAGTTTCCTACTTTTTATCTTGTATGATATTTTTTGATCAGATGCGTAGTTCTCGAGATATATCGAGATATTTAAAAGTTCCGAAGCCGCACCAACATAATAGAGATACAGAAACACCGTGGCTCCTTTCTTTGAGATAACTCTGCACTAGTGCGAGCTGTAAATGCCACTTCCAGCTTAGCTGTGCAGAAGAAGAACAACAAGAAGAAGAAATATCTCGAAATATGTCCGTCAGGCCCCTTCCCTTGAGATAAATCTGCAAATATCTCGGAAACGAAGCGAGCTATGGCAAAATGTTAAGAGACTTTATTTGTAGAGAATTAAGTTTCCTACTTTTTTATGTTCTATGATATTTTTTGATCAGATGCGTAGTTCTCGAGATATATCGAGATATTTAAAAGTTCCGAAGCCGCACCAACATAATAGAGATACAGAAACACCGTGGCTCCTTTCTTTGAGATAACTCTGCACTAGTGCGAGCTGTAAATGCCACTTCCAGCTTAGCTGTGCAGAAGAAGAACAACAAGAAGAAGAAATATCTCGAAATATGTCCGTCAGGCCCCTTCCCTTGAGATAAATCTGCAAATATCTCGGAAACGAAGCGAGCTATGGCAAAATGTTAAGAGACTTTATTTGTAGAGAATTAAGTTTCCTACTTTTTATGTTCTATGATATTTTTTGATCAGATGCGTAGTTCTCGAGATATATCAAGATATTTAAAAGTTCCGAAGCCGCACCAACATAATAGAGATACAGAAACACCGTGGCCCCTTTCTTTGAGATAACTCTGCACTAGTGCGAGCCGCAAATGCGACTTCCAGCTTAGCTGTGCAGAAGAAGAACAACAAGAAGAAGAAATATCTCGAAATATGTCCGTCAGGCCCCTTCCCTTGAGATAAATCTGCAAATATCTCGGAAACGAAGCGAGCTATGGCAAAATGTTAAGAGACCTTTTTTGTAGAGAATTAAGTTTCCTACTTTTTATGTTCTATGATATTTTTTGATCAGATGCGTAGTTCTCGAGATATATCAAGATATTTAAAAGTTCCGAAGCCGCACCAACATAATAGAGATACAGAAACACCGTGGCCCCTTTCTTTGAGATAACTCTGCACTATTGCGAGCTGCAACTGCCACTTCCAGCTTAGCTGTGCAGAAGAAGAACAACAAGAAGAAGAAATATCTCGAAATATGTCCGTCAGGCCCCTTCCCTTGAGATAAATCTGCAAATATCTCGGAAACGAAGCGAGCTATGGCAAAATGTTAAGAGACCTTTTTTGTAGAGAATTAAGTTTCCTACTTTTTATGTTCTATGATATTTTTTGATCAGATGCGTAGTTCTCGAGATATATCAAGATATTTAAAAGTTCCGAAGCCGCACCAACATAATAGAGATACAGAAACACCGTGGCCCCTTTCTTTGAGATAACTCTGCACTATTGCGAGCTGCAACTGCCACTTCCAGCTTAGCTGTGCAGAAGAAGAACAACAAGAAGAAGAAATATCTCGAAATTTGTCCGTCAGGCCCCTTCCCTTGAGATAAATCTGCAAATATCTCGGAAACGAAGCGAGCTATGGCAAAATGTTAAGAGACTTTATTTGTAGAGAATTAAGTTTGCTACTTTTTTATGTTCTATGATATTTTTTGATCAGATGCGTAGTTCTCGAGATATATCGAGATATTTAAAAGTTCCGAAGCCGCACCAACATAATAGAGATATAGAAACACCGTGGCCCCTTTCTATGAGATAACTCTGCACTATTGCGAGCTGTAAATGCCACTTCCAGCTTAGCTGTGCAGAAGAAGAACAACAAGAAGAAGAAATATCTCGAAATATGTCCGTCAGGCTCCTTCCCTTGAGATAAATCTGCAAATATCTCGGAAACGAAGCGAGCTATGGCAAAATGTTAAGAGACGTTTTTTGTAGAGAATTATGTTTCCTACAATTTATGTTCTATGATATTTTTTGATCAGATGCGTAGTTCTCGAGATATATCGAGATATTTAAAAGTTCCGAAGCCGCACCAATATAATAGAGATATAGAAACACCGTGGCCCCTTTCTATGAGATAACTCTGCACTATTGCGAGCTGTAAATGCCACTTCCAGCTTAGCTGTGCAGAAGAAGAACAACAAGAAGAAGAAATATCTCGAAATATGTCCGTCAGGCCCCTTCCCTTGAGATAAATCTGCAAATATCTCGGAAACGAAGCGAGCTATGGCAAAATGTTAAGAGACTTTATTTGTAGAGAATTAAGTTTCCTACTTTTTTATGTTCTATGATATTTTTTGATCAGATGCGTAGTTCTCGAGATATATCGAGATATTTAAAAGTTCCGAAGCCGCACCAACATAATAGAGATACAGAAACACCGTGGCCCCTTTCTATGAGATAACTCTGCACTATTGCGAGCTGTAAATGCCACTTCCAGCTTAGCTGTGCAGAAGAAGAACAACAAGAAGAAGAAATATCTCGAAATATGTCCGTCAGGCCCCTTCCCTTGAGATATATCTGCAAATATCTCGGAAACGAAGCGAGCTATGGCAAAATGTTAAGAGACCTTTTTTGTAGAGAATTATGTTTCCTACAATTTATCTTCTATGATATTTTTTGATCAAAAGCGTAGTTTTCGAGATATATCGAGATATTTAAAAGTTCCGAAGCCGCACCAACATAATAGAGATACAGAAACACCGTGGCCCCTTTCTTTGAGATAACTCTGCACTAGTGCGAGCCGCAAATGCCACTTCCAGCTTAGCTGTGCAGAAGAAGAACAACAAGAAGAAATATCTCGAAATATGTCCGTCAGGCCCCTTCCCTTGAGATACATCTGCAAATATCTCGGAAACGAAGCGAGCTATGGCAAAATGTTAAGAGACCTTTTTTGTAGAGAATTAAGTATCCTACTTTTTATGTTCTATGATATTTTTTGATCAGATGCGTAGTTCTCGAGATATATCAAGATATTTAAAAGTTCCGAAGCCGCACCAACATAATAGAGATACAGAAACACCGTGGCCCCTTTCTTTGAGATAACTCTGCACTAGTGCGAGCCGCAAATGCCACTTCCAGCTTAGCTGTGCAGAAGAAGAACAACAAGAAGAAGAAATATCTCGAAATATGTCCGTCAGGCCCCTTTCCTTGAGATACATCTGCAAATATCTCGGAAACGAAGCGAGCTATGGCAAAATGTTAAGAGACCTTTTTTGTAGAGAATTAAGTTTCCTACTTTTTATCTTGTATGATATTTTTTGATCAGATGCGTAGTTCTCGAGATATATCAAGATATTTAAAAGTTCCGAAGCCGCACCAACATAATAGAGATACAGAAACACCGTGGCCCCTCTCTTTGAGATAACTCTGCACTATTGCGAGCTGGAAATGCCACTTCCAGTTTAGCTGTGCAGAAGAAGAACAACAAGAAGAAGAAATATCTCGAAATATGTCCGTTAGGCCCCTTCCCTTGAGATAAATCTGCAAATATCTCGGAAACTAAGCGAGCTATGGCAAAATGTTAAGAGACCTTTTTTGTAGAGAATTAAGTTTCCTACTTTTTATGTTCTATGATATTTTTTGATCAGATGCGTAGTTCTCGAGATATATCAAGATATTTAAAAGTTCCGAAGCCGCACCAACATAATAGAGATACAGAAACACCGTGGCCCCTTTCTTTGAGATAACTCTGCACTAGTGCGAGCCGCAAATGCCACTTCCAGCTTAGCTGTGCAGAAGAAGAACATCAAGAAGAAGAAATATCTCGAAATATGTCCGTCAGGCCCCTTCCCTTGAGATAAATCTGCAAATATCTCGGAAACGAAGCGAGCTATGGCAAAATGTTAAGAGACCTTTTTTGTAGAGAATTAAGTTTCCTACTTTTTATGTTCTATGATATTTTTTGATCAGATGTTTAGTTCTCGAGATATATCAAGATATTTAAAAGTTCCGAAGCCGCACCAACATAATAGAGATACAGAAACACCGTGGCCCCTTTCTTTGAGATAACTCTGCACTAGTGCGAGCCGCAAATGCCACTTCCAGCTTAGCTGTGCAGAAGAAGAACAACAAGAAGAAGAAATATCTCGAAATATGTCCGTCAGGCCCCTTCCCTTGAGATATATCTGCAAATATCTCGGAAACGAAGCGAGCTATGGCAAAATGTTAAGAGACCTTTTTTGTAGAGAATTATGTTTCCTACAATTTATCTTCTATGATATTTTTTGATCAAAAGCGTAGTTTTCGAGATATATCGAGATATTTAAAAGTTCCGAAGCCGCACCAACATAATAGAGATACAGAAACACCGTGGCCCCTTTCTTTGAGATAACTCTGCACTAGTGCGAGCCGCAAATGCCACTTCCAGCTTAGCTGTGCAGAAGAAGAACAACAAGAAGAAATATCTCGAAATATGTCCGTCAGGCCCCTTCCCTTGAGATACATCTGCAAATATCTCGGAAACGAAGCGAGCTATGGCAAAATGTTAAGAGACCTTTTTTGTAGAGAATTAAGTTTCCTACTTTTTATGTTCTATGATATTTTTTGATCAGATGCGTAGTTCTCGAGATATATCAAGATATTTAAAAGTTCCGAAGCCGCACCAACATAATAGAGATACAGAAACACCGTGGCCCCTTTCTTTGAGATAACTCTGCACTATTGCGAGCTGCAACTGCCACTTCCAGCTTAGCTGTGCAGAAGAAGAACAACAAGAAGAAGAAATATCTCGAAATATGTCCGTCAGGCCCCTTCCCTTGAGATAAATCTGCAAATATCTCGGAAACGAAGCGAGCTATGGCAAAATGTTAAGAGACTTTATTTGTAGAGAATTAAGTTTGCTACTTTTTTATGTTCTATGATATTTTTTGATCAGATGCGTAGTTCTCGAGATATATCGAGATATTTAAAAGTTCCGAAGCCGCACCAACATAATAGAGATATAGAAACACCGTGGCCCCTTTCTATGAGATAACTCTGCACTATTGCGAGCTGTAAATGCCACTTCCAGCTTAGCTGTGCAGAAGAAGAACAACAAGAAGAAGAAATATCTCGAAATATGTCCGTCAGGCCCCTTCCCTTGAGATAAATCTGCAAATGTCTCGGAAACGAAGCGAGCTATGGCAAAATGTTAAGAGACGTTTTTTGTAGAGAATTATGTTTCCTACAATTTATGTTCTATGATATTTTTTGATCAGATGCGTAGTTCTCGAGATATATCGAGATATTTAAAAGTTCCGAAGCCGCACCAACATAATAGAGATACAGAAACACCGTGGCCCCTTTCTTTGAGATAACTCTGCACTAGTGCGAGCCGCAAATGCCACTTCCAGCTTAGCTGTGCAGAAGAAGAACAACAAGAAGAAGAAATATCTCGAAATATGTCCGTCAGGCCCCTTCCCTTGAGATAAATCTGCAAATATCTCGGAAACGAAGCGAGCTATGGCAAAATGTTAAGAGACCTTTTTTGTAGAGAATTAAGTTTCCTACTTTTTATCTTGTATAATATTTTCTGATCAGATGCGTAGTTCTCGAGATATATCAAGATATTTAAAAGTTCCGAAG
Source organism: Osmia lignaria lignaria (assembly GCF_051020975.1). NCBI lineage: Eukaryota > Metazoa > Arthropoda > Insecta > Hymenoptera > Megachilidae > Osmia > Osmia lignaria. The sequence continues at coordinate 4,110,336 of NW_027478167.1, read as the reverse complement.
CCGCACCAACATAATAGAGATACAGAAACACCGTGGCCCCTCTCTTTGAGATAACTCTGCACTATTGCGAGCTGGAAATGCCACTTCCAGTTTAGCTGTGCAGAAGAAGAACAACAAGAAGAAGAAATATCTCGAAATATGTCCGTTAGGCCCCTTCCCTTGAGATAAATCTGCAAATATCTCGGAAACTAAGCGAGCTATGGCAAAATGTTAAGAGACCTTTTTTGTAGAGAATTAAGTTTCCTACTTTTTATGTTCTATGATATTTTTTGATCAGATGCGTAGTTCTCGAGATATATCAAGATATTTAAAAGTTCCGAAGCCGCACCAACATAATAGAGATACAGAAACACCGCGGCCCCTTTCTTTGAGATAACTCTGCACTAGTGCGAGCCGCAAATGCGACTTCCAGCTTAGCTGTGCAGAAGAAGAACAACAAGAAGAAGAAATATCTCGAAATATGTCCGTCAGGCCCCTTCCCTTGAGATAAATCTGCAAATATCTCGGAAACGAAGCGAGCTATGGCAAAATGTTAAGAGACCTTTTTTGTAGAGAATTAAGTTTCCTACTTTTTACGTTCTATGATATTTTTTGATCAGATGCGTAGTTCTCGAGATATATCAAGATATTTAAAAGTTCCGAAGCCGCACCAACATAATAGAGATACAGAAACACCGTGACCCCTTTCTTTGAGATAACTCTGCACTAGTGCGAGCCGCAAATGCCACTTCCAGCTTAGCTGTGCAGAAGAAGAACAACAAGAAGAAATATCTCGAAATATGTCCGTCAGGCCCCTTCCCTTGAGATACATCTGCAAATATCTCGGAAACGAAGCGAGCTATGGCAAAATGTTAAGAGACCTTTTTTGTAGAGAATTAAGTTTCCTACTTTTTATGTTCTATGATATTTTTTGATCAGATGCGTAGTTCTCGAGATATATCAAGATATTTAAAAGTTCCGAAGCCGCACCAACATAATAGAGATACAGAAACACCGTGGCCCCTTTCTTTGAGATAACTCTGCACTAGTGCGAGCCGCAAATGCCACTTCCAGCTTAGCTGTGCAGAAGAAGAACAACAAGAAGAAGAAATATCTCGAAATATGTCCGTCAGGCCCCTTTCCTTGAGATAAATCTGCAAATATCTCGGAAACGAAGCGAGCTATGGCAAAATGTTAAGAGACCTTTTTTGTAGAGAATTAAGTTTCCTACTTTTTATCTTGTATGATATTTTTTGATCAGATGCGTAGTTCTCGAGATATATCAAGATATTTAAAAGTTCCGAAGCCGCACCAACATAATAGAGATACAGAAACACCGTGGCCCCTCTCTTTGAGATAACTCTGCACTATTGCGAGCTGGAAATGCCACTTCCAGTTTAGCTGTGCAGAAGAAGAACAACAAGAAGAAGAAATATCTCGAAATATGTCCGTTAGGCCCCTTCCCTTGAGATAAATCTGCAAATATCTCGGAAACTAAGCGAGCTATGGCAAAATGTTAAGAGACCTTTTTTGTAGAGAATTAAGTTTCCTACTTTTTATGTTCTATGATATTTTTTGATCAGATGCGTAGTTCTCGAGATATATCAAGATATTTAAAAGTTCCGAAGCCGCACCAACATAATAGAGATACAGAAACACCGTGGCCCCTCTCTTTGAGATAACTCTGCACTAGTGCGAGCCGCAAATGCCACTTCCAGCTTAGCTGTGCAGAAGAAGAACAACAAGAAGAAGAAATATCTCGAAATATGTCCGTCAGGCCCCTTCCCTTGAGATAAATCTGCAAATATCTCGGAAACGAAGCGAGCTATGGCAAAATGTTAAGAGACCTTTTTTGTAGAGAATTAAGTTTCCTACTTTTTATGTTCTATGATATTTTTTGATCAGATGCGTAGTTCTCGAGATATATCAAGATATTTAAAAGTTCCGAAGCCGCACCAACATAATAGAGATACAGAAACACCGTGGCCCCTTTCTTTGAGATAACTCTGCACTAGTGCGAGCCGCAAATGCGACTTCCAGCTTAGCTGTGCAGAAGAAGAACAACAAGAAGAAGAAATATCTCGAAATATGTCCGTCAGGCCCCTTCCCTTGAGATAAATCTGCAAATATCTCGGAAACGAAGCGAGCTATGGCAAAATGTTAAGAGACCTTTTTTGTAGAGAATTAAGTTTCCTACTTTTTATGTTCTATGATATTTTTTGATCAGATGCGTAGTTCTCGAGATATATCAAGATATTTAAAAGTTCCGAAGCCGCACCAACATAATAGAGATACAGAAACACCGTGGCCCCTTTCTTTGAGATAACTCTGCACTATTGCGAGCTGCAACTGCCACTTCCAGCTTAGCTGTGCAGAAGAAGAACAACAAGAAGAAGAAATATCTCGAAATATGTCCGTCAGGCCCCTTCCCTTGAGATAAATCTGCAAATATCTCGGAAACGAAGCGAGCTATGGCAAAATGTTAAGAGACTTTATTTGTAGAGAATTAAGTTTGCTACTTTTTTATGTTCTATGATATTTTTTGATCAGATGCGTAGTTCTCGAGATATATCGAGATATTTAAAAGTTCCGAAGCCGCACCAACATAATAGAGATATAGAAACACCGTGGCCCCTTTCTATGAGATAACTCTGCACTATTGCGAGCTGTAAATGCCACTTCCAGCTTAGCTGTGCAGAAGAAGAACAACAAGAAGACGAAATATCTCGAAATATGTCCGTCAGGCTCCTTCCCTTGAGATAAATCTGCAAATATCTCGGAAATGAAGCGAGCTATGGCAAAATGTTAAGAGACGTTTTTTGTAGAGAATTATGTTTCCTACAATTTATGTTCTATGATATTTTTTGATCAGATGCGTAGTTCTCGAGATATATCGAGATATTTAAAAGTTCCGAAGCCGCACCAACATAATAGAGATACAGAAACACCGTGGCCCCTTTCTATGAGATAACTCTGCACTATTGCGAGCTGTAAATGCCACTTCCAGCTTAGCTGTGCAGAAGAAGAACAACAAGAAGAAGAAATATCTCGAAATATGTCCGTCAGGCCCCTTCCCTTGAGATGCATCTGCAAATATCTCGGAAACAAAGCGAGCTATGGCAAAATGTTAAGAGACCTTTTTTATAGAGAATTAAGTATCCTACTTTTTATGTTCTATGATATTTTTTGATCAGATGCGTAGTTCTCGAGATATATCAAGATATTTAAAAGTTCCGAAGCCGCACCAACATAATAGAGATACAGAAACACCGTGGCCCCTTTCTTTGAGATAACTCTGCACTAGTGCGAGCCGCAAATGCCACTTCCAGCTTAGCTGTGCAGAAGAAGAACATCAAGAAGAAGAAATATCTCGAAATATGTCCGTCAGGCCCCTTCCCTTGAGATAAATCTGCAAATATCTCGGAAACGAAGCGAGCTATGGCAAAATGTTAAGAGACCTTTTTTGTAGAGAATTAAGTTTCCTACTTTTTATGTTCTATGATATTTTTTGATCAGATGCGTAGTTCTCGAGATATATCAAGATATTTAAAAGTTCCGAAGCCGCACCAACATAATAGAGATACAGAAACACCGTGGCCCCTTTCTTTGAGATAACTCTGCACTATTGCGAGCTGCAAGTGCCAGTTCCAGCTTAGCTGTGCAGAAGAAGCACAAGAAGAACAAGAAATATCTCGAAATATGTCCGTCAGTCCCTTTCCCTTGAGTTAAATCTGGAAATATCTCGGAAACGATGCGAGCTATGGCAAAATATTAAGACATCCTTTTTGTAGGAAATTAAGTTTCCTACTATTTATGTTCTATGACATTTTTTGATCAGATGCGTAGTTTTCGAGATATATCGACATATTTAAAAGTTCCGAAGCCGCACCAACATAATAAAGATACAGAAACACCGTGGTCCCTTTCTTTGCGATAACTCTGCACTATTGCGAGCTGCAAATGCCACTTCCAGCTTTGCTGTGCTGAAGAAGAACAACAAGAAGCAGAAATATCTCGAAATATGTCCGTCAGGCCCCTTCCCTTGAGGTAAATCTGCAAATATCTCGGAAACGATGCGAGCTATGGCAAAATGTTAGGAGACCTTTTTTGTAGAGAATGAAGTTTCCTACTTTCTTTTCTCTATGATATTTTTTGATCAGATGCGTAGTTTTCGAGATATATCAAGATATTTAAAAGTTCCGAAGCCGCACCAACATAATAGAGATACAGAAACAACGTGGCCCCTTTCTGCGAGATAACTCTGCACTATTGCGAGCTGGGAATGCCACTTCCAGTTTAGCTGTGCAGAAGAAGAACAACAAGAAGAAGGAATATCTCGAAATATGTCCGTCAGGCCCGTTCCTTTGAGCTGAATCTGCAAATATCTCGGAAACAATGCGAGCTATGGCAAAACGTTGAGAGACCTTTTTTGTAGGAAATTAAGTTTCCTACTATTTATGTTCTATGATATTTTTTGATTAGATGCGTAGTTTTCGAGATATATCGAGATATTTAAAGGTTCCGAATCCGCAACATCATAATAAAGATACAGAAACACCGTGGCCCCTTTCTTTGAGATAACTCTGCACGATTGCGAGCTGGAAATGCCACTTCCAGTTTAGCTGTGCAGAAGAAGAACAACAAGAAGAAGAAATATCTCGAAATATATCCATCAGGACCCTTCCCTTGAGATAAATCTGCAAATATCTCGGAAACGAAGCGAGCTATGGCAAAATGTTAAGAGACCTTTTTTGTAGAGAATTAAGTTTCCTACTTTTTATGTTCTATGATATTTTTCGATCAGAGGCGTAGTTCTCGAGATATATCAAGATATTTAAAAGTTCCGAAGCCGCACCAACATAATAGAGATACAGAAACACCGTGGCCCCTTTCTTTGAGATAACTCTGCACGATTGCGAGCTGTAAATGCCACTTCCAGCTTAGCTGTGCAGAAGAAGAACAACAAGAAGAAGAAATATCTCGAAATATGTCCGTCAGGCCCCTTCCCTTGAGATATATCTGCAAATATCTCGGAAACGATGCGAGCTATGGCAAAATGTTAAGAGACCTTTTTTGTAGAGAATTATGTTTCCTACAATGTATCTTCTATGATATTTTTTGATCAAAGGCGTAGTTTTCGAGATATATCGAGATATTTAAAAGTTCCGAAGCCGCACCAACATAATAGAGATACAGAAACACCGTGGCCCCTTTCTTTGAGATAACTCTGCACTAGTGCGAGCCGCAAATGCCACTTCCAGCTTAGCTGTGCAGAAGAAGAACAACAAGAAGAAATATCTCGAAATATGTCCGTCAGGCCCCTTCCCTTGAGATACATCTGCAAATATCTCGGAAACGAAGCGAGCTATGGCAAAATGTTAAGAGACCTTTTTTGTAGAGAATTAAGTTTCCTACTTTTTATGTTCTATGATATTTTTTGATCAGATGCGTAGTTCTCGAGATATATCAAGATATTTAAAAGTTCCGAAGCCGCACCAACATAATAGAGATACAGAAACACCGTGGCCCCTTTCTTTGAGATAACTCTGCACTAGTGCGAGCCGCAAATGCCACTTCCAGCTTAGCTGTGCAGAAGAAGAACAACAAGAAGAAGAAATATCTCGAAATATGTCCGTCAGGCCCCTTTCCTTGAGATAAATCTGCAAATATCTCGGAAACGAAGCGAGCTATGGCAAAATGTTAAGAGACCTTTTTTGTAGAGAATTAAGTTTCCTACTTTTTATCTTGTATGATATTTTTTGATCAGATGCGTAGTTCTCGAGATATATCAAGATATTTAAAAGTTCCGAAGCCGCACCAACATAATAGAGATACAGAAACACCGTGGCCCCTCTCTTTGAGATAACTCTGCACTATTGCGAGCTGGAAATGCCACTTCCAGTTTAGCTGTGCAGAAGAAGAACAACAAGAAGAAGAAATATCTCGAAATATGTCCGTTAGGCCCCTTCCCTTGAGATAAATCTGCAAATATCTCGGAAACTAAGCGAGCTATGGCAAAATGTTAAGAGACCTTTTTTGTAGAGAATTAAGTTTCCTACTTTTTATGTTCTATGATATTTTTTGATCAGATGCGTAGTTCTCGAGATATATCAAGATATTTAAAAGTTCCGAAGCCGCACCAACATAATAGAGATACAGAAACACCGTGGCCCCTCTCTTTGAGATAACTCTGCACTAGTGCGAGCCGCAAATGCCACTTCCAGCTTAGCTGTGCAGAAGAAGAACAACAAGAAGAAGAAATATCTCGAAATATGTCCGTCAGGCCCCTTCCCTTGAGATAAATCTGCAAATATCTCGGAAACGAAGCGAGCTATGGCAAAATGTTAAGAGACCTTTTTTGTAGAGAATTAAGTTTCCTACTTTTTATGTTCTATGATATTTTTTGATCAGATGCGTAGTTCTCGAGATATATCAAGATATTTAAAAGTTCCGAAGCCGCACCAACATAATAGAGATACAGAAACACCGTGGCCCCTTTCTTTGAGATAACTCTGCACTAGTGCGAGCCGCAAATGCGACTTCCAGCTTAGCTGTGCAGAAGAAGAACAACAAGAAGAAGAAATATCTCGAAATATGTCCGTCAGGCCCCTTCCCTTGAGATAAATCTGCAAATATCTCGGAAACGAAGCGAGCTATGGCAAAATGTTAAGAGACCTTTTTTGTAGAGAATTAAGTTTCCTACTTTTTATGTTCTATGATATTTTTTGATCAGATGCGTAGTTCTCGAGATATATCAAGATATTTAAAAGTTCCGAAGCCGCACCAACATAATAGAGATACAGAAACACCGTGGCCCCTTTCTTTGAGATAACTCTGCACTATTGCGAGCTGCAACTGCCACTTCCAGCTTAGCTGTGCAGAAGAAGAACAACAAGAAGAAGAAATATCTCGAAATATGTCCGTCAGGCCCCTTCCCTTGAGATAAATCTGCAAATATCTCGGAAACGAAGCGAGCTATGGCAAAATGTTAAGAGACTTTATTTGTAGAGAATTAAGTTTGCTACTTTTTTATGTTCTATGATATTTTTTGATCAGATGCGTAGTTCTCGAGATATATCGAGATATTTAAAAGTTCCGAAGCCGCACCAACATAATAGAGATATAGAAACACCGTGGCCCCTTTCTATGAGATAACTCTGCACTATTGCGAGCTGTAAATGCCACTTCCAGCTTAGCTGTGCAGAAGAAGAACAACAAGAAGACGAAATATCTCGAAATATGTCCGTCAGGCTCCTTCCCTTGAGATAAATCTGCAAATATCTCGGAAACGAAGCGAGCTATGGCAAAATGTTAAGAGACCTTTTTTGTAGAGAATTAAGTTTCCTACTTTTTATCTTCTATGATATTTTTTGATCAGATGCGTAGTTTTCGAGATATATCAAGATATTTAAAAGTTCCGAAGCTGCACCAACATAATAGAGGTACAGAAACACCGTGGCCTCTTTCTTTGAGATAGCTCTGCACTATTGCGAGCTGCAAATGCCACTTCGAGCTTAGCTGTGCAGAAGAAGAACAACAAGAAGAAGAAATATCTCGAAATATGTCCGTGAGACCCCTTCCCTTGAGATAAATCTGCAAATATCTCGGAAACGAAGCGAGCTATGGCAAAATGTTAAGAGACCTTTTTTGTAGAGAATTAAGTTTCCTACTTTTTATGTTCTATGATATTTTTTGATCAGATGCGTAGTTCTCGAGATATATCAAGATATTTAAAAGTTCCGAAGCTGCACCAACATAATAGAGGTACAGAAACACCGTGGCCTCTTTCTTTGAGATAACTCTGCACTATTGCGAGCTGCAAATGCCACTTCCAGCTTAGCTGTGCAGAAGAAGAACAACAAGAAGAAGAAATATCTCGAAATATGTCCGTCAGGCCCCTTCTTTTGAGCTATATCTGCAAATATCTCGGAAACGATGCGAGCTATGGCAAAATGGTGAGAGACCTTTTTTGTAGGAAATTAAGTTTCCTACCATTTATGTTCTATGATATTTTTTGATCAGATGCGTAGTTTTCGAGATATATCGAGACATTTAAAAGTTCCGCAGCCGCACCAACATAATAGAGGTACAGAAACACCGTGGCCCCTTTCTTTGAGATGACTCTGCACTATTGCGAGCTGTAAATGCCACTTCCAGCAGAGCTGTGCAGAAGAAGAATAACAAGAAGAAGAAATATTTCGAAATATGTCCGTCAGGCCCCTTCCCTTGAGATAAATCTGCAAATATCTCGGAAACGAAGCGAGCTATGGCAAAATCTTAAGAGAGCTTTTTTGTAGAGAATTATGTTTCCTACAATTTATGTTCTACGATATTTTTTGATCAGAAGCGTAGTTTTCGAGATATATCGAGATATTTAAAAGTTCCGATGCCGCACCAACATAATAGAAATACAGAAACACCGTGGCCCCTTTCTTTGGGATAACTCTGCACTATTGCGAGCTGGAAATTGCCACTTCCAGTTTAGCTGTGCAGAAGAAGAACAACAAGAAGAAGAAATATCTCGAAATATGTCCGTCAGGACCCTTAGCTTGAGATAAATCTGCAAATATCTCGGAAACGAAGCGAGCTATGGCAAAATGTTAAGAGAGCTTTTTGTAGAGAATTATGTTTCCTACAATTTATGTTCTATGATATTTTTTGATCAGAAGCGTAGTTTTCGAGATATATCGAGATATTTAAAAGTTCCGATGCCGCACCAACATAATAGAGATACAGAAACAACGTGGCCCCTTTCTGCGAGATAACTCTGCACTATTGCGAGCTGGGAATGCCACTTCCAGTTTAGCTGTGCAGAAGAAGAACAACAAGAAGAAGAAATATCTCGAAATATGTCCGTCAGGCCCGTTCCATTGAGCTGAATCTGCAAATATCTCGGAAACAATGCGAGCTATGGCAAAACCTTAAGAGACCTTTTTTGTAGGAAATTAAGTTTCCTACTATTTATGTTCTATGATATTTTTTGATTAGATGCGTAGTTTTCGAGATATATCGAGATATTTAAAGGTTCCGAATCCGCAACATCATAATAAAGATACAGAAACACCGTGGCCCCTTTCTTTGAGATGACTCTGCACTATTGCGAGCTGTAAATGGCACTTCCAGCACAGTTGTGCAGAAGAAGAACAACAAGAAGAAGAAATATCTCGAAATATGTCCGTCAGGCCCCTTCCCTTGAGATAAATCTGCAAATATCTCGGAAACGAAGCGAGCTATGGCAAAATCTTAAGAGAGCTTTTTTGTAGAGAATTATGTTTCCTACAATTTATGTTCTACGATATTTTTTGATCAGAAGCGTAGTTTTCGAGATATATCGAGATATTTAAAAGTTCCGATGCCGCACCAACATAATAGAGATACAGAAACACCGTGGCCCCTTTCTTTGGGATAACTCTACACTATTGCGAGCTGGAAATGCCACTTCCAGTTTAGCTGTGCAGAAGAAGAACAACAAGAAGAAGAAATATCTCGAAATATGTCCGTCAGGACCCTTCCCTTGATATAAATCTGCAAATATCTCGGAAACGAAGCGAGCTATGGCAAAATGTTAAGAGACCTTTTTTGTAGAGAATTAAGTTTCCTACTTTTTATCTTCTATGATATTTTTTGATCAGATGCGTAGTTTTCGAGATATATCAAGATATTTAAAAGTTCCGAAGCTGCACCAACATAATAGAGGTACAGAAACACCGTGGCCTCTTTCTTTGAGATAGCTCTGCACTATTGCGAGCTGCAAATGCCACTTCGAGCTTAGCTGTGCAGAAGAAGAACAACAAGAAGAAGAAATATCTCGAAATATGTCCGTGAGACCCCTTCCCTTGAGATAAATCTGCAAATATCTCGGAAACGAAGCGAGCTATGGCAAAATGTTAAGAGACCTTTTTTGTAGAGAATTAAGTTTCCTACTTTTTATGTTCTATGATATTCTTTGATCAGATGCGTAGTTCTCGAGATATATCAAGATATTTAAAAGTTTCGAAGCTGCACCAACATAATAGAGGTACAGAAACACCGTGGCCTCTTTCTTTGAGATAACTCTGCACTATTGCGAGCTGCAAATGCCACTTCCAGCTTAGCTGTGCAGAAGAAGAACAACAAGAAGAAGAAATATCTCGAAATATGTCCGTCAGGCCACTTCCCTTGAGATATATCTGCAAATATCTCGGAAAGGAAGCGAGCTATGGCAAAATGTTAAGAGACCTTTTTTGTAGAGAATTAAGTTTCCTACTTTTTATGTTCTATGATATTTTTTGATCAAATGCGTAGTTCTCGAGATATATCAAGATATTTAAAAGTTCCGAAGCCGCACCAACATAATAGAGGTACAGAAACACCGTGGCCCCTTTCTTTGAGATAACTCTGCACTATTGCGAGCTGCAAATGCCACTTCCAGCTTAGCTGTGCAGAAGAAGAACAACAAGAATAAGAAATATTTCGAAATATGTCCGTCAGGCCCCTTCCCTTGAGATAAATCTGCAAATATCTCGGAAACGAAGCGAGCTACGGCAAAATGTTAAGAGACCTTTTTTGTAGAAAATTACGTTTCCTACTTTTTATGTTCTATGATATTTTTTGATCACATGCGTAGTTCTCGAGATATATCAAGATATTTAAAAGTTCCGAAGCTGCACCAACATAATAGAGGTACAGAAACACCGTGGCCTCTTTCTTTGAGATAACCCTGCACTATTGCGAGCTGCAGATGCCACTTCCAGCTTAGCTGTGCAGAAGAAGAACAACAAGAAGAAGAAATATCTCGAAATATGTCCGTCAGGGCCCTTCCCTTGAGATAAATCTGCAAATATCTCGGAAACGAAGCGAGCAATGGCAAAATGTTAAGAGACCTTTTTTGTAGAGAATTAAGTTTCCTACTTTTCATGTTCTATGATATTTTTTGATCAGATGCGTAGTTCTCGAGATATATCAAGATATTTAAAAGTTCCGAAGCTGCACCAACATAATAGAGGTACAGAAACACCGTGGCCTCTTTCTTTGAGATAACTCTGCACTATTGCGAGCTGCAAATGCCACTTCGAGCTTAGCTGTGCAGAAGAAGAACAACAAGAAGAAGAAATATCTCGAAATATGTCCGTGAGACCCCTTCCCTTGAGATAAATCTGCAAATATCTCGGAAACGAAGCGAGCTATGGCAAAATGTTAAGAGACCTTTTTTGTAGAGAATTAAGTTTCCTACTTTTTATGTTCTATGATATTTTTTGATCAGAAGCGTAGTTTTCGAGATATATCGAGATATTTAAAAGTTCCGAAGCCGCACCAACATAATAGAGATACAGAAACACCGTGGCCCCTTTCTTTGGGATAACTCTGCACTATTGCGAGCTGGAAATGCCACTTCCAGTTTAGCTGTGCAGAAGAAGAACAACAAGAAGAAGAAATACCTCGAAATATGTCCGTCAAGACCCTTCCCTTGAGATAAATCTGCAAATATCTCGGAAACAATGCGAGCTATGGCAAAACGTTGAGAGAACTTTTTTGTAGGAAATTAAGTTTCCTACTATTTATGTTCTATGATATTTTTTGATTAGATGCGTAGTTTTCGAGATATATCGAGATATTTAAAGGTTCCGAATCCGCAACATCATAATAAAGATACATAAACACCGTGGCCTCTTTCTTTGAGATAACTCTGCACTATTCCGAGCTGCAAATGCCACTTCCAGCTTAGCTGTGCAGAAGAAGAACAACAAGAAGAAGAAATATCTCGAAATATGTCCGTCAGGCCCCTTCTTTTGAGCTATATCTGCAAATATCTCGGAAACGATGCGAGCTATGGCAAAATGGTGAGAGACCTTTTTTGTAGGAAATTAAGTTTCCTACCATTTATGTTCTATGATATTTTTTGATCAGATGCGTAGTTCTCGAGATATATCAAGATATTTAAAAGTTCCGAAGCTGCACCAACATAATAGAGGTACAGAAACACCGTGGCCTCTTTCTTTGAGATAACTCTGCACTATTGCGAGCTGCAAATGCCACTTCCAGCTTAGCTGTGCAGAAGAAGAACAACAAGAAGAAGAAATATCTCGAAATATGTCCGTCAGGCCACTTCCCTTGAGATATATCTGCAAATATCTCGGAAAGGAAGCAAGCTATGGCAAAATGTTAAGAGACCTTTTTTGTAGAGAATTAAGTTTCCTACTTTTTATGTTCTATGATATTTTTTGATCAGATGCGTAGTTCTCGAGATATATCAAGATATTTAAAAGTTCCGAAGCCGCACCAACATAATAGAGGTACAGAAACACCGTGGCCCCTTTCTTTCAGATAACTCTGCACTATTGCGAGCTGCAAATGCCACTTCCAGCTTAGCTGTGCAGAAGAAGAACAACAAGAAGAAGAAATATCTCGAAATATGTCCGTCAGGCCACTTCCCTTTGAGATAAATCTGCAAATATCTCGGAAACGAAGCGAGCTATGGCAAAATGTTAAGAGACCTTTTTTGTAGAGAATTAAGTTTCCTACTTTCTATGTTCTATGATATTTTTTGATCAGATGCGTAGTTCTCGAGATATATCAAGATATTTAAAAGTTCCGAAGCTGCACCAACATAACAGAGGTACAGAAACACCGTGGCCTCTTTCTTTGAGATAACTCTGCACTATTGCGAGCTGCAAATGCCACTTCCAGCTTAGCTGTGCAGAAGAAGAACAACAAGAAGAAGAAATATCTCGAAATATGTCCGTCAGGCCACGTCCCTGGAGATAAATCTGCAAATATCTCGGAAAGGAAGCGAGCTATGGCAAAATGTTAAGAGACCTTTTTTGTAGAGAATTAAGTTTCCTACTTTTTATGTTCTATGATATTTTTTGGTCAGATGCGTAGTTCTCGAGATATATCAAGATATTTAAAAGTTCCGAAGCTGCACCAACATAATAGAGGTACAGAAACACCGTGGCCTCTTTCTTTGAGATAACTCTGCACTATTGCGAGCTGCAAATGCCACTTCGAGCTTAGCTGTGCAGAAGAAGAACAACAGGAAGAAGAAATATCTCGAAATATGTCCGTCAGACCCCGTCCCTTGAGATAAATCTGCAAATATCTCGGAAACGAAGCGAGCTATGGCAAAATGTTAAGAGACCTTTTTTGTAGAGAATTAAGTTTCCTACTTTTTATGTTCTATGATATTTTTCGATCAGAGGCGTAGTTCTCGAGATATATCAAGATATTTAAAAGTTCCGAAGCCGCACCAACATAATAGAGATACAGAAACACCGTGGCCCCTTTCTTTGAGATAACTCTGCACTATTGCGAGCTGGAAATGCCACTTCCAGTTTAGCTGTGCAGAAGAAGAACAACAAGAAGAAGAAATATCTCGAAATATGTCCGTCAGGACCCTTCCCTTGAGATAAATCTGCAAATATCTCGGAAACGAAGCGAGCTATGGCAAAATGTTAAGAGACCTTTTTTGTAGAGAATTAGGTTTCCTACTTTTTATCTTCTATGATATTTTTTGATCAGATGCGTAGTTTTCGAGATATATCAAGATATTTAAAAGTTCCGAAGCTGCACCAACATAATAGAGGTACAGAAACACCGTGGCCTCTTTCTCTGAGATAACTCTTCACTATTGCGAGCTGCAAATGCCACTTCGAGCTTAGCTGTGGAGAAGAAGAACAACAAGAAGAAGAAATATCTCGAAATATGTCCGTGAGACCCCTTCCCTTGAGATAAATCTGCAAATATCTCGGAAACGAAGCGAGCTATGGCAAAATGTTAAGAGACCTTTTTTGTAGAGAATTAAGTTTCCTACTTTTCATGTTCTATGATATTTTTTGATCAGATGCGTAGTTCTCGAGATATATCAAGATATTTAAAAGTTCCGAAGCTGCACCAACATAATAGAGGTACAGAAACACCGTGGCCTCTTTCTTTGAGATAACTCTGCACTATTGCGAGCTGCAAATGCCACTTCCAGCTTAGCTGTGCAGAAGAAGAACAACAAGAAGAAGAAATATCTCGAAATATGTCCGTCAGGCCACTTCCCTTGAGATATATCTGCAAATATCTCGGAAAGGAAGCAAGGTATGGCAAAATGTTAAGAGACCTTTTTTGTAGAGAATTAAGTTTCCTACTTTTTATGTTCTATGATATTTTTTGATCAGATGCGTAGTTCTCGAGATATATCAAGATATTTAAAAGTTCCGAAGCCGCACCAACATAATAGAGGTACAGAAACACCGTGGCCCCTTTCTTTCAGATAACTCTGCACTATTGCGAGCTGCAAATGCCACTTCCAGCTTAGCTGTGCAGAAGAAGAACAACAAGAAGAAGAAATATCTCGAAATATGTCCGTCAGGACCCTTCCCTTGAGATAAATCTGCAAATATCTCGGAAACGAAGCGAGCCATGGCAAAATGTTAAGAGACCTTTTTTGTAGAGAATTAAGTTTCCTACTTTTTATCTTCTATGATATTTTTTGATCAGATGCGTAGTTTTCGAGATATATCAAGATATTTAAAAGTTCCGAAGCTGCACCAACATAATAGAGGTACAGAAACACCGTGCCCTCTTTCTTTGAGATAACTCTGCACTATTGCGAGCTGCAAATGCCACTTCGAGCTTAGCTGTGCAGAAGAAGAACAACAAGAAGAAGAAATATCTCGAAATATGTCCGTGAGACCCCTTCCCTTGAGATAAATCTGCAAATATCTCGGAAAAGAAGCGAGCTATGGCAAAATGTTAAGAGACCTTTTTTGTAGAGAATTAAGTTTCCTACTTTTTATGTTCTATGATATTTTTTGATCAGAAGCGTAGTTTTCGAGATATATCGAGATATTTAAAAGTTCCGAAGCCGCACCAACATAATAGAGATACAGAAACACCGTGGCCCCTTTCTTTGGGATAACTCTGCACTATTGCGAGCGGGAAATGCCACTTCCAGTTTAGCTGTGCAGAAGAAGAACAACGAGAAGAAGAAATACCTCGAAATATGTCCGTCAAGACCCTTCCCTTGAGATAAATCTGCAAATATCTCGGAAAGGAAGCGAGCTATGGCAAAATGTTAAGAGACCTTTTTTGTAGAGAATTATGTTTCCTACAATTTATGTTGTATGATATTTTTTGATCAGATGCGTAGTTTTCGAGATATATCAAGATATTTAAAAGTTCCGAAGCTGCACCAACATAATAGAGGTACAGAAACACCGTGGCCTCTTTCTTTGAGATAGCTCTGCACTATTGCGAGCTGCAAATGCCACTTCCAGCTTAGCTGTGCAGAAGAAGAACAACAAGAAGAAGAAATATCTCGAAATATGTCCGTCAGGCCACTTCCCTTGAGATAAATCTGCAAATATCTCGGAAACGAAGCGAGCTATGGCAAAATGTTAAGAGACCTTTTTTGTAGAGAATTAAGTTTCCTACTTTTTATGTTCTATGATATTTTTTGATCAGATGCGTAGTTCTCGAAATATATCAAGATATTTAAAAGTTCCGAAGCTGCACCAACATAACAGAGGTACAGAAACACCGTGGCCTCTCTCTTTGAGATAGCTCTGCACTATTGCGAGCTGCAAATGCCACTTCCAGCTTAGCTGTGCAGAAGAAGAACAACAAGAAGAAGAAATATCTCGAAATATGTCCGTCAGGCCACTTCCCTTGAGATAAATCTGCAAATATCTCGGAAACGAAGCGAGCTATGGCAAAATGTTAAGAGACCTTTTTTGTAGAGAATTATGTTTCCTACAATTTATGTTCTATGATATTTTTTGATCAGATGCGTAGTTTTCGAGATATATCAAGATATTTAAAAGTTCCGAAGCTGCACCAACATAATAGAGGTACAGAAACACCGTGGCCTCTTTCTTTGAGATAGCTCTGCACAATTGCGAGCTGCAAATGCCACTTCCAGCTTAGCAGTGCAGAAGAAGAACAACAAGAAGAAGAAATATCTCGAAATATGTCCGTCAGGCCACTTCCCTTGAGATAAATCTGCAAATATCTCGGAAACGAAGCGAGCTATGGCAAAATGTTAAGAGAGCTTTTTTGTAGAGAATTAAGTTTCCTACTTTTTATGTTCTATGATATTTTTTGATCAGATGCGTAGTTCTCGAGATATATCAAGATATTTAAAAGTTCCGAAGCTGCACCAACATAACAGAGGTACAGAAACACCGTGGCCTCTTTCTTTGAGATAACTCTGCACTATTGCGAGCTGCAAATGCCACTTCCAGCTTAGCTGTGCAGAAGAAGAACAACAAGAAGAAGAAATATCTCGAAATATGTCCGTCAGGCCACTTCCCTGGAGATAAATCTGCAAATATCTCGGAAAGGAAGCGAGCTATGGCAAAATGTTAAGAGACCTTTTTTGTAGAGAATTAAGTTTCCTACTTTTTATGTTCTATGATATTTTTTGGTCAGATGCGTAGTTCTCGAGATATATCAAGATATTTAAAAGTTCCGAAGCTGCACCAACATAATAGAGGTACAGAAACACCGTGGCCTCTTTCTTTGAGATAACTCTGCACTATTGCGAGCTGCAAATGCCACTTCGAGCTTAGCTGTGCAGAAGAAGAACAACAGGAAGAAGAAATATCTCGAAATATGTCCGTCAGACCCCTTCCCTTGAGATAAATCTGCAAATATCTCGGAAACGAAGCGACCTATGGCAAAATGTTCAGAGACCTTTTTTGTAGAGAATTATGTTTTCTACAATTTACCTTCTATGATATTTTTTGATCAGATGCGTAGTTCTCGAGATATATCAAGATATTTAAAAGTTCCGAAGCTGCACCAACATAATAGAGGTACAGAAACACCGTGGCCTCTTTCTTTGAGATAACTCTGCACTATTGCGAGCTGGAAATGCCACTTCCAGTTTAGCTGTGCACAAGAAGAACAACAAGAAGAAGAAATACCTCGAAATATGTCCGTCAGGACCCTTCCCTTGAGATAAATCTGCAAATATCTCGGAAACGAAGCGAGCTATGGCAAAACGTTAAGAGACCTTTTTTGTAGAGAATTATGTTTCCTACAATTTATGTTCTATGATATTTTTTGATCAGATGCGTAGTTTTCGAGATATATCAATATATTTAAAAGTTCCGAAGCTGCACCAACATAATAGAGATACAGAAACACCGTGGCCCCTTTCTTTGAGATAACTCTGCACTATTGCGACCTGCAAATGCCACTTCCAGCTTAGCTGTGCAGAAGAAGAACAACAAGAAGAAGAAATATCTCGAAATATGTCCGTCAGGCCCCTTCCCTTGAGATAAATCTGCAAATATCTCGGAAACGAAGCGGAGTATGGCAAAATGTTAAGATACCTTTTTTGTAGAGAATTAAGTTTCCTACTTTTTATGTTCTATGATATTTTTTGGTCAGATGCGTAGTTCTCGAGATATATCAAGATATTTAAAAGTTCCGAAGCTGCACCAACATAATAGAGGTACAGAAACACCGTGGCCTCTTTCTTTGAGATAACTCTGCACTATTGCGAGCTGCAAATGCCACTTCGAGCTTAGCTGTGCAGAAGAAGAACAACAAGAAGAAGAAATATCTCGAAATATGTCCGTGAGACCCCTTCCCTTGAGATAAATCTGCAAATATCTCGGAAACGAAGCGAGCTATGGCAAAATGTTAAGAGACCTTTTTTGTAGAGAATTAAGTTTCCTACTTTTTATGTTCTATGATATTTTTTGATCAGAAGCGTAGTTTTCGAGATATATCGAGATATTTAAAAGTTCCGAAGCCGCACCAACATAATAGAGATACAGAAACACCGTGGCCCCTTTCTTTGGGATAACTCTGCACTATTGCGAGCTGGAAATGCCACTTCCAGTTTAGCTGTGCAGAAGAAGAACAACAAGAAGAAGAAATACCTCGAAATATGTCCGTCAAGACCCTTCCCTTGAGATAAATCTGCAAATATCTCGGAAACAATGCGAGCTATGGCAAAACGTTGAGAGAACTTTTTTGTAGGAAATTAAGTTTCCTACTATTTATGTTCTATGATATTTTTTGATCAGAAGCGTAGTTTTCGAGATATATCGAGATATTTAAAAGTTCCGAAGCCGCACCAACATAATAGAGATACAGAAACACCGTGGCCCCTTTCTTTGGGATAACTCTGCACTATTGCGAGCTGGAAATGCCACTTCCAGTTTAGCTGTGCAGAAGAAGAACAACAAGAAGAAGAAATACCTCGAAATATGTCCGTCAAGACCCTTCCCTTGAGATAAATCTGCAAATATCTCGGAAACAATGCGAGCTATGGCAAAACGTTGAGAGAACTTTTTTGTAGGAAATTAAGTTTCCTACTATTTATGTTCTATGATATTTTTTGATTAGATGCGTAGTTTTCGAGATATATCGAGATATTTAAAGGTTCCAAATCCGCAACATCATAATAAAGATACATAAACACCGTGGCCTCTTTCTTTGAGATAACTCTGCACTATTCCGAGCTGCAAATGCCACTTCCAGCTTAGCTGTGCAGAAGAAGAACAACAAGAAGAAGAAATATCTCGAAATATGTCCGTCAGGCCCCTTCTTTTGAGCTATATCTGCAAATATCTCGGAAACGATGCGAGCTATGGCAAAATGGTGAGAGACCTTTTTTGTAGGAAATTAAGTTTCGTACCATTTATGTTCTATGATATTTTTTGATCAGATGCGTAGTTTTCGAGATATATCGAGACATTTAAAAATTCCGCAGCCGCACCAACATAATAGAGGTACAGAAACACCGTGGCCCCTTTCTTTGAGATGACTCTGCACTATTGCGAGCTGTAAATGCCACTTCCAGCAGAGCTGTGCAGAAGAAGAACAACAAGAAGAAGAAATATCTCGAAATATGTCCGTCAGGCCCCTTCCCTTGAGATAAATCTGCAAATATCTCGGAAACGAAGCGAGCTATGGCAAAATGTTAAGAGACCTTTTTTGTAGAGAATTAAGTTTCCTACTTTTTATGTTCTATGATATTTTTCGATCAGAGGCGTAGTTCTCGAGATATATCAAGATATTTAAAAGTTCCGAAGCCGCACCAACATAATAGAGATACAGAAACACCGTGGCCCCTTTCTTTGAGATAACTCTGCACTATTGCGAGCTGGAAATGCCACTTCCAGTTTAGCTGTGCAGAAGAAGAACAACAAGAAGAAGAAATATCTCGAAATATGTCCGTCAGAACCCTTCCCTTGAGATAAATCTGCAAATATCTCGGAAACGAAGCGAGCTATGGCAAAATGTTAAGAGACCTTTTTTGTAGAGAATTAAGTTTCCTACTTTTCATGTTCTATGATATTTTTTGATCAGATGCGTAGTCCTCGAGATATATCAAGATATTTAAAAGTTCCGAAGCTGCACCAACATAATAGAGGTACAGAAACACCGTGGCCTCTTTCTTTGAGATAACTCTGCACTATTGCGAGCTGCAAATGCCACTTCCAGCTTAGCTGTGCAGAAGAAGAACAACAAGAAGAAGAAATATCTCGAAATATGTCCGTCAGGCCACTTCCCTTGAGATATATCTGCAAATATCTCGGAAAGGAAGCAAGCTATGGCAAAATGTTAAGAGACCTTTTTTGTAGAGAATTAAGTTTCCTACTTTTTATGTTCTATGATATTTTTTGATCAGATGCGTAGTTCTCGAGATATATCAAGATATTTAAAAGTTCCGAAGCCGCACCAACATAATAGAGGTACAGAAACACCGTGGCCCCTTTCTTTCAGATAACTCTGCACTATTGCGAGCTGCAAATGCCACTTCCAGCTTAGCTGTGCAGAAGAAGAACAACAAGAACAAGAAATATCTCGAAATATGTCCGTCAGGACCCTTCCCTTGAGATAAATCTGCAAATATCTCGGAAACGAAGCGAGCTATGGCAAAATGTTAAGAGACCTTTTTTGTAGAGAATTAAGTTTCCTACTTTTTATGTTCTATGATATTTTTTGATCAGAAGCGTAGTTTTCGAGATATATCGAGATATTTAAAAGTTCCGAAGCCGCACCAACATAATAGAGGTACAGAAACACCGTGGCCTCTTTCTTTGAGATAGCTCTGCACTATTGCGAGCTGCAAATGCCACTTCCAGCTTAGCTGTGCAGAA
The DNA here is from genome assembly GCF_051020975.1 of Osmia lignaria lignaria. Classification (NCBI taxonomy): domain Eukaryota; kingdom Metazoa; phylum Arthropoda; class Insecta; order Hymenoptera; family Megachilidae; genus Osmia; species Osmia lignaria. The sequence continues at coordinate 4,090,270 of NW_027478167.1, read as the reverse complement.
GAAGAACAACAAGAAGAAGAAATATCTCGAAATATGTCCGTCAGGCCACTTCCCTTGAGATAAATCTGCAAATATCTCGGAAACGAAGCGAGCTATGGCAAAATGTTAAGAGACCTTTTTTGTAGAGAATTAAGTTTCCTACTTTTTATGTTCTATGATATTTTTTGATCAGATGCGTAGTTCTCGAAATATATCAAGATATTTAAAAGTTCCGAAGCTGCACCAACATAATAGAGGTACAGAAACACCGTGGCCTCTTTCTTTGAGATAGCTCTGCACTATTGCGAGCTGCAAATGCCACTTCCAGCTTAGCAGTGCAGAAGAAGAACAACAAGAAGAAGAAATATCTCGAAATATGTCCGTCAGGCCACTTCCCTTGAGATAAATCTGCAAATATCTCGGAAACGAAGCGAGCTATGGCAAAATGTTAAGAGACCTTTTTTGTAGAGAATTAAGTTTCCTACTTTTTATGTTCTATGATATTTTTTGATCAGATGCGTAGTTCTCGAGATATATCAAGATATTTAAAAGTTCCGAAGCTGCACCAACATAACAGAGGTACAGAAACACCGTGGCCTCTTTCTTTGAGATAACTCTGCACTATTGCGAGCTGCAAATGCCACTTCCAGCTTAGCTGTGCAGAAGAAGAACAACAAGAAGAAGAAATATCTCGAAATATGTCCGTCAGGCCACTTCCCTGGAGATAAATCTGCAAATATCTCGGAAAGGAAGCGAGCTATGGCAAAATGTTAAGAGACCTTTTTTGTAGAGAATTAAGTTTCCTACTTTTTATGTTCTATGATATTTTTTGGTCAGATGCGTAGTTCTCGAGATATATCAAGATATTTAAAAGTTCCGAAGCTGCACCAACATAATAGAGGTACAGAAACACCGTGGCCTCTTTCTTTGAGATAACTCTGCACTATTGCGAGCTGCAAATGCCACTTCGAGCTTAGCTGTGCAGAAGAAGAACAACAGGAAGAAGAAATATCTCGAAATATGTCCGTCAGACCCCTTCCCTTGAGATAAATCTGCAAATATCTCGGAAACGAAGCGACCTATGGCAAAATGTTCAGAGACCTTTTTTGTAGAGAATTATGTTTTCTACAATTTACCTTCTATGATATTTTTTGATCAGATGCGTAGTTCTCGAGATATATCAAGATATTTAAAAGTTCCGAAGCTGCACCAACATAATAGAGGTACAGAAACACCGTGGCCTCTTTCTTTGAGATAACTCTGCACTATTGCGAGCTGGAAATGCCACTTCCAGTTTAGCTGTGCACAAGAAGAACAACAAGAAGAAGAAATACCTCGAAATATGTCCGTCAGGACCCTTCCCTTGAGATAAATCTGCAAATATCTCGGAAACGAAGCGAGCTATGGCAAAACGTTAAGAGACCTTTTTTGTAGAGAAATATGTTTCCTACAATTTATGTTCTATGATAGTTTTTGATCAGATGCGTAGTTTTCGAGATATATCAATATATTTAAAAGTTCCGAAGCTGCACCAACATAATAGAGATACAGAAACACCGTGGCCCCTTTCTTTGAGATAACTCTGCACTATTGCGACCTGCAAATGCCACTTCCAGCTTAGCTGTGCAGAAGAAGAACAACAAGAAGAAGAAATATCTCGAAATATGTCCGTCAGGCCCCTTCCCTTGAGATAAATCTGCAAATATCTCGGAAACGAAGCGGAGTATGGCAAAATGTTAAGATACCTTTTTTGTAGAGAATTAAGTTTCCTACTTTTTATGTTCTATGATATTTTTTGATCAGAAGCGTAGTTTTCGAGATATATCGAGATATTTAAAAGTTCCGAAGCCGCACCAACATAATAGAGGTACAGAAACACCGTGGCCTCTTTCTTTGAGATAGCTCTGCACTATTGCGAGCTGCAAATGCCACTTCCAGCTTAGCTGTGCAGAAGAAGAACAACAAGAAGAAGAAATATCTCGAAATATGTCCGTCAGGCCACTTCCCTTGAGATAAATCTGCAAATATCTCGGAAACGAAGCGAGCTATGGCAAAATGTTAAGAGACCTTTTTTGTAGAGAATTAAGTTTCCTACTTTTTATGTTCTATGATATTTTTTGATCAGATGCGTAGTTCTCGAAATATATCAAGATATTTAAAAGTTCCGAAGCTGCACCAACATAATAGAGGTACAGAAACACCGTGGCCTCTTTCTTTGAGATAGCTCTGCACTATTGCGAGCTGCAAATGCCACTTCCAGCTTAGCAGTGCAGAAGAAGAACAACAAGAAGAAGAAATATCTCGAAATATGTCCGTCAGGCCACTTCCCTTGAGATAAATCTGCAAATATCTCGGAAACGAAGCGAGCTATGGCAAAATGTTAAGAGACCTTTTTTGTAGAGAATTAAGTTTCCTACTTTTTATGTTCTATGATATTTTTTGATCAGATGCGTAGTTCTCGAAATATATCAAGATATTTAAAAGTTCCGAAGCTGCACCAACATAATAGAGGTACAGAAACACCGTGGCCTCTTTCTTTGAGATAGCTCTGCACTATTGCGAGCTGCAAATGCCACTTCCAGCTTAGCAGTGCAGAAGAAGAACAACAAGAAGAAGAAATATCTCGAAATATGTCCGTCAGGCCACTTCCCTTGAGATAAATCTGCAAATATCTCGGAAACGAAGCGAGCTATGGCAAAATGTTAAGAGACCTTTTTGTAGAGAATTAAGTTTCCTACTTTTTATGTTCTATGATATTTTTTGATCAGATGCGTAGTTCTCGAGATATATCAAGATATTTAAAAGTTCCGAAGCTGCACCAACATAACAGAGGTACAGAAACACCGTGGCCTCTTTCTTTGAGATAACTCTGCACTATTGCGAGCTGCAAATGCCACTTCCAGCTTAGCTGTGCAGAAGAAGAACAACAAGAAGAAGAAATATCTCGAAATATGTCCGTCAGGCCACTTCCCTGGAGATAAATCTGCAAATATCTCGGAAAGGAAGCGAGCTATGGCAAAATGTTAAGAGACCTTTTTTGTAGAGAATTAAGTTTCCTACTTTTTATGTTCTATGATATTTTTTGGTCAGATGCGTAGTTCTCGAGATATATCAAGATATTTAAAAGTTCCGAAGCTGCACCAACATAATAGAGGTACAGAAACACCGTGGCCTCTTTCTTTGAGATAACTCTGCACTATTGCGAGCTGCAAATGCCACGTCGAGCTTAGCTGTGCAGAAGAAGAACAACAGGAAGAAGAAATATCTCGAAATATGTCCGTCAGACCCCTTCCCTTGAGATAAATCTGCAAATATCTCGGAAACGAAGCGACCTATGGCAAAATGTTCAGAGACCTTTTTTGTAGAGAATTATGTTTTCTACAATTTACCTTCTATGATATTTTTTGATCAGATGCGTAGTTCTCGAGATATATCAAGATATTTAAAAGTTCCGAAGCTGCACCAACATAATAGAGGTACAGAAACACCGTGGCCTCTTTCTTTGAGATAACTCTGCACTATTGCGAGCTGGAAATGCCACTTCCAGTTTAGCTGTGCACAAGAAGAACAACAAGAAGAAGAAATACCTCGAAATATGTCCGTCAGGACCCTTCCCTTGAGATAAATCTGCAAATATCTCGGAAACGAAGCGAGCTATGGCAAAACGTTAAGAGACCTTTTTTGTAGAGAATTATGTTTCCTACAATTTATGTTCTATGATAGTTTTTGATCAGATGCGTAGTTTTCGAGATATATCAATATATTTAAAAGTTCCGAAGCTGCACCAACATAATAGAGATACAGAAACACCGTGGCCCCTTTCTTTGAGATAACTCTGCACTATTGCGACCTGCAAATGCCACTTCCAGCTTAGCTGTGCAGAAGAAGAACAACAAGAAGAAGAAATATCTCGAAATATGTCCGTCAGGCCCCTTCCCTTGAGATAAATCTGCAAATATCTCGGAAACGAAGCGGAGTATGGCAAAATGTTAAGATACCTTTTTTGTAGAGAATTAAGTTTCCTACTTTTTATGTTCTATGATATTTTTTGATCAGAAGCGTAGTTTTCGAGATATATCGAGATATTTAAAAGTTCCGAAGCCGCACCAACATAATAGAGATACAGAAACACCGTGGCCCCTTTCTTTGAGATAACTCTGCACTATTGCGAGCTGCAAATGCCACTTCCAGCTTAGCTGTGAAGAAGAAGAACAACAAGAAGAAGAAATATCTCGAAATATGTCCGTCAGGCCACTTCCCTTGAGATAAATCTGCAAATATCTCGGAAAGGAAGCGAGCTATGGCAAAATGTTAAGAGACCTTTTTTGTAGAGAATTAAGTTTCCTACTTTTTATGTTCTATAATATTTTTTGGTCAGATGCGTAGTTCTCGAGATATATCAAGATATTTAAAAGTTCCGAAGCTGCACCAACATGATAGAGATACAGAAACACCGTGGCCTCTTTCTTTGAGATAACTCTGCACTATTGCGAGCTGCCAATGCCACTTCGAGCTTAGCTGTGCAGAAGAAGAACAACAGGAAGAAGAAATATCTCGAAATATGTCCGTCAGACCCCTTCCCTTGAGATAAATCTGCAAATATCTTGGAAACGAAGCGACCTATGGCAAAATGTTAAGAGACCTTTTTTGTACAGAATTATGTTTTCTACAATTTACCTTCTATGATCTTTTTTGATCAGAAGCGTAGTTTTCGAGATATATCGAGATATTTAAAAGTTCCGAAGCCGCACCAACATAATAGAGATACAGAAACACCGTGGCCCCCTTCTTTGGGATAACTCGGCACTATTGCGAGCTGGAAATGTCACTTCCAGTTTAGCTGTGCAGAAGAAGAACAACAAGAAGAAGAAATATCTCGAAATATGTCCGTCAGGACCCTTCCCTTGAGATAAATCTGCAAATATCTCGGAAACGAAGCGGAGTATGGCAAAATGTTAAGATACCTTTTTTGTAGAGAATTAAGTTTCCTACTTTTTATGTTCTATGATATTTTTTGGTCAGAAGCGTAGTTTTCGAGATATATCGAGATATTTAAAAGTTCCGAAGCCGCACCAACATAATAGAGATACAGAAACACCGTGGCCCCTTTCTTTGAGATAACTCTGCACTATTGCGACCTGCAAATGCCACTTCCAGCTTAGCTGTGCAGAAGAAGAACAACAAGAAGAAGAAATATCTCGAAATATGTCCGTCAGGCCCCTTCCCTTGAGATAAATCTGCAAATATCTCGGAAACGAAGCGGAGTATGGCAAAATGTTAAGATACCTTTTTTGTAGAGAATTAAGTTTCCTACTTTTTATGTTCTATGATATTTTTTGATCAGAAGCGTAGTTTTCGAGATATATCGAGATATTTAAAAGTTCCGAAGCCGCACCAACATAATAGAGATACAGAAACACCGTGGCCCCTTTCGTTGAGATAACTCTGCACTATTGCGAGCTGCAAATGCCACCTCCAGCTTAGCTGTGAAGAAGAAGAACAACAAGAAGAAGAAATATCTCGAAATATGTCCGTCAGGCCACTTCCCTTGAGATAAATCTGCAAATATCTCGGAAACGAAGCGAGCTATGGCAAAATCTTAAGATACCTTTTTTGTAGAGAATTAAGTTTCCTACTTTTTATGTTCTATGATATTTTTTGATCAGAAGCGTAGTTTTCGAGATATATCGAGATATTTAAAAGTTCCGAAGCCGCACCAACATAATAGAGATACAGAAACACCGTGGCCCCTTTCTTTGAGATAACTCTGCACTATTGCGAGCTGCAAATGCCACTTCCAGCTTAGCTGTGAAGAAGAAGAACAACAAGAAGAAGAAATATCTCGAAATATGTCCGTCAGGCCACTTCCCTTGAGATAAATCTGCAAATATCTCGGAAAGGAAGCGAGCTATGGCAAAATGTTAAGAGACCTTTTTTGTAGAGAATTAAGTTTCCTACTTTTTATGTTCTATGATATTTTTTGGTCAGATGCGTAGTTCTCGAGATATATCAAGATATTTAAAAGTTCCGAAGCTGCACCAACATAATAGAGATACAGAAACACCGTGGCCTCTTTCTTTGAGATAACTCTGCACTATTGCGAGCTGCAAATGCCACTTCCAGTTTAGCTGTGCAGAAGAAGAACACCAAGAAGAAGAAATATCTCGAAACATGTCCGTCAGGACCCTTCCCTTGAGATAAATCTGCAAATATCTCGGAAACGAAGCGAGCTATGGCAAAATGTTAAGAGACCTTTTTTGTAGAGAATTATGTTTCCTACAATTTACGTTCTATGATATTTTTTGATCAGAAGCGTAGGTTTTGAGATATATCGAGATATTTAAAAGTTCCGAAGCCGCACCAACATGATAGAGATACAGAAACACCGTGGCCCCTTTCTTTGAGATAACTCTGCACTATTGCGACCTGCAAATGCCACTTCCAGCTTAGCTGTGCAGAAGAAGAACAACAAGAAGAAGAAATATCTCGAAATATGTCCGTCAGGCCCCTTCCCTTGAGATAAATCTGCAAATATCTCGGAAACGAAGCGAGCTATGGCAAAATGTTAAGATACCTTTTTTGTAGAGAATTAAGTTTCCTACTTTTTATGTTCTATGATATTTTTTGATCAGAAGCGTAGTTTTCGAGATATATCGAGATATTTAAAAGTTCCGAAGCCGCACCAACATAATAGAGATACAGAAACACCGTGGCCCCTTTCTTTGAGATAACTCTGCACTATTGCGACCTGCAAATGCCACTTCCAGCTTAGCTGTGCAGAAGAAGAACAACAAGAAGAAGAAATATCTCGAAATATGTCCGTCAGGCCCCTTTCCTTGAGATAAATCTGCAAATATCTCGGAAACGAAGCGGAGTATGGCAAAATGTTAAGATACCTTTTTTGTAGAGAATTAAGTTTCCTACTTTTTATGTTGTATGATATTTTTTGATCAGAAGCGTAGTTTTCGAGATATATCGAGATATTTAAAAGTTCCGAAGCCGCACCAACATAATAGAGATACAGAAACACCGTGGCCCCTTTCGTTGAGATAACTCTGCACTATTGCGAGCTGCAAATGCCACCTCCAGCTTAGCTGTGAAGAAGAAGAACAACAAGAAGAAGAAATATCTCGAAATATGTCCGTCAGGCCACTTCCCTTGAGATAAATCTGCAAATATCTCGGAAAGGAAGCGAGCTATGGCAAAATGTTAAGAGACCTTTTTTGTAGAGAATTAAGTTTCCTACTTTTTATGTTCTATGATATTTTTTGGTCAGATGCGTAGTTCTCGAGATATATCAAGATATTTAAAAGTTCCGAAGCTGCACTAACATAATAGAGATACAGAAACACCGTGGCCTCTTTCTTTGAGATAACTCTGCACTATTGCGAGCTGCAAATGCCACTTCGAGCTTAGCTGTGCAGAAGAAGAACAACAGGAAGAAGAAATATCTCGAAATATGTCCGTCAGACCCCTTCCCTTGAGATAAATCTGCAAATATCTCGGAAACGAAGCGACCTATGGGAAAATGTTAAGAGACCTTTTTTCTAGAGAATTATGTTTTCTACAATTTACCTTCTATGATCTTTTTTGATCAGAAGCGTAGTTTTCGAGATATATCGAGATATTTAAAAGTTCCGAAGCCGCACCAACATAATAGAGATACAGAAACACCGTGGCCCCTTTCTTTGGGATAACTCTGCACTATTGCGAGCTGGAAATGCCACTTCCAGTTTAGCTGTGCAGAAGAAGAACAACAAGAAGAAGAAATATCTCGAAATATGTCCGTCAGGACCCTTCCCTTGAGATAAATCTGCAAATATCTCGGAAACGAAGCGAGCTATCGCAAAACGTTAAGAGACCTTTTTTGTAGAGAATTATGTTTCCTACAATTTATGTTCTATGATATTTTTTGATCAGAAGCGTAGTTTTCGAGATATATCGAGATATTTAAAAGTTCCGAAGCCGCACCAACATAATAGAGATACAGAAACACCGGGGCCCCTTTCTTTGAGATAACTCTGCACTATTGCGAGCTGCAAATGCCACTTCCAGCTTAGCTGTGCAGAAGAAGAACAACAAGAAGAAGAAATATCTCGAAATATGTCCGTCAGGCCCCTTCCCTTGAGATAAATCTGCAAATATCTCGGAAACGAAGCGAGCTATGGCAAAATGTTAGGAGACCTTTTTTGTAGAGAATTAAGTTTCCTACTTTTTATATTCTATGATATTTTTTGATCAGATGCGTAGTTCTCGAGATATATCAAGATATTTAAAAGTTCCGAAGCCGCACCAACATAATAGAGATACAGAAACACCGTGGCCCCTTTCTTTGAGATAACTCTGCACTATTGCGACCTGCAAATGCCACTTCCAGCTTAGCTGTGCGGAAGAAGAACAACAAGAAGGAGAAATATCTCGAAATATGTCCGTCAGGCCCCTTCCCTTGAGATAAATCTGCAAATATCTCGGAAACGAAGCGAGCTATGGCAAAATGTTGAGAGACCTTTTTTGTAGAGAATTAAGTTTCCTACTTTTTATCTTCTATGATATTTTTTGATCAGATGCGTAGTTCTCGAGATATATCAAGATATTTAAAAGTTCCGAAGCCGCACCAACGTAATAGAGATTCAGAAACACCGTGGCCCCTCTCTTTCAGATAACTCTGCACAATTGCGAGCTGCAAATGCCACTTCCAGCTTAGCTGTGCAGAAGAAGAACAACAAGAAGAAGAAATATCTCGAAATATGTCCGTTAGGCCCCTTCCCTTGAGATAAATCTGCAAATATCTCGGAAACGAAGCGAGCTATGGCAAAATGTTCAGAGACCTTTCTTGTAGAGAATTAAGTTTCCTACTTTTTATGTAGTATGATATTTTTTGATCAGATGCGTAGTTCTCGAGATATATCAAGATATTTAAAAGTTTCGAAGCCGGACCAACATAATAGAGATACAGAAACACCGTGGCCCCTTTCTTTGAGATAACTCTGCACTATTGCGAGCTGCAAATGCCACTTCCAGCTTAGCTGTGCGGAAGAAGAACAACAAGAAGGAGAAATATCTCGAAATATGTCCGTCAGGCCCCTTCCCTTGAGATAAATCTGCAAATATCTCGGAAACGAAGCGAGCTATGGCAAAATGTTGAGAGACCTTTTTTGTAGAGAATTAAGTTTCCTACTTTTTATCTTCTATGATATTTTTTGATCAGATGCGTAGTTCTCGAGATATATCAAGATATTTAAAAGTTCCGAAGCCGCACCAACGTAATAGAGATTCAGAAACACCGTGGCCCCTCTCTTTCAGATAACTCTGCACAATTGCGAGCTGCAAATGCCACTTCCAGCTTAGCTGTGCAGAAGAAGAACAACAAGAAGAAGAAATATCTCGAAATATGTCCGTTAGGCCCCTTCCCTTGAGATAAATCTGCAAATATCTCGGAAACGAAGCGAGCTATGGCAAAATGTTCAGAGACCTTTCTTGTAGAGAATTAAGTTTCCTACTTTTTATGTAGTATGATATTTTTTGATCAGATGCGTAGTTCTCGAGATATATCAAGATATTTAAAAGTTTCGAAGCCGGACCAACATAATAGAGATACAGAAACACCGTGGCCCCTTTCTTTGAGATAACTCTGCACTATTGCGAGCTGCAAATGCCACTTCCAGCTTAGCTGTGCAGAAGAAGAACAACAAGAAGAAGAAATATCTCGAAATATGTCCGTTAGGCCCCTTCCCTTGAGATAAATCTGCAAATATCTCGGAAACGAAGCGAGCTATGGCAAAATGTTCAGAGACCTTTCTTGTAGAGAATTAAGTTTCCTACTTTTTATGTAGTATGATATTTTTTGATCAGATGCGTAGTTCTCGAGATATATCAAGATATTTAAAAGTTTCGAAGCCGGACCAACATAATAGAGATACAGAAACACCGTGGCCCCTTTCTTTGAGATAACTCTGCACTATTGCGAGCTGCAAATGCCACTTCCAGCTTAGCTGTGCAGAAGAAGAACAACAAGAAGAAGAAATATCTCGAAATATGTCCGTTAGGCCCCTTCCCTTGAGATAAATCTGCAAATATCTCGGAAACGAAGCGAGCTATGGCAAAATGTTCAGAGACCTTTCTTGTAGAGAATTAAGTTTCCTACTTTTTATGTAGTATGATATTTTTTGATCAGATGCGTAGTTCTCGAGATATATCAAGATATTTAAAAGTTTCGAAGCCGGACCAACATAATAGAGATACAGAAACACCGTGGCCCCTTTCTTTGAGATAACTCTGCACTATTGCGAGCTGCAAATGCCACTTCCAGCTTAGCTGTGCAGAAGAAGAACAACAAGAAGAAGAAATATCTCGAAATATGTCCGTTAGGCCCCTTCCCTTGAGATAAATCTGCAAATATCTCGGAAACGAAGCGAGCTATGGCAAAATGTTCAGAGACCTTTCTTGTAGAGAATTAAGTTTCCTACTTTTTATGTAGTATGATATTTTTTGATCAGATGCGTAGTTCTCGAGATATATCAAGATATTTAAAAGTTTCGAAGCCGGACCAACATAATAGAGATACAGAAACACCGTGGCCCCTTTCTTTGAGATAACTCTGCACTATTGCGAGCTGCAAATGCCACTTCCAGCTTAGCTGTGCAGAAGAAGAACAACAAGAAGAAGAAATATCTCGAAATATGTCCGTCAGGCCCCTTCCCTTGAGATAAATCTGCAAATATCTCGGAAACGAAGCGAGCTATGGCAAAATGTTAGGAGACCTTTTTTGTAGAGAATTAAGTTTCCTACTTTTTATATTCTATGATATTTTTTGATCAGATGCGTAGTTCTCGAGATATATCAAGATATTTAAAAGTTCCGAAGCCGCACCAACATAATAGAGATACAGAAACACCGTGGCCCCTTTCTTTGAGATAACTCTGCACTATTGCGACCTGCAAATGCCACTTCCAGCTTAGCTGTGCGGAAGAAGAACAACAAGAAGGAGAAATATCTCGAAATATGTCCGTCAGGCCCCTTCCCTTGAGATAAATCTGCAAATATCTCGGAAACGAAGCGAGCTATGGCAAAATGTTGAGAGACCTTTTTTGTAGAGAATTAAGTTTCCTACTTTTTATCTTCTATGATATTTTTTGATCAGATGCGTAGTTCTCGAGATATATCAAGATATTTAAAAGTTCCGAAGCCGCACCAACGTAATAGAGATTCAGAAACACCGTGGCCCCTCTCTTTCAGATAACTCTGCACAATTGCGAGCTGCAAATGCCACTTCCAGCTTAGCTGTGCAGAAGAAGAACAACAAGAAGAAGAAATATCTCGAAATATGTCCGTTAGGCCCCTTCCCTTGAGATAAATCTGCAAATATCTCGGAAACGAAGCGAGCTATGGCAAAATGTTCAGAGACCTTTCTTGTAGAGAATTAAGTTTCCTACTTTTTATGTAGTATGATATTTTTTGATCAGATGCGTAGTTCTCGAGATATATCAAGATATTTAAAAGTTTCGAAGCCGGACCAACATAATAGAGATACAGAAACACCGTGGCCCCTTTCTTTGAGATAACTCTGCACTATTGCGAGCTGCAAATGCCACTTCCAGCTTAGCTGTGCAGAAGAAGAACAACAAGAAGAAGAAATATCTCGAAATATGTCCGTTAGGCCCCTTCCCTTGAGATAAATCTGCAAATAACTCGGAAACGAAGCGAGCTATGGCAAAATGTTAAGAGACCTTTTTTGTAGAGAATTAAGTTTTCTACTTTTTATCTTCTATGATAGTTTTTGATCAGATGCGTAGTTCTCGAGATATATCAAGATATTTAAAAGTTCCGAAGCTGCACCAACATAATAGAGGTACAGAAACACCGTGGCCTCTTTCTTTGAGATAACTCTGCACTATTGCGAGCTGCAAATGCCACTTCGAGCTTAGCTGTGCAGAAGAAGAACAACAAGAAGAAGAAATATCTCGAAATATGTCCGTCAGGCCCCTTCCCTTGAGATAAATCTGCAAATATCTCGGAAACGAAGCGAGCTACGGCAAAATGTTGACAGACCTTTTTTGTAGAAAATTAGGTTTCCTACTTTTTATGTTCTATGATATTTTTTTATCAGATGCGTAGTTCTCGAGATATATCAAGATATTTAAAAGTTCCGAAGCTGCACCAACATAATAGAGGTACAGAAACACCGTGGCCTCTTTCTTTGAGATAACTCTGCACTATTGCGAGCTGCAAATGCCACTTCCAGCTTAGCTGTGCAGAAGAAGAACAACAAGAATAAGAAATATTTCGAAATATGTCCGTCAGGCCCCTTCCCTTGAGATAAATCTGCAAATATCTCGGAAACGAAGCGAGCTACGGCAAAATGTTAAGAGACCTTTTTTGTAGAAAATTAGGTTTCCTACTTTTTATGTTGTATGATATTTTTTGATCAGATGCGTAGTTCTCGAGATATATCGAGATATTTAAAAGTTCCGAAGCCGCACCAACATAATAGAGATACAGAAACACCGTGGCCCCTTTCTTTGAGATAACTCTGCACTATTGCGAGCTGCAAATGCCACTTCCAGCTTAGCTGTGCAGAAGAAGAACAACAAGAAGAAGAAATATCTCGAAATATGTCCGTTAGGCCCCTTCCCTTGAGATAAATCTGCAAATATCTCGGAAACGAAGCGAGCTATGGCAAAATGTTAAGAGACCTTTTTTGTAGAGAATTAAGTTTCCTACTTTTTATCTTCTATGATATTTTTTGATCAGATGCGTAGTTCTCGAGATATATCAAGATATTTAAAAGTTCCGAAGCTGCACCAACATAATAGAGGTACAGAAACACCGTGGCCTCTTTCTTTGAGATAACTCTGCACTATTGCGAGCTGCAAATGCCACTTCGAGCTTAGCTGTGCAGAAGAAGAACAACAAGAAGAAGAAATATCTCGAAGTATGTCCGTCAGACCCCTTCCCTTGAGATAAATCTGCAAATATCTCGGAAACGAAGCGAGCGATGGCAAAATCTTAAGAGACCTTTTTTGTAGAGAATTATGTTTCCTACAATTTACGTTCTATGATATTTTTTGATCAGAAGCGTAGTTTTCGAGATATATCGAGATATTTAAAAGTTCCGAAGCCGCACCAACATAATAGAGACACAGAAACACCGTGGCCCCTTTCTTTGAGATAACTCTGCACTATTGCGAGCTGCAAATGCCACTTCCAGCTTAGCTGTGCAGAAGAAGAACAACAAGAAGAAGAAATATCTCGAAATATGTCCGTTAGGCCCCTTCCCTTGAGATAAATCTGCAAATATCTCGGAAACGAAGCGAGCTATGGCAAAATGTTAAGAGACCTTTTTTGTAGAGAATTAAGTTTCCTACTTTTTATCTTCTATGATATTTTTTGATCAGATGCGTAGTTCTCGAGATATATCAAGATATTTAAAAGTTCCGAAGCTGCACCAACATAATAGAGGTACAGAAACACCATGGCCTCTTTCTTTGAGATAACTCTGCACTATTGCGAGCTGCAAATGCCACTTCGAGCTTAGCTGTGCAGAAGAAGAACAACAAGAAGAAGAAATATCTCGAAATATGTCCGTTAGGCCCCTTCCCTTGAGATAAATCTGCAAATAACTCGGAAACGAAGCGAGCTATGGCAAAATGTTAAGAGACCTTTTTTGTAGAGAATTAAGTTTTCTACTTTTTATCTTCTATGATAGTTTTTGATCAGATGCGTAGTTCTCGAGATATATCAAGATATTTAAAAGTTCCGAAGCTGCACCAACATAATAGAGGTACAGAAACACCGTGGCCTCTTTCTTTGAGATAACTCTGCACTATTGCGAGCTGCAAATGCCACTTCGAGCTTAGCTGTGCAGAAGAAGAACAACAAGAAGAAGAAATATCTCGAAATATGTCCGTCAGGCCCCTTCCCTTGAGATAAATCTGCAAATATCTCGGAAACGAAGCGAGCTACGGCAAAATGTTGACAGACCTTTTTTGTAGAAAATTAGGTTTCCTACTTTTTATGTTCTATGATATTTTTTTATCAGATGCGTAGTTCTCGAGATATATCAAGATATTTAAAAGTTCCGAAGCTGCACCAACATAATAGAGGTACAGAAACACCGTGGCCTCTTTCTTTGAGATAACTCTGCACTATTGCGAGCTGCAAATGCCACTTCCAGCTTAGCTGTGCAGAAGAAGAACAACAAGAATAAGAAATATTTCGAAATATGTCCGTCAGGCCCCTTCCCTTGAGATAAATCTGCAAATATCTCGGAAACGAAGCGAGCTACGGCAAAATGTTAAGAGACCTTTTTTGTAGAAAATTAGGTTTCCTACTTTTTATGTTGTATGATATTTTTTGATCAGATGCGTAGTTCTCGAGATATATCGAGATATTTAAAAGTTCCGAAGCCGCACCAACATAATAGAGATACAGAAACACCGTGGCCCCTTTCTTTGAGATAACTCTGCACTATTGCGAGCTGCAAATGCCACTTCCAGCTTAGCTGTGCAGAAGAAGAACAACAAGAAGAAGAAATATCTCGAAATATGTCCGTTAGGCCCCTTCCCTTGAGATAAATCTGCAAATATCTCGGAAACGAAGCGAGCTATGGCAAAATGTTAAGAGACCTTTTTTGTAGAGAATTAAGTTTCCTACTTTTTATCTTCTATGATATTTTTTGATCAGATGCGTAGTTCTCGAGATATATCAAGATATTTAAAAGTTCCGAAGCTGCACCAACATAATAGAGGTACAGAAACACCGTGGCCTCTTTCTTTGAGATAACTCTGCACTATTGCGAGCTGCAAATGCCACTTCGAGCTTAGCTGTGCAGAAGAAGAACAACAAGAAGAAGAAATATCTCGAAGTATGTCCGTCAGACCCCTTCCCTTGAGATAAATCTGCAAATATCTCGGAAACGAAGCGAGCGATGGCAAAATCTTAAGAGACCTTTTTTGTAGAGAATTATGTTTCCTACAATTTACGTTCTATGATATTTTTTGATCAGAAGCGTAGTTTTCGAGATATATCGAGATATATAAAAGTTCCGAAGCCGCACCAACATAATAGAGACACAGAAACACCGTGGCCCCTTTCTTTGAGATAACTCTGCACTATTGCGAGCTGCAAATGCCACTTCCAGCTTAGCTGTGCAGAAGAAGAACAACAAGAAGAAGAAATATCTCGAAATATGTCCGTTAGGCCCCTTCCCTTGAGATAAATCTGCAAATATCTCGGAAACGAAGCGAGCTATGGCAAAATGTTAAGAGACCTTTTTTGTAGAGAATTAAGTTTCCTACTTTTCATCTTCTATGATATTTTTTGATCAGATGCGTAGTTCTCGAGATATATCAAGATATTTAAAAGTTCCGAAGCTGCACCAACATAATAGAGGTACAGAAACACCATGGCCTCTTTCTTTGAGATAACTCTGCACTATTGCGAGCTGCAAATGCCACTTCGAGCTTAGCTGTGCAGAAGAAGAACAACAAGAAGAAGAAATATCTCGAAGTATGTCCGTCAGGCCCCTTCCCTTGAGATAAATCTGCAAATATCTCGGAAACGAAGCGGAGTATGGCAAAATGTTGAGATACCTTTTTTGTAGAGAATTAAGTTTCCTACTTTTTATTTTCTATGATATTTTTTGATCAGATGCGTAGTTCTCGAGATATATCAAGATATTTAAAAGTTCCGAAGCCGCACCAACATAATAGAGATACAGAAACACCGTGGCCCCTTTCTTTGCGATAACTCTGCACTATTGCGAGCTGTAAATGCCACTTCCAGCTTAGCTGTGCAGAAGAAGAACAACAAGAAGAAGAAATATCTCGAAATATGTCCGTCAGGCCCCTTCCCTTGAGATAAATCTGCAAATATCTCGGAAACGAAGCGAGCTATGGCAAAATGTTAAGAGACCTTTTTTGTAGAGAATTAAGTTTCCTACTTTTTATCTTGTATGATATTTTTTGATCAGATGCGTAGTTCTCGAGATATATCAAGATATTTAAAAGTTCCGAAGCTGCACCAACATAATAGAGGTACAGAAACACCGTGGCCTCTTTCTTTGAGATAACTCTGCACTATTGCGAGCTGCAAATGCCACTTCGAGCTTAGCTGTGCAGAAGAAGAACAACAAGAAGAAGAAATATCTCGAAGTATGTCCGTCAGACCCCTTCCCTTGAGATAAATCTGCAAATATCTCGGAAACGAAGCGAGCGATGGCAAAATCTTAAGAGACCTTTTTTGTAGAGAATTATGTTTCCTACAATTTACGTTCTATGATATTTTTTGATCAGAAGCGTAGTTTTCGAGATATATCGAGATATTTAAAAGTTCCGAAGCCGCACCAACATAATAGAGATACAGAAACACCGTGGCCCCTTTCTTTGAGATAACTCTGCACTATTGCGACCTGCAAATGCCACTTCCAGCTTAGCTGTGCAGAAGAAGAACAACAAGAATAAGAAATATTTCGAAATATGTCCGTCAGGCCCCTTCCCTTGAGATATATCTGCAAATATCTCGGAAACGAAGCGAGCTACGGCAAAATGTTAACAGACCTTTTTTGTAGAAAATTAGGTTTCCTACTTTTTATGTTCTATGATATTTTTTTATCAGATGCGTAGTTCTCGAGATATATCAAGATATTTAAAAGTTCCGAAGCCGCACCAACGTAATAGAGATTCAGAAACACCGTGGCCCCTCTCTTTCAGATAACTCTGCACAATTGCGAGCTGCAAATGCCACTTCCAGCTTAGCTGTGCAGAAGAAGAACAACAAGAAGAAGAAATATCTCGAAATATGTCCGTTAGGCCCCTTCCCTTGAGATAAATCTGCAAATATCTCGGAAACGAAGCGAGCTATGGCAAAATGTTCAGAGACCTTTCTTGTAGAGAATTAAGTTTCCTACTTTTTATGTAGTATGATATTTTTTGATCAGATGCGTAGTTCTCGAGATATATCAAGATATTTAAAAGTTTCGAAGCCGGACCAACATAATAGAGATACAGAAACACCGTGGCCCCTTTCTTTGAGATAACTCTGCACTATTGCGAGCTGCAAATGCCACTTCCAGCTTAGCTGTGCAGAAGAAGAACAACAAGAAGAAGAAATATCTCGAAATATGTCCGTCAGGCCCCTTCCCTTGAGATAAATCTGCAAATATCTCGGAAACGAAGCGAGCTATGGCAAAATGTTAGGAGACCTTTTTTGTAGAGAATTAAGTTTCCTACTTTTTATATTCTATGATATTTTTTGATCAGATGCGTAGTTCTCGAGATATATCAAGATATTTAAAAGTTCCGAAGCCGCACCAACATAATAGAGATACAGAAACACCGTGGCCCCTTTCTTTGAGATAACTCTGCACTATTGCGACCTGCAAATGCCACTTCCAGCTTAGCTGTGCGGAAGAAGAACAACAAGAAGGAGAAATATCTCGAAATATGTCCGTCAGGCCCCTTCCCTTGAGATAAATCTGCAAATATCTCGGAAACGAAGCGAGCTATGGCAAAATGTTGAGAGACCTTTTTTGTAGAGAATTAAGTTTCCTACTTTTTATCTTCTATGATATTTTTTGATCAGATGCGTAGTTCTCGAGATATATCAAGATATTTAAAAGTTCCGAAGCCGCACCAACGTAATAGAGATTCAGAAACACCGTGGCCCCTCTCTTTCAGATAACTCTGCACAATTGCGAGCTGCAAATGCCACTTCCAGCTTAGCTGTGCAGAAGAAGAACAACAAGAAGAAGAAATATCTCGAAATATGTCCGTCAGGCCCCTTCCCTTGAGATAAATCTGCAAATATCTCGGAAACGAAGCGAGCTACGGCAAAATGTTGACAGACCTTTTTTGTAGAAAATTAGGTTTCCTACTTTTTATGTTCTATGATATTTTTTTATCAGATGCGTAGTTCTCGAGATATATCAAGATATTTAAAAGTTCCGAAGCTGCACCAACATAATAGAGGTACAGAAACACCGTGGCCTCTTTCTTTGAGATAACTCTGCACTATTGCGAGCTGCAAATGCCACTTCGAGCTTAGCTGTGCAGAAGAAGAACAACAAGAAGAAGAAATATCTCGAAGTATGTCCGTCAGACCCCTTCCCTTGAGATAAATCTGCAAATATCTCGGAAACGAAGCGAGCGATGGCAAAATCTTAAGATACCTTTTTTGTAGAGAATTATGTTTCCTACAATTTACGTTCTATGATATTTTTTGATCAGAAGCGCAGTTTTCGAGATATATCGAGATATTTAAAAGTTCCGAAGCCGCACCAACATAATAGAGACACAGAAACACCGTGGCCCCTTTCTTTGAGATAACTCTGCACTATTGCGAGCTGCAAATGCCACTTCCAGCTTAGCTGTGCAGAAGAAGAACAACAAGAAGAAGAAATATCTCGAAATATGTCCGTTAGGCCCCTTCCCTTGAGATAAATCTGCAAATATCTCGGAAACGAAGCGAGCTATGGCAAAATGTTAAGAGACCTTTTTTGTAGAGAATTAAGTTTCCTACTTTTTATCTTCTATGATATTTTTTGATCAGATGCGTAGTTCTCGAGATATATCAAGATATTTAAAAGTTCCGAAGCTGCACCAACATAATAGAGATACAGAAACACCGTGGCCCCTTTCTTTGAGATAACTCTGCACTATTGCGAGCTGCAAATGCCACTTCCAGCTTAGCTGTGCAGAAGAAGAACAACAAGAAGAAGAAATATCTCGAAATATGTCCGTCAGGCCCCTTTCCTTGAGATAAATCTGCAAATATCTCGGAAACGAAGCGAGCGATGGCAAAATCTTAAGAGACCTTTTTTGTAGAGAATTATGTTTCCTACAATTTACGTTCTATGATATTTTTTGATCAGAAGCGTAGTTTTCGAGATATATCGAGATATTTAAAAGTTCCGAAGCCGCACCAACATAATAGAGACACAGAAACACCGTGGCCCCTTTCTTTGAGATAACTCTGCACTATTGCGACCTGCAAATGCCACTTCCAGCTTAGCTGTGCAGAAGAAGAACAACAAGAAGAAGAAATATCTCGAAATATGTCCGTTAGGCCCCTTCCCTTGAGATAAATCTGCAAATATCTCGGAAACTAAGCGAGCTATGGCAAAATGTTAAGAGACCTTTTTTGTAGAGAATTAAGTTTCCTACTTTTTATGTTCTATGATATTTTTTGATCAGATGCGTAGTTCTCGAGATATATCAAGATATTTAAAAGTTCCGAAGCCGCACCAACATAATAGAGATACAGAAACACCGTGGCCCCTCTCTTTGAGATAACTCTGCACTAGTGCGAGCCGCAAATGCCACTTCCAGCTTAGCTGTGCAGAAGAAGAACAACAAGAAGAAGAAATATCTCGAAATATGTCCGTCAGGCCCCTTCCCTTGAGATAAATCTGCAAATATCTCGGAAACGAAGCGAGCTATGGCAAAATGTTAAGAGACCTTTTTTGTAGAGAATTAAGTTTCCTACTTTTTATGTTCTATGATATTTTTTGATCAGATGCGTAGTTCTCGAGATATATCAAGATATTTAAAAGTTCCGAAGCGGCACCAACATAATAGAGATACAGAAACACCGTGGCCCCTTTCTTTGAGATAACTCTGCACTAGTGCGAGCCGCAAATGCGACTTCCAGCTTAGCTGTGCAGAAGAAGAACAACAAGAAGAAGAAATATCTCGAAATATGTCCGTCAGGCCCCTTCCCTTGAGATAAATCTGCAAATATCTCGGAAACGAAGCGAGCTATGGCAAAATGTTAAGAGACCTTTTTTGTAGAGAATTAAGTTTCCTACTTTTTATGTTCTATGATATTTTTTGATCAGATGCGTAGTTCTCGAGATATATCAAGATATTTAAAAGTTCCGAAGCCGCACCAACATAATAGAGATACAGAAACACCGTGGCCCCTTTCTTTGAGATAACTCTGCACTATTGCGAGCTGCAACTGCCACTTCCAGCTTAGCTGTGCAGAAGAAGAACAACAAGAAGAAGAAATATCTCGAAATATGTCCGTCAGGCCCCTTCCCTTGAGATAAATCTGCAAATATCTCGGAAACGAAGCGAGCTATGGCAAAATGTTAAGAGACTTTATTTGTAGAGAATTAAGTTTGCTACTTTTTTATGTTCTATGATATTTTTTGATCAGATGCGTAGTTCTCGAGATATATCGAGATATTTAAAAGTTCCGAAGCCGCACCAACATAATAGAGATATAGAAACACCGTGGCCCCTTTCTATGAGATAACTCTGCACTATTGCGAGCTGTAAATGCCACTTCCAGCTTAGCTGTGCAGAAGAAGAACAACAAGAAGAAGAAATATCTCGAAATATGTCCGTCAGGCTCCTTCCCTTGAGATAAATCTGCAAATATCTCGGAAACGAAGCGAGCTATGGCAAAATGTTAAGAGACGTTTTTTGTAGAGAATTATGTTTCCTACAATTTATGTTCTATGATATTTTTTGATCAGATGCGTAGTTCTCGAGATATATCGAGATATTTAAAAGTTCCGAAGCCGCACCAACGTAATAGAGATTCAGAAACACCGTGGCCCCTCTCTTTCAGATAACTCTGCACAATTGCGAGCTGCAAATGCCACTTCCAGCTTAGCTGTGCAGAAGAAGAACAACAAGAAGAAGAAATATCTCGAAATATGTCCGTTAGGCCCCTTCCCTTGAGATAAATCTGCAAATATCTCGGAAACGAAGCGAGCTATGGCAAAATGTTCAGAGACCTTTCTTGTAGAGAATTAAGTTTCCTACTTTTTATGTAGTATGATATTTTTTGATCAGATGCGTAGTTCTCGAGATATATCAAGATATTTAAAAGTTTCGAAGCCGGACCAACATAATAGAGATACAGAAACACCGTGGCCCCTTTCTTTGAGATAACTCTGCACTATTGCGAGCTGCAAATGCCACTTCCAGCTTAGCTGTGCAGAAGAAGAACAACAAGAAGAAGAAATATCTCGAAATATGTCCGTCAGGCCCCTTCCCTTGAGATAAATCTGCAAATATCTCGGAAACGAAGCGAGCTATGGCAAAATGTTAGGAGACCTTTTTTGTAGAGAATTAAGTTTCCTACTTTTTATATTCTATGATATTTTTTGATCAGATGCGTAGTTCTCGAGATATATCAAGATATTTAAAAGTTCCGAAGCCGCACCAACATAATAGAGATACAGAAACACCGTGGCCCCTTTCTTTGAGATAACTCTGCACTATTGCGACCTGCAAATGCCACTTCCAGCTTAGCTGTGCGGAAGAAGAACAACAAGAAGGAGAAATATCTCGAAATATGTCCGTCAGGCCCCTTCCCTTGAGATAAATCTGCAAATATCTCGGAAACGAAGCGAGCTATGGCAAAATGTTAAGAGACCTTTTTTGTAGAGAATTAAGTTTCCTACTTTTTATCTTCTATGATATTTTTTGATCAGATGCGTAGTTCTCGAGATATATCAAGATATTTAAAAGTTCCGAAGCTGCACCAACATAATAGAGGTACAGAAACACCGTGGCCTCTTTCTTTGAGATAACTCTGCACTATTGCGAGCTACAAATGCCACTTCGAGCTTAGCTGTGCAGAAGAAGAACAACAAGAAGAAGAAATATCTCGAAGTATGTCCGTCAGACCCCTTCCCTTGAGATAAATCTGCAAATATCTCGGAAACGAAGCGAGCGATGGCAAAATCTTAAGATACCTTTTTTGTAGAGAATTATGTTTCCTACAATTTACGTTCTATGATATTTTTTGATCAGAAGCGCAGTTTTCGAGATATATCGAGATATTTAAAAGTTCCGAAGCCGCACCAACATAATAGAGACACAGAAACACCGTGGCCCCTTTCTTTGAGATAACTCTGCACTATTGCGAGCTGCAAATGCCACTTCCAGCTTAGCTGTACAGAAGAAGAACAACAAGAAGAAGAAATATCTCGAAATATGTCCGTTAGGCCCCTTCCCTTGAGATAAATCTGCAAATATCTCGGAAACGAAGCGAGCTATGGCAAAATGTTAAGAGACCTTTTTTGTAGAGAATTAAGTTTCCTACTTTTTATCTTCTATGATATTTTTTGATCAGATGCGTAGTTCTCGAGATATATCAAGATATTTAAAAGTTCCGAAGCTGCACCAACATAATAGAGATACAGAAACACCGTGGCCCCTTTCTTTGAGATAACTCTGCACTATTGCGAGCTGCAAATGCCACTTCCAGCTTAGCTGTGCAGAAGAAGAACAACAAGAAGAAGA
This sequence comes from Osmia lignaria lignaria, assembly GCF_051020975.1. NCBI lineage: Eukaryota > Metazoa > Arthropoda > Insecta > Hymenoptera > Megachilidae > Osmia > Osmia lignaria. Next base: position 4,068,032 of record NW_027478167.1, on the reverse strand, counting down.
AATATCTCGAAATATGTCCGTCAGGCCCCTTTCCTTGAGATAAATCTGCAAATATCTCGGAAACGAAGCGAGCGATGGCAAAATCTTAAGAGACCTTTTTTGTAGAGAATTATGTTTCCTACAATTTACGTTCTATGATATTTTTTGATCAGAAGCGTAGTTTTCGAGATATATCGAGATATTTAAAAGTTCCGAAGCCGCACCAACATAATAGAGACACAGAAACACCGTGGCCCCTTTCTTTGAGATAACTCTGCACTATTGCGACCTGCAAATGCCACTTCCAGCTTAGCTGTGCAGAAGAAGAACAACAAGAAGAAGAAATATCTCGAAATATGTCCGTTAGGCCCCTTCCCTTGAGATAAATCTGCAAATATCTCGGAAACTAAGCGAGCTATGGCAAAATGTTAAGAGACCTTTTTTGTAGAGAATTAAGTTTCCTACTTTTTATGTTCTATGATATTTTTTGATCAGATGCGTAGTTCTCGAGATATATCAAGATATTTAAAAGTTCCGAAGCCGCACCAACATAATAGAGATACAGAAACACCGTGGCCCCTCTCTTTGAGATAACTCTGCACTAGTGCGAGCCGCAAATGCCACTTCCAGCTTAGCTGTGCAGAAGAAGAACAACAAGAAGAAGAAATATCTCGAAATATGTCCGTCAGGCCCCTTCCCTTGAGATAAATCTGCAAATATCTCGGAAACGAAGCGAGCGATGGCAAAATCTTAAGAGACCTTTTTTGTAGAGAATTATGTTTCCTACAATTTACGTTCTATGATATTTTTTGATCAGAAGCGTAGGTTTCGAGATATATCGAGATATTTAAAAGTTCCGAAGCCGCACCAACATAATAGAGACACAGAAACACCGTGGCCCCTTTCTTTGAGATAACTCTGCACTATTGCGACCTGCAAATGCCACTTCCAGCTTAGCTGTGCAGAAGAAGAACAACAAGAAGAAGAAATATCTCGAAATATGTCCGTTAGGCCCCTTCCCTTGAGATAAATCTGCAAATATCTCGGAAACTAAGCGAGCTATGGCAAAATGTTAAGAGACCTTTTTTGTAGAGAATTAAGTTTCCTACTTTTTATGTTCTATGATATTTTTTGATCAGATGCGTAGTTCTCGAGATATATCAAGATATTTAAAAGTTCCGAAGCCGCACCAACATAATAGAGATACAGAAACACCGTGGCCCCTCTCTTTGAGATAACTCTGCACTAGTGCGAGCCGCAAATGCCACTTCCAGCTTAGCTGTGCAGAAGAAGAACAACAAGAAGAAGAAATATCTCGAAATATGTCCGTCAGGCCCCTTCCCTTGAGATAAATCTGCAAATATCTCGGAAACGAAGCGAGCTATGGCAAAATGTTAAGAGACCTTTTTTGTAGAGAATTAAGTTTCCTACTTTTTATGTTCTATGATATTTTTTGATCAGATGCGTAGTTCTCGAGATATATCAAGATATTTAAAAGTTCCGAAGCGGCACCAACATAATAGAGATACAGAAACACCGTGGCCCCTTTCTTTGAGATAACTCTGCACTAGTGCGAGCCGCAAATGCGACTTCCAGCTTAGCTGTGCAGAAGAAGAACAACAAGAAGAAGAAATATCTCGAAATATGTCCGTCAGGCCCCTTCCCTTGAGATAAATCTGCAAATATCTCGGAAACGAAGCGAGCTATGGCAAAATGTTAAGAGACTTTATTTGTAGAGAATTAAGTTTGCTACTTTTTTATGTTCTATGATATTTTTTGATCAGATGCGTAGTTCTCGAGATATATCGAGATATTTAAAAGTTCCGAAGCCGCACCAACATAATAGAGATATAGAAACACCGTGGCCCCTTTCTATGAGATAACTCTGCACTATTGCGAGCTGTAAATGCCACTTCCAGCTTAGCTGTGCAGAAGAAGAACAACAAGAAGAAGAAATATCTCGAAATATGTCCGTCAGGCTCCTTCCCTTGAGATAAATCTGCAAATATCTCGGAAACGAAGCGAGCTATGGCAAAATGTTAAGAGACGTTTTTTGTAGAGAATTATGTTTCCTACAATTTATGTTCTATGATATTTTTTGATCAGATGCGTAGTTCTCGAGATATATCGAGATATTTAAAAGTTCCGAAACCGCACCAATATAATAGAGATATAGAAACACCGTGGCCCCTTTCTATGAGATAACTCTGCACTATTGCGAGCTGTAAATGCCACTTCCAGCTTAGCTGTGCAGAAGAAGAACAACAAGAAGAAGAAATATCTCGAAATATGTCCGTCAGGCCCCTTCCCTTGAGATAAATCTGCAAATATCTCGGAAACGAAGCGAGCTATGGCAAAATGTTAAGAGACCTTTTTTGTAGAGAATTAAGTTTCCTACTTTTTATCTTCTATGATATTTTTTGATCAGATGCGTAGTTCTCGAGATATATCAAGATATTTAAAAGTTCCGAAGCTGCACCAACATAATAGAGGTACAGAAACACCGTGGCCTCTTTCTTTGAGATAACTCTGCACTATTGCGAGCTGCAAATGCCACTTCGAGCTTAGCTGTGCAGAAGAAGAACAACAAGAAGAAGAAATATCTCGAAGTATGTCCGTCAGACCCCTTCCCTTGAGATAAATCTGCAAATATCTCGGAAACGAAGCGAGCGATGGCAAAATCTTAAGAGACCTTTTTTGTAGAGAATTATGTTTCCTACAATTTACGTTCTATGATATTTTTTGATCAGAAGCGTAGTTTTCGAGATATATCGAGATATTTAAAAGTTCCGAAGCCGCACCAACATAATAGAGATACAGAAACACCGTGGCCCCTTTCTTTGAGATAACTCTGCACTATTGCGACCTGCAAATGCCACTTCCAGCTTAGCTGTGCAGAAGAAGAACAACAAGAATAAGAAATATTTCGAAATATGTCCGTCAGGCCCCTTCCCTTGAGATAAATCTGCAAATATCTCGGAAACGAAGCGAGCTACGGCAAAATGTTAACAGACCTTTTTTGTAGAAAATTAGGTTTCCTACTTTTTATGTTCTATGATATTTTTTTATCAGATGCGTAGTTCTCGAGATATATCAAGATATTTAAAAGTTCCGAAGCCGCACCAACGTAATAGAGATTCAGAAACACCGTGGCCCCTCTCTTTCAGATAACTCTGCACAATTGCGAGCTGCAAATGCCACTTCCAGCTTAGCTGTGCAGAAGAAGAACAACAAGAAGAAGAAATATCTCGAAATATGTCCGTTAGGCCCCTTCCCTTGAGATAAATCTGCAAATATCTCGGAAACGAAGCGAGCTATGGCAAAATGTTCAGAGACCTTTCTTGTAGAGAATTAAGTTTCCTACTTTTTATGTAGTATGATATTTTTTGATCAGATGCGTAGTTCTCGAGATATATCAAGATATTTAAAAGTTTCGAAGCCGGACCAACATAATAGAGATACAGAAACACCGTGGCCCCTTTCTTTGAGATAACTCTGCACTATTGCGAGCTGCAAATGCCACTTCCAGCTTAGCTGTGCAGAAGAAGAACAACAAGAAGAAGAAATATCTCGAAATATGTCCGTCAGGCCCCTTCCCTTGAGATAAATCTGCAAATATCTCGGAAACGAAGCGAGCTATGGCAAAATGTTAGGAGACCTTTTTTGTAGAGAATTAAGTTTCCTACTTTTTATATTCTATGATATTTTTTGATCAGATGCGTAGTTCTCGAGATATATCAAGATATTTAAAAGTTCCGAAGCCGCACCAACATAATAGAGATACAGAAACACCGTGGCCCCTTTCTTTGAGATAACTCTGCACTATTGCGACCTGCAAATGCCACTTCCAGCTTAGCTGTGCAGAAGAAGAACAACAAGAAGAAGAAATATCTCGAAATATGTCCGTCAGGCCCCTTCCCTTGAGATAAATCTGCAAATATCTCGGAAACGAAGCGAGCTACGGCAAAATGTTGACAGACCTTTTTTGTAGAAAATTAGGTTTCCTACTTTTTATGTTCTATGATATTTTTTTATCAGATGCGTAGTTCTCGAGATATATCAAGATATTTAAAAGTTCCGAAGCTGCACCAACATAATAGAGGTACAGAAACACCGTGGCCTCTTTCTTTGAGATAACTCTGCACTATTGCGAGCTGCAAATGCCACTTCCAGCTTAGCTGTGCAGAAGAAGAACAACAAGAATAAGAAATATTTCGAAATATGTCCGTCAGGCCCCTTCCCTTGAGATAAATCTGCAAATATCTCGGAAACGAAGCGAGCTACGGCAAAATGTTAAGAGACCTTTTTTGTAGAAAATTAGGTTTCCTACTTTTTATGTTGTATGATATTTTTTGATCAGATGCGTAGTTCTCGAGATATATCGAGATATTTAAAAGTTCCGAAGCCGCACCAACATAATAGAGATACAGAAACACCGTGGCCCCTTTCTTTGAGATTACTCTGCACTATTGCGAGCTGCAAATGCCACTTCCAGCTTAGCTGTGCAGAAGAAGAACAACAAGAAGAAGAAATATCTCGAAATATGTCCGTTAGGCCCCTTCCCTTGAGATAAATCTGCAAATATCTCGGAAACGAAGCGAGCTATGGCAAAATGTTAAGAGACCTTTTTTGTAGAGAATTAAGTTTCCTACTTTTTATCTTCTATGATATTTTCTGATCAGATGCGTAGTTCTCGAGATATATCAAGATATTTAAAAGTTCCGAAGCTGCACCAACATAATAGAGGTACAGAAACACCGTGGCCTCTTTCTTTGAGATAACTCTGCACTATTGCGAGCTGCAAATGCCACTTCGAGCTTAGCTGTGCAGAAGAAGAACAACAAGAAGAAGAAATATCTCGAAGTATGTCCGTCAGACCCCTTCCCTTGAGATAAATCTGCAAATATCTCGGAAACGAAGCGAGCGATGGCAAAATCTTAAGAGACCTTTTTTGTAGAGAATTATGTTTCCTACAATTTACGTTCTATGATATTTTTTGATCAGAAGCGTAGTTTTCGAGATATATCGAGATATTTAAAAGTTCCGAAGCCGCACCAACATAATAGAGACACAGAAACACCGTGGCCCCTTTCTTTGAGATAACTCTGCACTATTGCGAGCTGCAAATGCCACTTCCAGCTTAGCTGTGCAGAAGAAGAACAACAAGAAGAAGAAATATCTCGAAATATGTCCGTTAGGCCCCTTCCCTTGAGATAAATCTGCAAATATCTCGGAAACGAAGCGAGCTATGGCAAAATGTTAAGAGACCTTTTTTGTAGAGAATTAAGTTTCCTACTTTTTATCTTCTATGATATTTTTTGATCAGATGCGTAGTTCTCGAGATATATCAAGATATTTAAAAGTTCCGAAGCTGCACCAACATAATAGAGATACAGAAACACCGTGGCCCCTTTCTTTGAGATAACTCTGCACTATTGCGAGCTGCAAATGCCACTTCCAGCTTAGCTGTGCAGAAGAAGAACAACAAGAAGAAGAAATATCTCGAAATATGTCCGTCAGGCCCCTTTCCTTGAGATAAATCTGCAAATATCTCGGAAACGAAGCGAGCGATGGCAAAATCTTAAGAGACCTTTTTTGTAGAGAATTATGTTTCCTACAATTTACGTTCTATGATATTTTTTGATCAGAAGCGTAGTTTTCGAGATATATCGAGATATTTAAAAGTTCCGAAGCCGCACCAACATAATAGAGACACAGAAACACCGTGGCCCCTTTCTTTGAGATAACTCTGCACTATTGCGACCTGCAAATGCCACTTCCAGCTTAGCTGTGCAGAAGAAGAACAACAAGAAGAAGAAATATCTCGAAATATGTCCGTTAGGCCCCTTCCCTTGAGATAAATCTGCAAATATCTCGGAAACTAAGCGAGCTATGGCAAAATGTTAACAGACCTTTTTTGTAGAGAATTAAGTTTCCTACTTTTTATGTTCTATGATATTTTTTGATCAGATGCGTAGTTCTCGAGATATATCAAGATATTTAAAAGTTCCGAAGCCGCACCAACATAATAGAGATACAGAAACACCGTGGCCCCTCTCTTTGAGATAACTCTGCACTAGTGCGAGCCGCAAATGCCACTTCCAGCTTAGCTGTGCAGAAGAAGAACAACAAGAAGAAGAAATATCTCGAAATATGTCCGTCAGGCCCCTTCCCTTGAGATAAATCTGCAAATATCTCGGAAACGAAGCGAGCTATGGCAAAATGTTAAGAGACCTTTTTTGTAGAGAATTAAGTTTCCTACTTTTTATGTTCTATGATATTTTTTGATCAGATGCGTAGTTCTCGAGATATATCAAGATATTTAAAAGTTCCGAAGCGGCACCAACATAATAGAGATACAGAAACACCGTGGCCCCTTTCTTTGAGATAACTCTGCACTAGTGCGAGCCGCAAATGCGACTTCCAGCTTAGCTGTGCAGAAGAAGAACAACAAGAAGAAGAAATATCTCGAAATATGTCCGTCAGGCCCCTTCCCTTGAGATAAATCTGCAAATATCTCGGAAACGAAGCGAGCTATGGCAAAATGTTAAGAGACCTTTTTTGTAGAGAACTAAGTTTCCTACTTTTTATGTTCTATGATATTTTTTGATCAGATGCGTAGTTCTCGAGATATATCAAGATATTTAAAAGTTCCGAAGCCGCACCAACATAATAGAGATACAGAAACACCGTGGCCCCTTTCTTTGAGATAACTCTGCACTATTGCGAGCTGCAACTGCCACTTCCAGCTTAGCTGTGCAGAAGAAGAACAACAAGAAGAAGAAATATCTCGAAATATGTCCGCCAGGCCCCTTCCCTTGAGATAAATCTGCAAATATCTCGGAAACGAAGCGAGCTATGGCAAAATGTTAAGAGACTTTATTTGTAGAGAATTAAGTTTGCTACTTTTTTATGTTCTATGATATTTTTTGATCAGATGCGTAGTTCTCGAGATATATCGAGATATTTAAAAGTTCCGAAGCCGCACCAACATAATAGAGATATAGAAACACCGTGGCCCCTTTCTATGAGATAACTCTGCACTATTGCGAGCTGTAAATGCCACTTCCAGCTTAGCTGTGCAGAAGAAGAACAACAAGAAGAAGAAATATCTCGAAATATGTCCGTCAGGCTCCTTCCCTTGAGATAAATCTGCAAATATCTCGGAAACGAAGCGAGCTATGGCAAAATGTTAAGAGACGTTTTTTGTAGAGAATTATGTTTCCTACAATTTATGTTCTATGATATTTTTTGATCAGATGCGTAGTTCTCGAGATATATCGAGATATTTAAAAGTTCCGAAGCCGCACCAATATAATAGAGATATAGAAACACCGTGGCCCCTTTCTATGAGATAACTCTGCACTATTGCGAGCTGTAAATGCCACTTCCAGCTTAGCTGTGCAGAAGAAGAACAACAAGAAGAAGAAATATCTCGAAATATGTCCGTCAGGCCCCTTCCCTTGAGATAAATCTGCAAATATCTCGGAAACGAAGCGAGCTATGGCAAAATGTTAAGAGACCTTTTTTGTAGAAAATTAAGTTTCCTACTTTTTATCTTCTATGATATTTTTTGATCAGATGCGTAGTTCTCGAGATATATCAAGATATTTAAAAGTTCCGAAGCTGCACCAACATAATAGAGGTACAGAAACACCGTGGCCTCTTTCTTTGAGATAACTCTGCACTATTGCGAGCTGCAAATGCCACTTCGAGCTTAGCTGTGCAGAAGAAGAACAACAAGAAGAAGAAATATCTCGAAGTATGTCCGTCAGACCCCTTCCCTTGAGATAAATCTGCAAATATCTCGGAAACGAAGCGAGCGATGGCAAAATCTTAAGAGACCTTTTTTGTAGAGAATTATGTTTCCTACAATTTACGTTCTATGATATTTTTTGATCAGAAGCGTAGTTTTCGAGATATATCGAGATATTTAAAAGTTCCGAAGCCGCACCAACATAATAGAGACACAGAAACACCGTGGCCCCTTTCTTTGAGATAACTCTGCACAATTGCGAGCTGCAAATGCCACTTCCAGCTTAGCTGTGCAGAAGAAGAACAACAAGAAGAAGAAATATCTCGAAATATGTCCGTTAGGCCCCTTCCCTTGAGATAAATCTGCAAATATCTCGGAAACGAAGCGAGCTATGGCAAAATGTTCAGAGACCTTTCTTGTAGAGAATTAAGTTTCCTACTTTTTATGTAGTATGATATTTTTTGATCAGATGCGTAGTTCTCGAGATATATCAAGATATTTAAAAGTTTCGAAGCCGGACCAACATAATAGAGATACAGAAACACCGTGGCCCCTTTCTTTGAGATAACTCTGCACTATTGCGAGCTGCAAATGCCACTTCCAGCTTAGCTGTGCAGAAGAAGAACAACAAGAAGAAGAAATATCTCGAAATATGTCCGTCAGGCCCCTTCCCTTGAGATAAATCTGCAAATATCTCGGAAACGAAGCGAGCTATGGCAAAATGTTAGGAGACCTTTTTTGTAGAGAATTAAGTTTCCTACTTTTTATATTCTATGATATTTTTTGATCAGATGCGTAGTTCTCGAGATATATCAAGATATTTAAAAGTTCCGAAGCCGCACCAACATAATAGAGATACAGAAACACCGTGGCCCCTTTCTTTGAGATAACTCTGCACTATTGCGACCTGCAAATGCCACTTCCAGCTTAGCTGTGCGGAAGAAGAACAACAAGAAGGAGAAATATCTCGAAATATGTCCGTCAGGCCCCTTCCCTTGAGATAAATCTGCAAATATCTCGGAAACGAAGCGAGCTATGGCAAAATGTTAAGAGACCTTTTTTGTAGAGAATTAAGTTTCCTACTTTTTATCTTCTATGATATTTTTTGATCAGATGCGTAGTTCTCGAGATATATCAAGATATTTAAAAGTTCCGAAGCTGCACCAACATAATAGAGGTACAGAAACACCGTGGCCTCTTTCTTTGAGATAACTCTGCACTATTGCGAGCTACAAATGCCACTTCGAGCTTAGCTGTGCAGAAGAAGAACAACAAGAAGAAGAAATATCTCGAAGTATGTCCGTCAGACCCCTTCCCTTGAGATAAATCTGCAAATATCTCGGAAACGAAGCGAGCGATGGCAAAATCTTAAGATACCTTTTTTGTAGAGAATTATGTTTCCTACAATTTACGTTCTATGATATTTTTTGATCAGAAGCGCAGTTTTCGAGATATATCGAGATATTTAAAAGTTCCGAAGCCGCACCAACATAATAGAGACACAGAAACACCGTGGCCCCTTTCTTTGAGATAACTCTGCACTATTGCGAGCTGCAAATGCCACTTCCAGCTTAGCTGTACAGAAGAAGAACAACAAGAAGAAGAAATATCTCGAAATATGTCCGTTAGGCCCCTTCCCTTGAGATAAATCTGCAAATATCTCGGAAACGAAGCGAGCTATGGCAAAATGTTAAGAGACCTTTTTTGTAGAGAATTAAGTTTCCTACTTTTTATCTTCTATGATATTTTTTGATCAGATGCGTAGTTCTCGAGATATATCAAGATATTTAAAAGTTCCGAAGCTGCACCAACATAATAGAGATACAGAAACACCGTGGCCCCTTTCTTTGAGATAACTCTGCACTATTGCGAGCTGCAAATGCCACTTCCAGCTTAGCTGTGCAGAAGAAGAACAACAAGAAGAAGAAATATCTCGAAATATGTCCGTCAGGCCCCTTTCCTTGAGATAAATCTGCAAATATCTCGGAAACGAAGCGAGCGATGGCAAAATCTTAAGAGACCTTTTTTGTAGAGAATTATGTTTCCTACAATTTACGTTCTATGATATTTTTTGATCAGAAGCGTAGTTTTCGAGATATATCGAGATATTTAAAAGTTCCGAAGCCGCACCAACATAATAGAGACACAGAAACACCGTGGCCCCTTTCTTTGAGATAACTCTGCACTATTGCGACCTGCAAATGCCACTTCCAGCTTAGCTGTGCAGAAGAAGAACAACAAGAAGAAGAAATATCTCGAAATATGTCCGTTAGGCCCCTTCCCTTGAGATAAATCTGCAAATATCTCGGAAACTAAGCGAGCTATGGCAAAATGTTAAGAGACCTTTTTTGTAGAGAATTAAGTTTCCTACTTTTTATGTTCTATGATATTTTTTGATCAGATGCGTAGTTCTCGAGATATATCAAGATATTTAAAAGTTCCGAAGCCGCACCAACATAATAGAGATACAGAAACACCGTGGCCCCTCTCTTTGAGATAACTCTGCACTAGTGCGAGCCGCAAATGCCACTTCCAGCTTAGCTGTGCAGAAGAAGAACAACAAGAAGAAGAAATATCTCGAAATATGTCCGTCAGGCCCCTTCCCTTGAGATAAATCTGCAAATATCTCGGAAACGAAGCGAGCGATGGCAAAATCTTAAGAGACCTTTTTTGTAGAGAATTATGTTTCCTACAATTTACGTTCTATGATATTTTTTGATCAGAAGCGTAGGTTTCGAGATATATCGAGATATTTAAAAGTTCCGAAGCCGCACCAACATAATAGAGACACAGAAACACCGTGGCCCCTTTCTTTGAGATAACTCTGCACTATTGCGACCTGCAAATGCCACTTCCAGCTTAGCTGTGCAGAAGAAGAACAACAAGAAGAAGAAATATCTCGAAATATGTCCGTTAGGCCCCTTCCCTTGAGATAAATCTGCAAATATCTCGGAAACTAAGCGAGCTATGGCAAAATGTTAAGAGACCTTTTTTGTAGAGAATTAAGTTTCCTACTTTTTATGTTCTATGATATTTTTTGATCAGATGCGTAGTTCTCGAGATATATCAAGATATTTAAAAGTTCCGAAGCCGCACCAACATAATAGAGATACAGAAACACCGTGGCCCCTCTCTTTGAGATAACTCTGCACTAGTGCGAGCCGCAAATGCCACTTCCAGCTTAGCTGTGCAGAAGAAGAACAACAAGAAGAAGAAATATCTCGAAATATGTCCGTCAGGCCCCTTCCCTTGAGATAAATCTGCAAATATCTCGGAAACGAAGCGAGCTATGGCAAAATGTTAAGAGACCTTTTTTGTAGAGAATTAAGTTTCCTACTTTTTATGTTCTATGATATTTTTTGATCAGATGCGTAGTTCTCGAGATATATCAAGATATTTAAAAGTTCCGAAGCGGCACCAACATAATAGAGATACAGAAACACCGTGGCCCCTTTCTTTGAGATAACTCTGCACTAGTGCGAGCCGCAAATGCGACTTCCAGCTTAGCTGTGCAGAAGAAGAACAACAAGAAGAAGAAATATCTCGAAATATGTCCGTCAGGCCCCTTCCCTTGAGATAAATCTGCAAATATCTCGGAAACGAAGCGAGCTATGGCAAAATGTTAAGAGACTTTATTTGTAGAGAATTAAGTTTGCTACTTTTTTATGTTCTATGATATTTTTTGATCAGATGCGTAGTTCTCGAGATATATCGAGATATTTAAAAGTTCCGAAGCCGCACCAACATAATAGAGATATAGAAACACCGTGGCCCCTTTCTATGAGATAACTCTGCACTATTGCGAGCTGTAAATGCCACTTCCAGCTTAGCTGTGCAGAAGAAGAACAACAAGAAGAAGAAATATCTCGAAATATGTCCGTCAGGCTCCTTCCCTTGAGATAAATCTGCAAATATCTCGGAAACGAAGCGAGCTATGGCAAAATGTTAAGAGACGTTTTTTGTAGAGAATTATGTTTCCTACAATTTATGTTCTATGATATTTTTTGATCAGATGCGTAGTTCTCGAGATATATCGAGATATTTAAAAGTTCCGAAACCGCACCAATATAATAGAGATATAGAAACACCGTGGCCCCTTTCTATGAGATAACTCTGCACTATTGCGAGCTGTAAATGCCACTTCCAGCTTAGCTGTGCAGAAGAAGAACAACAAGAAGAAGAAATATCTCGAAATATGTCCGTCAGGCCCCTTCCCTTGAGATAAATCTGCAAATATCTCGGAAACGAAGCGAGCTATGGCAAAATGTTAAGAGACCTTTTTTGTAGAGAATTAAGTTTCCTACTTTTTATCTTCTATGATATTTTTTGATCAGATGCGTAGTTCTCGAGATATATCAAGATATTTAAAAGTTCCGAAGCTGCACCAACATAATAGAGGTACAGAAACACCGTGGCCTCTTTCTTTGAGATAACTCTGCACTATTGCGAGCTGCAAATGCCACTTCGAGCTTAGCTGTGCAGAAGAAGAACAACAAGAAGAAGAAATATCTCGAAGTATGTCCGTCAGACCCCTTCCCTTGAGATAAATCTGCAAATATCTCGGAAACGAAGCGAGCGATGGCAAAATCTTAAGAGACCTTTTTTGTAGAGAATTATGTTTCCTACAATTTACGTTCTATGATATTTTTTGATCAGAAGCGTAGTTTTCGAGATATATCGAGATATTTAAAAGTTCCGAAGCCGCACCAACATAATAGAGATACAGAAACACCGTGGCCCCTTTCTTTGAGATAACTCTGCACTATTGCGACCTGCAAATGCCACTTCCAGCTTAGCTGTGCAGAAGAAGAACAACAAGAATAAGAAATATTTCGAAATATGTCCGTCAGGCCCCTTCCCTTGAGATAAATCTGCAAATATCTCGGAAACGAAGCGAGCTACGGCAAAATGTTAACAGACCTTTTTTGTAGAAAATTAGGTTTCCTACTTTTTATGTTCTATGATATTTTTTTATCAGATGCGTAGTTCTCGAGATATATCAAGATATTTAAAAGTTCCGAAGCCGCACCAACGTAATAGAGATTCAGAAACACCGTGGCCCCTCTCTTTCAGATAACTCTGCACAATTGCGAGCTGCAAATGCCACTTCCAGCTTAGCTGTGCAGAAGAAGAACAACAAGAAGAAGAAATATCTCGAAATATGTCCGTTAGGCCCCTTCCCTTGAGATAAATCTGCAAATATCTCGGAAACGAAGCGAGCTATGGCAAAATGTTCAGAGACCTTTCTTGTAGAGAATTAAGTTTCCTACTTTTTATGTAGTATGATATTTTTTGATCAGATGCGTAGTTCTCGAGATATATCAAGATATTTAAAAGTTTCGAAGCCGGACCAACATAATAGAGATACAGAAACACCGTGGCCCCTTTCTTTGAGATAACTCTGCACTATTGCGAGCTGCAAATGCCACTTCCAGCTTAGCTGTGCAGAAGAAGAACAACAAGAAGAAGAAATATCTCGAAATATGTCCGTCAGGCCCCTTCCCTTGAGATAAATCTGCAAATATCTCGGAAACGAAGCGAGCTATGGCAAAATGTTAGGAGACCTTTTTTGTAGAGAATTAAGTTTCCTACTTTTTATATTCTATGATATTTTTTGATCAGATGCGTAGTTCTCGAGATATATCAAGATATTTAAAAGTTCCGAAGCCGCACCAACATAATAGAGATACAGAAACACCGTGGCCCCTTTCTTTGAGATAACTCTGCACTATTGCGACCTGCAAATGCCACTTCCAGCTTAGCTGTGCAGAAGAAGAACAACAAGAAGAAGAAATATCTCGAAATATGTCCGTCAGGCCCCTTCCCTTGAGATAAATCTGCAAATATCTCGGAAACGAAGCGAGCTACGGCAAAATGTTGACAGACCTTTTTTGTAGAAAATTAGGTTTCCTACTTTTTATGTTCTATGATATTTTTTTATCAGATGCGTAGTTCTCGAGATATATCAAGATATTTAAAAGTTCCGAAGCTGCACCAACATAATAGAGGTACAGAAACACCGTGGCCTCTTTCTTTGAGATAACTCTGCACTATTGCGAGCTGCAAATGCCACTTCCAGCTTAGCTGTGCAGAAGAAGAACAACAAGAATAAGAAATATTTCGAAATATGTCCGTCAGGCCCCTTCCCTTGAGATAAATCTGCAAATATCTCGGAAACGAAGCGAGCTACGGCAAAATGTTAAGAGACCTTTTTTGTAGAAAATTAGGTTTCCTACTTTTTATGTTGTATGATATTTTTTGATCAGATGCGTAGTTCTCGAGATATATCGAGATATTTAAAAGTTCCGAAGCCGCACCAACATAATAGAGATACAGAAACACCGTGGCCCCTTTCTTTGAGATTACTCTGCACTATTGCGAGCTGCAAATGCCACTTCCAGCTTAGCTGTGCAGAAGAAGAACAACAAGAAGAAGAAATATCTCGAAATATGTCCGTTAGGCCCCTTCCCTTGAGATAAATCTGCAAATATCTCGGAAACGAAGCGAGCTATGGCAAAATGTTAAGAGACCTTTTTTGTAGAGAATTAAGTTTCCTACTTTTTATCTTCTATGATATTTTCTGATCAGATGCGTAGTTCTCGAGATATATCAAGATATTTAAAAGTTCCGAAGCTGCACCAACATAATAGAGGTACAGAAACACCGTGGCCTCTTTCTTTGAGATAACTCTGCACTATTGCGAGCTGCAAATGCCACTTCGAGCTTAGCTGTGCAGAAGAAGAACAACAAGAAGAAGAAATATCTCGAAGTATGTCCGTCAGACCCCTTCCCTTGAGATAAATCTGCAAATATCTCGGAAACGAAGCGAGCGATGGCAAAATCTTAAGAGACCTTTTTTGTAGAGAATTATGTTTCCTACAATTTACGTTCTATGATATTTTTTGATCAGAAGCGTAGTTTTCGAGATATATCGAGATATTTAAAAGTTCCGAAGCCGCACCAACATAATAGAGACACAGAAACACCGTGGCCCCTTTCTTTGAGATAACTCTGCACTATTGCGAGCTGCAAATGCCACTTCCAGCTTAGCTGTGCAGAAGAAGAACAACAAGAAGAAGAAATATCTCGAAATATGTCCGTTAGGCCCCTTCCCTTGAGATAAATCTGCAAATATCTCGGAAACGAAGCGAGCTATGGCAAAATGTTAAGAGACCTTTTTTGTAGAGAATTAAGTTTCCTACTTTTTATCTTCTATGATATTTTTTGATCAGATGCGTAGTTCTCGAGATATATCAAGATATTTAAAAGTTCCGAAGCTGCACCAACATAATAGAGATACAGAAACACCGTGGCCCCTTTCTTTGAGATAACTCTGCACTATTGCGAGCTGCAAATGCCACTTCCAGCTTAGCTGTGCAGAAGAAGAACAACAAGAAGAAGAAATATCTCGAAATATGTCCGTCAGGCCCCTTTCCTTGAGATAAATCTGCAAATATCTCGGAAACGAAGCGAGCGATGGCAAAATCTTAAGAGACCTTTTTTGTAGAGAATTATGTTTCCTACAATTTACGTTCTATGATATTTTTTGATCAGAAGCGTAGTTTTCGAGATATATCGAGATATTTAAAAGTTCCGAAGCCGCACCAACATAATAGAGACACAGAAACACCGTGGCCCCTTTCTTTGAGATAACTCTGCACTATTGCGACCTGCAAATGCCACTTCCAGCTTAGCTGTGCAGAAGAAGAACAACAAGAAGAAGAAATATCTCGAAATATGTCCGTTAGGCCCCTTCCCTTGAGATAAATCTGCAAATATCTCGGAAACTAAGCGAGCTATGGCAAAATGTTAACAGACCTTTTTTGTAGAGAATTAAGTTTCCTACTTTTTATGTTCTATGATATTTTTTGATCAGATGCGTAGTTCTCGAGATATATCAAGATATTTAAAAGTTCCGAAGCCGCACCAACATAATAGAGATACAGAAACACCGTGGCCCCTCTCTTTGAGATAACTCTGCACTAGTGCGAGCCGCAAATGCCACTTCCAGCTTAGCTGTGCAGAAGAAGAACAACAAGAAGAAGAAATATCTCGAAATATGTCCGTCAGGCCCCTTCCCTTGAGATAAATCTGCAAATATCTCGGAAACGAAGCGAGCTATGGCAAAATGTTAAGAGACCTTTTTTGTAGAGAATTAAGTTTCCTACTTTTTATGTTCTATGATATTTTTTGATCAGATGCGTAGTTCTCGAGATATATCAAGATATTTAAAAGTTCCGAAGCGGCACCAACATAATAGAGATACAGAAACACCGTGGCCCCTTTCTTTGAGATAACTCTGCACTAGTGCGAGCCGCAAATGCGACTTCCAGCTTAGCTGTGCAGAAGAAGAACAACAAGAAGAAGAAATATCTCGAAATATGTCCGTCAGGCCCCTTCCCTTGAGATAAATCTGCAAATATCTCGGAAACGAAGCGAGCTATGGCAAAATGTTAAGAGACCTTTTTTGTAGAGAACTAAGTTTCCTACTTTTTATGTTCTATGATATTTTTTGATCAGATGCGTAGTTCTCGAGATATATCAAGATATTTAAAAGTTCCGAAGCCGCACCAACATAATAGAGATACAGAAACACCGTGGCCCCTTTCTTTGAGATAACTCTGCACTATTGCGAGCTGCAACTGCCACTTCCAGCTTAGCTGTGCAGAAGAAGAACAACAAGAAGAAGAAATATCTCGAAATATGTCCGCCAGGCCCCTTCCCTTGAGATAAATCTGCAAATATCTCGGAAACGAAGCGAGCTATGGCAAAATGTTAAGAGACTTTATTTGTAGAGAATTAAGTTTGCTACTTTTTTATGTTCTATGATATTTTTTGATCAGATGCGTAGTTCTCGAGATATATCGAGATATTTAAAAGTTCCGAAGCCGCACCAACATAATAGAGATATAGAAACACCGTGGCCCCTTTCTATGAGATAACTCTGCACTATTGCGAGCTGTAAATGCCACTTCCAGCTTAGCTGTGCAGAAGAAGAACAACAAGAAGAAGAAATATCTCGAAATATGTCCGTCAGGCTCCTTCCCTTGAGATAAATCTGCAAATATCTCGGAAACGAAGCGAGCTATGGCAAAATGTTAAGAGACGTTTTTTGTAGAGAATTATGTTTCCTACAATTTATGTTCTATGATATTTTTTGATCAGATGCGTAGTTCTCGAGATATATCGAGATATTTAAAAGTTCCGAAGCCGCACCAATATAATAGAGATATAGAAACACCGTGGCCCCTTTCTATGAGATAACTCTGCACTATTGCGAGCTGTAAATGCCACTTCCAGCTTAGCTGTGCAGAAGAAGAACAACAAGAAGAAGAAATATCTCGAAATATGTCCGTCAGGCCCCTTCCCTTGAGATAAATCTGCAAATATCTCGGAAACGAAGCGAGCTATGGCAAAATGTTAAGAGACCTTTTTTGTAGAAAATTAAGTTTCCTACTTTTTATCTTCTATGATATTTTTTGATCAGATGCGTAGTTCTCGAGATATATCAAGATATTTAAAAGTTCCGAAGCTGCACCAACATAATAGAGGTACAGAAACACCGTGGCCTCTTTCTTTGAGATAACTCTGCACTATTGCGAGCTGCAAATGCCACTTCGAGCTTAGCTGTGCAGAAGAAGAACAACAAGAAGAAGAAATATCTCGAAGTATGTCCGTCAGACCCCTTCCCTTGAGATAAATCTGCAAATATCTCGGAAACGAAGCGAGCGATGGCAAAATCTTAAGAGACCTTTTTTGTAGAGAATTATGTTTCCTACAATTTACGTTCTATGATATTTTTTGATCAGAAGCGTAGTTTTCGAGATATATCGAGATATTTAAAAGTTCCGAAGCCGCACCAACATAATAGAGACACAGAAACACCGTGGCCCCTTTCTTTGAGATAACTCTGCACTATTGCGAGCTGCAAATGCCACTTCCAGCTTAGCTGTGCAGAAGAAGAACAACAAGAAGAAGAAATATCTCGAAATATGTCCGTTAGGCCCCTTCCCTTGAGATAAATCTGCAAATATCTCGGAAACGAAGCGAGCTATGGCAAAATGTTAAGAGACCTTTTTTGTAGAGAATTAAGTTTCCTACTTTTTATCTTCTATGATATTTTTTGATCAGATGCGTAGTTCTCGAGATATATCAAGATATTTAAAAGTTCCGAAGCTGCACCAACATAATAGAGGTACAGAAACACCATGGCCTCTTTCTTTGAGATAACTCTGCACTATTGCGAGCTGCAAATGCCACTTCGAGCTTAGCTGTGCAGAAGAAGAACAACAAGAAGAAGAAATATCTCGAAGTATGTCCGTCAGACCCCTTCCCTTGAGATAAATCTGCAAATATCTCGGAAACGAAGCGAGCGATGGCAAAATCTTAAGAGACCTTTTTTGTAGAGAATTATGTTTCCTACAATTTACGTTCTATGATATTTTTTGATCAGAAGCGTAGTTTTCGAGATATATCGAGATATTTAAAAGTTCCGAAGCCGCACCAACATAATAGAGACACAGAAACACCGTGGCCCCTTTCTTTGAGATAACTCTGCACTATTGCGACCTGCAAATGCCACTTCCAGCTTAGCTGTGCAGAAGAAGAACAACAAGAAGAAGAAATATCTCGAAATATATCCGTCAGGCCCCTTCCCTTGAGATAAATCTGCAAATATCTCGGAAACGAAGCGGAGTATGGCAAAATGTTGAGATACCTTTTTTGTAGAGAATTAAGTTTCCTACTTTTTATTTTCTATGATATTTTTTGATCAGATGCGTAGTTCTCGAGATATATCAAGATATTTAAAAGTTCCGAAGCCGCACCAACATAATAGAGATACAGAAACACCGTGGCCCCTTTCTTTGCGATAACTCTGCACTATTGCGAGCTGCAAATGCCACTTCGAGCTCAGCTGTGCAGAAGAAGAACAACAAGAAGAAGAAATATCTCGAAATATGTCCGTCAGACCCCTTCCCTTGAGATAAATCTGCAAATATCTCGGAAACGAAGCGAGCTATGGCAAAATCTTAAGAGACCTTTTGTGTAGAGAATTATGTTTCCTACAATTTACGTTCTATGATATTTTTTGATCAGAAGCGTAGTTTTCGAGATATATCGAGATATTTAAAAGTTCCGAAGCCGCACCAACATAATAGAGATACAGAAACACCGTGGCCCCTTTCTTTGAGATAACTCTGCACTATTGCGAGCTGCAAATGCCACTTCCAGCTTAGCTGTGCAGAAGAAGAACAACAAGAAGAAGAAATATCTCGAAATATGTCCGTCAGGCCCCTTCCCTTGAGATAAATCTGCAAATATCTCGGAAACGAAGCGAGCTATGGCAAAATGTTAAGAGACCTTATTTGTAGAGAATTAAGTTTCCTACTTTTTATGTTCTATGATATTATTTGATCAGATGAGGAGTTCTCGAGATATATCAAGATATTTAAAAGTTCCGAAGCCGCACCAACATAATAGAGATACAGAAACACCGTGGCCCATTTCTTTGAGATAACTCTGCATTATTGCGAGCAGCAAATGCCACTTCCAGCTTAGCTGTGCAGAAGAAGAACAACAAGAAGAAGAAATATCTCGAAATATGTCCGTCAGGCCCCTTCCCTTGAGATAAATCTGCAAATATCCCGGAAACGAAGCGAGCTATGGCAAAATGTTGAGAGACCTTTTTTGTAGACAATTAAGTTTCCTACTTTTTATGTTCTATGATATTTTTTGATCAGATGCGTAGTTCTCGAGATATATCCAGATATTTAAAAGTTCCGAAGCGGCACCAACATAATAGAGATACAGAAACACCGTGGCCCCTTTCTTTGAGGTAACTCTGCACTATTGCGAGCTGCAAATGCCACTTCCAGCTTAGCTGTGCAGAAGAAGAACAACAAGAAGAAGAAATATCTCGAAATATGTCCGTCAGGACCCTTCCCTTGAGATAAATCTGCAAATATCTCGGAAACGAAGCGAGCTATGGCAAAACGTTAAGAGACCTTTTTTGTAGAGAATTATGTTTCCTACAATTTAGGTTCTATGATATTTTTTGATCAGAAGCGTAGTTTTCGAGATATATCGAGATATTTAAAAGTTCCGAAGCCGCACCAACATAATAGAGATACAGAAACACCGTGGCCCCTTTCTTTGAGATAACTCTGCACTATGGCGAGCTGCAAATGCCACTTCCAGCTTAGCTGTGCAGAAGAAGAACAACAAGAAGAAGAAATATCTCGAAATATGTCCGTCAGGCCCCTTCCGTTGAGATAAATCTGCAAATATCTCGGAAACGAAGCGAGCTATGGCAAAATGTTAAGAGACCTTTTTTGTAGAGAATTAAGTTTCCTACTTTTCATGTTCTATGATATTTTTTGATCAGATGCGTAGTTCTCGAGATATATCAAGATATTTAAAAGTTCCGAAGCCGCACCAACATAATAGAGATACAGAAACACCGTGGCCCCTTTCTTTGAGATAACTCTGCACTATTGCGAGCTGTAAATGCCACGTCCAGCTTAGCTGTGCAGAAGAAGAACAACAAGAAGAAGAAATATCTCGAAATATGTCCGTCAGGCCCCTTCCCTTGAGATAAATCTGCAAATATCTCGGAAACGAAACGAGCTACGGCAAAATGTTAAGAGACCATTTTTGTAGAGAATTAAGTTTCCTACCTTTCTATGTTCTATGATATTTTTTGATCAGATGCGTAGTTCTCGAGATATATCAAGATATTTAAAAGTTCCGAAGCCGCACCAACATAATAGAGATACAGAAACACCGTGGCCCCTTTCTTTGAGATAACTCTGCACTATTGCGAGCTGTAAATGCCACGTCCAGCTTAGCTGTGCAGAAGAAGAACAACAAGAAGAAGAAATATCTCGAGATATGTCCGTCAGGCCCCTTCCCTTGAGATAAATCTGCAAATATCTCGGAAACGAAGCGAGCTATGGCAAAATGTTAAGAGACGTTTTTTGTAGAGAATTATGTTTCCTACAATTTATGTTCTATGATATTTTTTGATCAGATGCGTAGTTCTCGAGATATATCGAGATATTTAAAAGTTCCGAAGCCGCACCAATATAATAGAGATATAGAAACACCGTGGCCCCTTTCTATGAGATAACTCTGCACTATTGCGAGCTGTAAATGCCACTTCCAGCTTAGCTGTGCAGAAGAAGAACAACAAGAAGAAGAAATATCTCGAAATATGTCCGTCAGGCCCCTTCCCTTGAGATAAATCTGCAAATATCTCGGAAACGAAGCGAGCTATGGCAAAATGTTAAGAGACCTTTTTTGTAGAAAATTAAGTTTCCTACTTTTTATCTTCTATGATATTTTTTGATCAGATGCGTAGTTCTCGAGATATATCAAGATATTTAAAAGTTCCGAAGCTGCACCAACATAATAGAGGTACAGAAACACCGTGGCCTCTTTCTTTGAGATAACTCTGCACTATTGCGAGCTGCAAATGCCACTTCGAGCTTAGCTGTGCAGAAGAAGAACAACAAGAAGAAGAAATATCTCGAAGTATGTCCGTCAGACCCCTTCCCTTGAGATAAATCTGCAAATATCTCGGAAACGAAGCGAGCGATGGCAAAATCTTAAGAGACCTTTTTTGTAGAGAATTATGTTTCCTACAATTTACGTTCTATGATATTTTTTGATCAGAAGCGTAGTTTTCGAGATATATCGAGATATTTAAAAGTTCCGAAGCCGCACCAACATAATAGAGACACAGAAACACCGTGGCCCCTTTCTTTGAGATAACTCTGCACTATTGCGAGCTGCAAATGCCACTTCCAGCTTAGCTGTGCAGAAGAAGAACAACAAGAAGAAGAAATATCTCGAAATATGTCCGTTAGGCCCCTTCCCTTGAGATAAATCTGCAAATATCTCGGAAACGAAGCGAGCTATGGCAAAATGTTAAGAGACCTTTTTTGTAGAGAATTAAGTTTCCTACTTTTTATCTTCTATGATATTTTTTGATCAGATGCGTAGTTCTCGAGATATATCAAGATATTTAAAAGTTCCGAAGCTGCACCAACATAATAGAGGTACAGAAACACCATGGCCTCTTTCTTTGAGATAACTCTGCACTATTGCGAGCTGCAAATGCCACTTCGAGCTTAGCTGTGCAGAAGAAGAACAACAAGAAGAAGAAATATCTCGAAGTATGTCCGTCAGACCCCTTCCCTTGAGATAAATCTGCAAATATCTCGGAAACGAAGCGAGCGATGGCAAAATCTTAAGAGACCTTTTTTGTAGAGAATTATGTTTCCTACAATTTACGTTCTATGATATTTTTTGATCAGAAGCGTAGTTTTCGAGATATATCGAGATATTTAAAAGTTCCGAAGCCGCACCAACATAATAGAGACACAGAAACACCGTGGCCCCTTTCTTTGAGATAACTCTGCACTATTGCGACCTGCAAATGCCACTTCCAGCTTAGCTGTGCAGAAGAAGAACAACAAGAAGAAGAAATATCTCGAAATATATCCGTCAGGCCCCTTCCCTTGAGATAAATCTGCAAATATCTCGGAAACGAAGCGGAGTATGGCAAAATGTTGAGATACCTTTTTTGTAGAGAATTAAGTTTCCTACTTTTTATTTTCTATGATATTTTTTGATCAGATGCGTAGTTCTCGAGATATATCAAGATATTTAAAAGTTCCGAAGCCGCACCAACATAATAGAGATACAGAAACACCGTGGCCCCTTTCTTTGCGATAACTCTGCACTATTGCGAGCTGCAAATGCCACTTCGAGCTCAGCTGTGCAGAAGAAGAACAACAAGAAGAAGAAATATCTCGAAATATGTCCGTCAGACCCCTTCCCTTGAGATAAATCTGCAAATATCTCGGAAACGAAGCGAGCTATGGCAAAATCTTAAGAGACCTTTTGTGTAGAGAATTATGTTTCCTACAATTTACGTTCTATGATATTTTTTGATCAGAAGCGTAGTTTTCGAGATATATCGAGATATTTAAAAGTTCCGAAGCCGCACCAACATAATAGAGATACAGAAACACCGTGGCCCCTTTCTTTGAGATAACTCTGCACTATTGCGAGCTGCAAATGCCACTTCCAGCTTAGCTGTGCAGAAGAAGAACAACAAGAAGAAGAAATATCTCGAAATATGTCCGTCAGGCCCCTTCCCTTGAGATAAATCTGCAAATATCTCGGAAACGAAGCGAGCTATGGCAAAATGTTAAGAGACCTTATTTGTAGAGAATTAAGTTTCCTACTTTTTATGTTCTATGATATTATTTGATCAGATGAGGAGTTCTCGAGATATATCAAGATATTTAAAAGTTCCGAAGCCGCACCAACATAATAGAGATACAGAAACACCGTGGCCCATTTCTTTGAGATAACTCTGCATTATTGCGAGCAGCAAATGCCACTTCCAGCTTAGCTGTGCAGAAGAAGAACAACAAGAAGAAGAAATATCTCGAAATATGTCCGTCAGGCCCCTTCCCTTGAGATAAATCTGCAAATATCCCGGAAACGAAGCGAGCTATGGCAAAATGTTGAGAGACCTTTTTTGTAGACAATTAAGTTTCCTACTTTTTATGTTCTATGATATTTTTTGATCAGATGCGTAGTTCTCGAGATATATCCAGATATTTAAAAGTTCCGAAGCGGCACCAACATAATAGAGATACAGAAACACCGTGGCCCCTTTCTTTGAGGTAACTCTGCACTATTGCGAGCTGCAAATGCCACTTCCAGCTTAGCTGTGCAGAAGAAGAACAACAAGAAGAAGAAATATCTCGAAATATGTCCGTCAGGACCCTTCCCTTGAGATAAATCTGCAAATATCTCGGAAACGAAGCGAGCTATGGCAAAACGTTAAGAGACCTTTTTTGTAGAGAATTATGTTTCCTACAATTTAGGTTCTATGATATTTTTTGATCAGAAGCGTAGTTTTCGAGATATATCGAGATATTTAAAAGTTCCGAAGCCGCACCAACATAATAGAGATACAGAAACACCGTGGCCCCTTTCTTTGAGATAACTCTGCACTATGGCGAGCTGCAAATGCCACTTCCAGCTTAGCTGTGCAGAAGAAGAACAACAAGAAGAAGAAATATCTCGAAATATGTCCGTCAGGCCCCTTCCGTTGAGATAAATCTGCAAATATCTCGGAAACGAAGCGAGCTATGGCAAAATGTTAAGAGACCTTTTTTGTAGAGAATTAAGTTTCCTACTTTTCATGTTCTATGATATTTTTTGATCAGATGCGTAGTTCTCGAGATATATCAAGATATTTAAAAGTTCCGAAGCCGCACCAACATAATAGAGATACAGAAACACCGTGGCCCCTTTCTTTGAGATAACTCTGCACTATTGCGAGCTGTAAATGCCACGTCCAGCTTAGCTGTGCAGAAGAAGAACAACAAGAAGAAGAAATATCTCGAAATATGTCCGTCAGGCCCCTTCCCTTGAGATAAATCTGCAAATATCTCGGAAACGAAACGAGCTACGGCAAAATGTTAAGAGACCATTTTTGTAGAGAATTAAGTTTCCTACCTTTCTATGTTCTATGATATTTTTTGATCAGATGCGTAGTTCTCGAGATATATCAAGATATTTAAAAGTTCCGAAGCCGCACCAACATAATAGAGATACAGAAACACCGTGGCCCCTTTCTTTGAGATAACTCTGCACTATTGCGAGCTGTAAATGCCACGTCCAGCTTAGCTGTGCAGAAGAAGAACAACAAGAAGAAGAAATATCTCGAGATATGTCCGTCAGGCCCCTTCCCTTGAGATAAATCTGCAAATATCTCGGAAACGAAGCGAGCTATGGCAAAATGTTAAGAGACCTTATTTGTAGAGAATTAAGTTTCCTACTTTTTATGTTCTATGATATTATTTGATCAGATGAGGAGTTCTCGAGATATATCAAGATATTTAAAAGTTCCGAAGCCGCACCAACATAATAGAGATACAGAAACACCGTGGCCCATTTCTTTGAGATAACTCTGCATTATTGCGAGCAGCAAATGCCACTTCCAGCTTAGCTGTGCAGAAGAAGAACAACAAGAAGAAGAAATATCTCGAAATATGTCCGTCAGGCCCCTTCCCTTGAGATAAATCTGCAAATATCCCGGAAACGAAGCGAGCTATGGCAAAATGTTGAGAGACCTTTTTTGTAGACAATTAAGTTTCCTACTTTTTATGTTCTATGATATTTTTTGATCAGATGCGTAGTTCTCGAGATATATCCAGATATTTAAAAGTTCCGAAGCGGCACCAACATAATAGAGATACAGAAACACCGTGGCCCCTTTCTTTGAGGTAACTCTGCACTATTGCGAGCTGCAAATCCCACTTCCAGCTTAGCTGTGCAGAAGAAGAACAACAAGAAGAAGAAATATCTCGAAATATGTCCGTCAGGACCCTTCCCTTGAGATAAATCTGCAAATATCTCGGAAACGAAGCGAGCTATGGGAAAATGTTAAGAGACCTTTTTTGTAGAGAATTAAGTTTCGTACTTTTTATGTTCTATGATATTTTTTGATCAGATGCGTAGTTCTCGAGATATATCAAGATATTTAAAAGTTCCGAAGCCGCACCAACATAATAGAGATACAGAACCACCGTGGCCCCTTTCTTTGAGATAACTCTGCACTATTGCGAGCTGTAAATGCCACGTCCAGCTTAGCTGTGCAGAAGAAGAACAACAAGAAGAAGAAATATCCCGAAATATGTCCGTCAGGACCCTTCCCTTGAGATAAATCTGCAAATATCTCGGAAACGAAGCGAGCTATGGCAAAATGGTAAGAGACCTTTTTTGTAGAGAATTATGTTTCCTACAATTTATGTTCTATGATATTTTTTGATCAGAAGCGTAGTTTTCGAGATATATCGAGATATTTAAAAGTTCCGAAGCCGCACCAACATAATAGAGATACAGAAACACCGTGGCCCCTTTCTTTGGGATAACTCGGCACTATTGCGAGCTGGAAATGCCACTGCCAGTTTAGCTGTGCAGAAGAAGAACAACAAGAAGAAGAAATATCTCGAAATATGTCCGTCAGGACCCTTCCCTTGAGATAAATCTGCAAATATCTCGGAAACGAAGCGAGCTATGGCAAAACGTTAAGAGACCTTTTTTGTAGAGAATTATGTTTCCTACAATTTATGTTCTATGATATTTTTTTATCAGAAGCGTAGTTTTCGAGATATATCGAGATATTTAAAAGTTCCGAATCCGTACCAACATAATAGAGATACAGAAACACCGTGGCCCCTTTCTTTGAGATAACTCTGCACTATTGCGAGCTGCAAATGCCACTTCCAGCTTAGCTGTGCAGAACAAGAACAACAAGAAGAGGAAATATCTCGAAATATGTCCGTCAGGCCCCTTCCCTTGAGATAAATCTGCAAATATCTCGGAAACCAAGCGAGCTATGACAAAATGTTGAGAGACCTTTTTTGTAGAGAATTATGTTTCCCACTTTTTATGTTCTATGATATTAATTGATCTGATGAGGAGTTCTCGAGATATATCAAGATATTTAAAAGTTCCGAAGCCGCACCAACATAATAGAGATACAGAAACACCGTGGCCCCTTTCTTTGAGATAACTCTGCACTATTGCGAGCTGCAAATGCCACTTCCAGCTTAGCTGTGCAGAAGAAGAACAACAAGAAGAAGAAATATCTCGAAATATGTCCGTCAGGCCCCTTCCCTTGAGATAAATCTGCAAATATCTCGGAAACGAAGCGAGCTATGGCCAAATGTTAAGAGACCTTTTTTGTAGAGAATTAAGTTTCCTACTTTTTATGTTCTATGATATTTTTTGATCAGATGCGTAGTTCTCGAGATATATCCAGATATTTAAAAGTTCCGAAGCGGCACCAACATAATAGAGATACAGAAACACCGTGGCCCCTTTCTTTGAGGTAACTCTGCACTATTGCGAGCTGCAAATGCCACTTCCAGCTTAGCTGTGCAGAAGAAGAACAACAAGAAGAAGATATATCTCGAAATATGTCCGTCAGGCCCCTTCCCTTGAGATAAATCTGCAAATATCTCGGAAACCAAGCGAGCTATGGCAAAATGTTGAGAGACCTTTTTTGTAGAGAATTATGTTTCCCACTTTTTATGTACTATGATATTTTTTGATCAGATGCGTAGTTCTCGAGATATATCAAGATATTTAAAAGTTCCGAAGCCGCACCAACATAATAGAGATACAGAAACACCGTGGCCCCTTTCTTTGAGATAACTCTGCACTACTGCGAGCTGCAAATGCCACTTCCAGCTTAGCTGTGCAGAAGAAGAACAACAAGAAGAAGAAATATCTCGAAATATGTCCGTCAGTCCCCTTCCCTTGAGATAAATCTGCAAATATCTCGGAAACGAACCGAGCTATGGCATAATGTTGAGAGACCTTTTTTGTAGAGAATTAAGTTTCCTACTTTTTATGTTCTACGACATTTTTCGATCAGTTGCGTAGTTCTCGAGATATATCAAGATATTTAAAAGTTCCGAAGCCGCACTAACATAATAGAGATACAGAAACACCGTGGCCCCTTTCTTTGAGATAACTCTGCACTATTGCGAGCTGGAAATGCCACTGCCAGTTTAGCTGTGCAGAAGAAGAACAACAAGAAGAAGAAATATCCCGAAATATGTCCGTCAGGACCCTTCCCTCGAGATAAATCTGCAAATATCTCGGAAACGAAGCGAGCTATGGCAAAACGTTAAGAGACTTTTTTTGTAGAGAATTATGTTTCCTACAATTTATGTTCTATGATATTTTTTTATCAGAAGCGTAGTTTTCGAGATATATCGAGATATTTAAAAGTTCCGAAGCCGTACCAACATAATAGAGATACAGAAACACCGTGGCCCCTTTCTTTGAGATAACTCTGCACTATTGCGAGCTGCAAATGCCACTTCCAGCTTAGCTGTGCAGAAGAAGAACAACAAGAAGAAGAAATATCTCGAAATATGTCCGTCAGGCCCCTTCCCTTGAGATAAATCTGCAAATATCTCGGAAACGAAGCGAGCTATGGCAAAATGTTAAGAGACCTTTTTTGTAGAGAATTAAGTTTCCTACTTTTCACGTTCTATGATATTTTTTGATCAGATGCGTAGTTCTCGAGATATATCAAGATATTTAAAAGTTCCGAAGCCGCACCAACATAATAGAGATACAGAAACACCGTGGCCCCTTTCTTTGAGATAACTCT
The DNA here is from genome assembly GCF_051020975.1 of Osmia lignaria lignaria. Taxonomy (NCBI): domain Eukaryota; kingdom Metazoa; phylum Arthropoda; class Insecta; order Hymenoptera; family Megachilidae; genus Osmia; species Osmia lignaria. The sequence continues at coordinate 4,040,079 of NW_027478167.1, read as the reverse complement.
GCACTACTGCGAGCTGCAAATGCCACTTCCAGCTTAGCTGTGCAGAAGAAGAACAACAAGAAGAAGAAATATCTCGAAATATGTCCGTCAGTCCCCTTCCCTTGAGATAAATCTGCAAATATCTCGGAAACGAAGCGAGCTATGGCAAAATGTTAAGATACCTTTTTTGTAGAGAATTAAGTTTCCTACTTTTTATGTTCTACGATATTTTTCGATCAGTTGCGTAGTTCTCGAGATATATCAAGATATTTAAAAGTTCCGAAGCCGCACCAACATAATAGAGATACAGAAACACCGTGGGCCCTTTCTTTGAGATAACTCTGCACTATTGCGAGCTGGAAATGCCACTGCCAGTTTAGCTGTGCAGAAGAAGAACAACAAGAAGAAGAAATATCCCGAAATATGTCCGTCAGGACCCTTCCCTTGAGATAAATCTGCAAATATCTCGGAAACGAAGCGAGTTATGGCAAAATGTTAAGAGACCTTTTTTGTAGAGAATTATGTTTCCTATAATTTATGTTCTATGATATTTTTTGATCAGAAGCGTAGTTTTCGAGATATATCGAGATATTTAAAAGTTCCGAAGCCGCACCAACATAATAGAGATACAGAAACACCGTGGCCCCTTTCTTTGGGATAACTCTGCACTATTGCTAGCTGGAAATGCCACTTCCAGTTTAGCTGTGCCGAAGAAGAACAACAAGAAGAAGAAATATCTCGAAATATGTCCGTCAGGACCCTTCCCTTGAGATAAATCTGCAAATATCTCGGAAACGAAGCGAGCTATGGCAAAACGTTAAGAGACCTTTTTTGTAGAGAATTATGTTTCCTACAATTTATGTTCTATGATATTTTTTGATCAGAAGCGTAGTTTTCGAGATATATCGAGATATTTAAAAGTTCCGAAGCCGCACCAACATAATAGAGATACAGAAACACCGTGGCCCCTTTCTTTGAGATAACTCTGCACTATTGCGAGCTGCAAATGCCACTTCCAGCTTAGCTGTGCAGAAGAAGAACAACAAGAAGAAGAAATATCTCGAAATATGTCCGTCAGGCCCCTTCCGTTGAGATAAATCTGCAAATATCTCGGAAACGAAGCGAGCTATGGCAAAATGTTAAGAGACCTTTTTTGTAGAGAATTAAGTTTCCTACTTTTTATGTTCTATGATATTTTTAGATCAGATGCGTAGTTCTCGAGATATATCCAGATATTTAAAAGTTCCGAAGCGGCACCAACATAATAGAGATACAGAAACACCGTGGCCCCATTCTTTGAGGTAACTCTGCACTATTGCGAGCTGCAAATGCCACTTCCAGCTCAGCTGTGCAGAAGAAGAACAACAAGAAGAAGATATATCTCGAAATATGTCCGTCAGGCCCCTTCCCTTGAGATAAATCTGCAAATATCTCGGAAACCAAGCGAGCTATGACAAAATGTTGAGAGACCTTTTTTGTAGAGAATTATGTTTCCCACTTTTTATGTTCTATGATATTAATTGATCTGATGAGGAGTTCTCGAGATATATCAAGATATTTAAAAGTTCCGAAGCCGCACCAACATAATAGAGATACAGAAACACCGTGGCCCCTTTCTTTGAGATAACTCTGCACTATTGCGAGCTGCAAATGCCACTTCCAGCTTAGCTGTGCAGAAGAAGAACAACAAGAAGAAGAAATATCTCGAAATATGTCCGTCAGGCCCCTTCCCTTGAGATAAATCTGCAAATATCTCGGAAACGAAGCGAGCTATGGCCAAATGTTAAGAGACCTTTTTTGTAGAGAATTAAGTTTCCTACTTTTTATGTTCTATGATATTTTTTGATCAGATGCGTAGTTCTCGAGATATATCCAGATATTTAAAAGTTCCGAAGCGGCACCAACATAATAGAGATACAGAAACACCGTGGCCCCTTTCTTTGAGGTAACTCTGCACTATTGCGAGCTGCAAGTGCCACTTCCAGCTTAGCTGTGCAGAAGAAGAACAACAAGAAGAAGATATATCTCGAAATATGTCCGTCAGGCCCCTTCCCTTGAGATAAATCTGCAAATATCTCGGAAACCAAGCGAGCTATGGCAAAATGTTGAGAGACCTTTTTTGTAGAGAATTATGTTTCCCACTTTTTATGTTCTATGATATTTTTTGATCAGATGCGTAGTTCTCGAGATATATCAAGATATTTAAAAGTTCCGAAGCCGCACCAACATAATAGAGATACAGAAACACCGTGGCCCCTTTCTTTGAGATAACTCTGCACTACTGCGAGCTGCAAATGCCACTTCCAGCTTAGCTGTGCAGAAGAAGAACAACAAGAAGAAGAAATATCTCGAAATATGTCCGTCAGTCCCCTTCCCTTGAGATAAATCTGCAAATATCTCGGAAACGAAGCGAGCTATGGCATAATGTTAAGAGACCTTTTTTGTAGAGAATTAAGTTTCCTACTTTTTATGTTCTACGACATTTTTCGATCAGTTGCGTAGTTCTCGAGATATATCAAGATATTTAAAAGTTCCGAAGCCGCACCAACATAATAGAGATACAGAAACACCGTGGCCCCTTTCTTTGAGATAACTCTGCACTATTGCGAGCTGGAAATGCCACTGCCAGTTTAGCTGTGCAGAAGAAGAACAACAAGAAGAAGAAATATCCCGAAATATGTCCGTCAGGACCCTTCCCTTGAGATAAATCTGCAAATATCTCGGAAACGAAGCGAGCTATGGCAAAATGTTAAGAGACCTTTTTTGTAGAGAATTATGTTTCCTACAATTTATGTTCTGTGATATTTTTTGATCAGAAGCGTAGTTTTCGAGATATATCGAGATATTTAAAAGTTCCGAAGCCGCACCAACATAATAGAGATACAGAAACACCGTGGCCCCTTTCTTTGGGATAACTCTGCACTATTGCGAGCTGGAAATGCCACTTCCAGTTTAGCTTTGCAGAAGAAGAACAACAAGAAGAAGAAATATCTCGAAATATGTCCGTCAGGACCCTTCCCTTGAGATAAATCTGCAAATATCTCGGAAACGAAGCGAGCTATGGCAAAACGTTAAGAGACCTTTTTTGTAGAGAATTATGTTTCCTACAATTTATGTTCTATGATATTTTTTTATCAGAAGCGTAGTTTTCGAGATATATCGAGATATTTAAAAGTTCCGAAGCCGTACCAACATAATAGAGATACAGAAACACCGTGGCCCCTTTCTTTGAGATAACTCTGCACTATTGCGAGCTGCAAATGCCACTTCCAGCTTAGCTGTGCAGAAGAAGAACAACAAGAAGAAGAAATATCTCGAAATATGTCCGTCAGTCCCCTTCCCTTGAGATAAATCTGCAAATATCTCGGAAACGAAGCGAGCTATGGCAAAATGTTAAGATACCTTTTTTGTAGAGAATTAAGTTTCCTACTTTTTATGTTCTACGATATTTTTCGATCAGTTGCGTAGTTCTCGAGATATATCAAGATATTTAAAAGTTCCGAAGCCGCACCAACATAATAGAGATACAGAAACACCGTGGGCCCTTTCTTTGAGATAACTCTGCACTATTGCGAGCTGGAAATGCCACTGCCAGTTTAGCTGTGCAGAAGAAGAACAACAAGAAGAAGAAATATCCCGAAATATGTCCGTCAGGACCCTTCCCTTGAGATAAATCTGCAAATATCTCGGAAACCAAGCGAGTTATGGCAAAATGTTAAGAGACCTTTTTTGTAGAGAATTATGTTTCCTATAATTTATGTTCTATGATATTTTTTGATCAGAAGCGTAGTTTTCGAGATATATCGAGATATTTAAAAGTTCCGAAGCCGCACCAACATAATAGAGATACAGAAACACCGTGGCCCCTTTCTTTGAGATAACTCTGCACTATTGCGAGCTGCAAATGCCACTTCCAGCTTAGCTGTGCAGAAGAAGAACAACAAGAAGAAGAAATATCTCGAAATATGTCCGTCAGGCCCCTTCCCTTGAGATAAATCTGCAAATATCTCGGAAACGAAGCGAGCTATGGCAAAATGTTAAGAGACCTTTTTTGTAGAGAATTAAGTTTCCTACTTTTTATGTTCTATGATATTTTTAGATCAGATGCGTAGTTCTCGAGATATATCGAGATATTTAAAAGTTCCGAAGCCGCACCAACATAATAGAGATACAGAAACACCGTGGCCCCTTTCTTTGAGATAACTCTGCACTATTGCGAGCTGTAAATGCCACGTCCAGCTTAGCTGTGCAGAAGAAGAACAACAAGAAGAAGAAATATCTCGAAATATGTCCGTCAGGCCCCTTCCCTTGAGATAAATCTGCAAATATCTCGGAAACGAAGCGAGCTATGGCAAAATGTTAAGAGACCTTTTTTGTAGAGAATTAAGTTTCCTACTTTTTATGTTCTACGATATTTTTTGATCAGATGCGTAGTTCTCGAGATATATCAAGATATTTAAAAGTTCCGAAGCCGCACCAACATAATAGAGATACAGAAACACCGTGGCCCCTTTCTTTGAGATAACTCTGCACTATTGCGAGCTGTAAATGCCACGTCCAGCTTAGCTGTGCAGAAGAAGAACAACAAGAAGAAGAAATATCTCGAAATATGTCCGTCAGGCCCCTTCCCTTGAGATAAATCTGCAAATATCTCGGAAACGAAGCGAGCTATGGCAAAATGTTAAGAGACCTTTTTTGTAGAGAATTAAGTTTCCTACTTTTTATGTTCTATGATATTTTTTGATCAGATGCGTAGTTCTCGAGATATATCAAGATATTTAAAAGTTCCGAAGCCGCACCAACATAATAGAGATACAGAAACACCGTGGCCCCTTTCTTTGAGATAACTCTGCACTATTGCGAGCTGGACATGCCACTGCCAGTTTAGCTGTGCAGAAGAAGAACAACAAGAAGAAGAAATATCCCGAAATATGTCCGTCAGGACCCTTCCCTCGAGATAAATCTGCAAATATCTCGGAAACGAAGCGAGCTATGGCAAAATGTTAAGAGACCTTTTTTGTAGAGAATTATGTTTCCTACAATTTATGTTCTATGATATTTTTTGATCAGAAGCGTAGTTTTCGAGATATATCGAGATATTTAAAAGTTCCGAAGCCGCACCAACATAATAGAGATACAGAAACACCGTGGCCCCTTTCTTTGGGATAACTCTGCACTATTGCGAGCTGGAAATGCCACTTCCAGTTTAGCGGTGCAGAAGAAGAACAACAAGAAGAAGAAATATCTCGAAATATGTCCGTCAGGACCCTTCCCTTGAGATAAATCTGCAAATATCTCGGAAACGAAGCGAGCTATGGCAAAACGTTAAGAGACCTTTTTTGTAGAGAATTATGTTTCCTACAATTTATGTTCTATGATATTTTTTTATCAGAAGCGTAGTTTTCGAGATATATCGAGATATTTAAAAGTTCCGAAGCCGTACCAACATAATAGAGATACAGAAACACCGTGGCCCCTTTCTTTGAGATAACTCTGCACTATTGCGAGCTGCAAATGCCACTTCCAGCTTAGCTGTGCAGAAGAAGAACAACAAGAAGAAGAAATATCTCGAAATATGTCCGTCAGTCCCCTTCCCTTGAGATAAATCTGCAAATATCTCGGAAACGAAGCGAGCTATGGCAAAATGTTAAGATACCTTTTTTGTAGAGAATTAAGTTTCCTACTTTTTATGTTCTACGATATTTTTCGATCAGTTGCGTAGTTCTCGAGATATATCAAGATATTTAAAAGTTCCGAAGCCGCACCAACATAATAGAGATACAGAAACACCGTGGGCCCTTTCTTTGAGATAACTCTGCACTATTGCGAGCTGGAAATGCCACTGCCAGTTTAGCTGTGCAGAAGAAGAACAACAAGAAGAAGAAATATCCCGAAATATGTCCGTCAGGACCCTTCCCTTGAGATAAATCTGCAAATATCTCGGAAACCAAGCGAGTTATGGCAAAATGTTAAGAGACCTTTTTTGTAGAGAATTATGTTTCCTATAATTTATGTTCTATGATATTTTTTGATCAGAAGCGTAGTTTTCGAGATATATCGAGATATTTAAAAGTTCCGAAGCCGCACCAACATAATAGAGATACAGAAACACCGTGGCCCCTTTCTTTGAGATAACTCTGCACTATTGCGAGCTGCAAATGCCACTTCCAGCTTAGCTGTGCAGAAGAAGAACAACAAGAAGAAGAAATATCTCGAAATATGTCCGTCAGGCCCCTTCCCTTGAGATAAATCTGCAAATATCTCGGAAACGAAGCGAGCTATGGCAAAATGTTAAGAGACCTTTTTTGTAGAGAATTAAGTTTCCTACTTTTTATGTTCTATGATATTTTTAGATCAGATGCGTAGTTCTCGAGATATATCGAGATATTTAAAAGTTCCGAAGCCGCACCAACATAATAGAGATACAGAAACACCGTGGCCCCTTTCTTTGAGATAACTCTGCACTATTGCGAGCTGTAAATGCCACGTCCAGCTTAGCTGTGCAGAAGAAGAACAACAAGAAGAAGAAATATCTCGAAATATGTCCGTCAGGCCCCTTCCCTTGAGATAAATCTGCAAATATCTCGGAAACGAAGCGAGCTATGGCAAAATGTTAAGAGACCTTTTTTGTAGAGAATTAAGTTTCCTACTTTTTATGTTCTACGATATTTTTTGATCAGATGCGTAGTTCTCGAGATATATCAAGATATTTAAAAGTTCCGAAGCCGCACCAACATAATAGAGATACAGAAACACCGTGGCCCCTTTCTTTGAGATAACTCTGCACTATTGCGAGCTGTAAATGCCACGTCCAGCTTAGCTGTGCAGAAGAAGAACAACAAGAAGAAGAAATATCTCGAAATATGTCCGTCAGGCCCCTTCCCTTGAGATAAATCTGCAAATATCTCGGAAACGAAGCGAGCTATGGCAAAATGTTAAGAGACCTTTTTTGTAGAGAATTAAGTTTCCTACTTTTTATGTTCTATGATATTTTTTGATCAGATGCGTAGTTCTCGAGATATATCAAGATATTTAAAAGTTCCGAAGCCGCACCAACATAATAGAGATACAGAAACACCGTGGCCCCTTTCTTTGAGATAACTCTGCACTATTGCGAGCTGGACATGCCACTGCCAGTTTAGCTGTGCAGAAGAAGAACAACAAGAAGAAGAAATATCCCGAAATATGTCCGTCAGGACCCTTCCCTCGAGATAAATCTGCAAATATCTCGGAAACGAAGCGAGCTATGGCAAAATGTTAAGAGACCTTTTTTGTAGAGAATTATGTTTCCTACAATTTATGTTCTATGATATTTTTTGATCAGAAGCGTAGTTTTCGAGATATATCGAGATATTTAAAAGTTCCGAAGCCGCACCAACATAATAGAGATACAGAAACACCGTGGCCCCTTTCTTTGGGATAACTCTGCACTATTGCGAGCTGGAAATGCCACTTCCAGTTTAGCGGTGCAGAAGAAGAACAACAAGAAGAAGAAATATCTCGAAATATGTCCGTCAGGACCCTTCCCTTGAGATAAATCTGCAAATATCTCGGAAACGAAGCGAGCTATGGCAAAACGTTAAGAGACCTTTTTTGTAGAGAATTATGTTTCCTACAATTTATGTTCTATGATATTTTTTTATCAGAAGCGTAGTTTTCGAGATATATCGAGATATTTAAAAGTTCCGAAGCCGTACCAACATAATAGAGATACAGAAACACCGTGGCCCCTTTCTTTGAGATAACTCTGCACTATTGCGAGCTGCAAATGCCACTTCCAGCTTAGCTGTGCAGAAGAAGAACAACAAGAAGAAGAAATATCTCGAAATATGTCCGTCAGGCCCCTTCCCTTGAGATAAATCTGCAAATATCTCGGAAACGAAGCGAGCTATGGCAAAACGTTAAGAGACCTTTTTTGTAGAGAATTATGTTTCCTACAATTTATGTTCTATGATATTTTTTGATCAGAAGCGTAGTTTTCGAGATATATCGAGATATTTAAAAGTTCCGAAGCCGCACCAACATAATAGAGATACAGAAACACCGTGGCCCCTTTCTTTGAGATAACTCTGCACTATTGCGAGCTGCAAATGCCACTTCCAGCTTAGCTGTGCAGAAGAAGAACAACAAGAAGAAGAAATATCTCGAAATATGTCCGTCAGGCCCCTTCCGTTGAGATAAATCTGCAAATATCTCGGAAACGAAGCGAGCTATGGCAAAATGTTAAGAGACCTTTTTTGTAGAGAATTAAGTTTCCTACTTTTTATGTTCTATGATATTTTTAGATCAGATGCGTAGTTCTCGAGATATATCCAGATATTTAAAAGTTCCGATGCGGCACCAACATAATAGAGATACAGAAACACCGTGGCCCCATTCTTTGAGGTAACTCTGCACTATTGCGAGCTGCAAATGCCACTTCCAGCTCAGCTGTGCAGAAGAAGAACAACAAGAAGAAGATATATCTCGAAATATGTCCGTCAGGCCCCTTCCCTTGAGATAAATCTGCAAATATCTCGGAAACCAAGCGAGCTATGACAAAATGTTGAGAGACCTTTTTTGTAGAGAATTATGTTTCCCACTTTTTATGTTCTATGATATTAATTGATCTGATGAGGAGTTCTCGAGATATATCAAGATATTTAAAAGTTCCGAAGCGGCACCAACATAATAGAGATACAGAAACACCGTGGCCCCCTTCTTTGAGGTAACTCTGCACTATTGCGAGCTGCAAATGCCACTTCCAGCTTAGCTGTGCAGAAGAAGAACAACAAGAAGAAGATATATCTCGAAATATGTCCGTCAGGCCCCTTCCCTTGAGATAAATCTGCAAATATCTCGGAAACCAAGCGAGCTATGGCAAAATGTTGAGAGACCTTTTTTGTAGAGAATTATGTTTCCCACTTTTTATGTTCTATGATATTTTTTGATCAGATGCGTAGTTCTCGAGATATATCAAGATATTTAAAAGTTCCGAAGCCGCACCAACATAATAGAGATACAGAAACACCGTGGCCCCTTTCTTTGAGATAACTCTGCACTACTGCGAGCTGCAAATGCCACTTCCAGCTTAGCTGTGCAGAAGAAGAACAACAAGAAGAAGAAATATCTCGAAATATGTCCGTCAGTCCCCTTCCCTTGAGATAAATCTGCAAATATCTCGGAAACGAAGCGAGCTATGGCATAATGTTAAGAGACCTTTTTTGTAGAGAATTAAGTTTCCTACTTTTTATGTTCTACGACATTTTTCGATCAGTTGCGTAGTTCTCGAGATATATCAAGATATTTAAAAGTTCCGAAGCCGCACCAACATAATAGAGATACAGAAACACCGTGGCCCCTTTCTTTGAGATAACTCTGCACTATTGCGAGCTGGAAATGCCACTGCCAGTTTAGCTGTGCAGAAGAAGAACAACAAGAAGAAGAAATATCCCGAAATATGTCCGTCAGGACCCTTCCCTTGAGATAAATCTGCAAATATCTCGGAAACGAAGCGAGCTATGGCAAAACGTTAAGAGACCTTTTTTGTAGAGAATTATGTTTCCTACAATTTATGTTCTATGATATTTTTTTATCAGAAGCGTAGTTTTCGAGATATATCGAGATATTTAAAAGTTCCGAAGCCGTACCAACATAATAGAGATACAGAAACACCGTGGCCCCTTTCTTTGAGATAACTCTGCACTATTGCGAGCTGCAAATGCCACTTCCAGCTTAGCTGTGCAGAAGAAGAACAACAAGAAGAAGAAATATCTCGAAATATGTCCGTCAGTCCCCTTCCCTTGAGATAAATCTGCAAATATCTCGGAAACGAAGCGAGCTATGGCAAAATGTTAAGATACCTTTTTTGTAGAGAATTAAGTTTCCTACTTTTTATGTTCTACGATATTTTTCGATCAGTTGCGTAGTTCTCGAGATATATCAAGATATTTAAAAGTTCCGAAGCCGCACCAACATAATAGAGATACAGAAACACCGTGGGCCCTTTCTTTGAGATAACTCTGCACTATTGCGAGCTGGAAATGCCACTGCCAGTTTAGCTGTGCAGAAGAAGAACAACAAGAAGAAGAAATATCCCGAAATATGTCCGTCAGGACCCTTCCCTTGAGATAAATCTGCAAATATCTCGGAAACCAAGCGAGTTATGGCAAAATGTTAAGAGACCTTTTTTGTAGAGAATTATGTTTCCTATAATTTATGTTCTATGATATTTTTTGATCAGAAGCGTAGTTTTCGAGATATATCGAGATATTTAAAAGTTCCGAAGCCGCACCAACATAATAGAGATACAGAAACACCGTGGCCCCTTTCTTTGAGATAACTCTGCACTATTGCGAGCTGTAAATGCCACGTCCAGCTTAGCTGTGCAGAAGAAGAACAACAAGAAGAAGAAATATCTCGAAATATGTCCGTCAGGCCGCTTCCCTTGAGATAAATCTGCAAATATCTCGGAAACGAAGCGAGCTATGGCAAAACGTTAAGAGACCTTTTTTGTAGAGAATTATGTTTCCTACAATTTATGTTCTATGATATTTTTTTATCAGAAGCGTAGTTTTCGAGATATATCGAGATATTTAAAAGTTCCGAAGCCGCACCAACATAATAGAGATACAGAAACACCGTGGCCCCTTTCTTTGAGATAACTCTGCACTATTGCGAGCTGCAAATGCCACTTCCAGCTTAGCTGTGCAGAAGAAGAACAACAAGAAGAAGAAATATCTCGAAATATGTCCGTCAGTCCCCTTCCCTTGAGATAAATCTGCAAATATCTCGGAAACGAAGCGAGCTATGGCAAAATGTTAAGATACCTTTTTTGTAGAGAATTAAGTTTCCTACTTTTTATGTTCTACGATATTTTTCGATCAGTTGCGTAGTTCTCGAGATATATCAAGATATTTAAAAGTTCCGAAGCCGCACCAACATAATAGAGATACAGAAACACCGTGGGCCCTTTCTTTGAGATAACTCTGCACTATTGCGAGCTGGAAATGCCACTGCCAGTTTAGCTGTGCAGAAGAAGAACAACAAGAAGAAGAAATATCCCGAAATATGTCCGTCAGGACCCTTCCCTTGAGATAAATCTGCAAATATCTCGGAAACCAAGCGAGTTATGGCAAAATGTTAAGAGACCTTTTTTGTAGAGAATTATGTTTCCTATAATTTATGTTCTATGATATTTTTTGATCAGAAGCGTAGTTTTCGAGATATATCGAGATATTTAAAAGTTCCGAAGCCGCACCAACATAATAGAGATACAGAAACACCGTGGCCCCTTTCTTTGAGATAACTCTGCACTATTGCGAGCTGCAAATGCCACTTCCAGCTTAGCTGTGCAGAAGAAGAACAACAAGAAGAAGAAATATCTCGAAATATGTCCGTCAGGCCCCTTCCCTTGAGATAAATCTGCAAATATCTCGGAAACGAAGCGAGCTATGGCAAAATGTTAAGAGACCTTTTTTGTAGAGAATTAAGTTTCCTACTTTTTATGTTCTATGATATTTTTAGATCAGATGCGTAGTTCTCGAGATATATCGAGATATTTAAAAGTTCCGAAGCCGCACCAACATAATAGAGATACAGAAACACCGTGGCCCCTTTCTTTGAGATAACTCTGCACTATTGCGAGCTGTAAATGCCACGTCCAGCTTAGCTGTGCAGAAGAAGAACAACAAGAAGAAGAAATATCTCGAAATATGTCCGTCAGGCCCCTTCCCTTGAGATAAATCTGCAAATATCTCGGAAACGAAGCGAGCTATGGCAAAATGTTAAGAGACCTTTTTTGTAGAGAATTAAGTTTCCTACTTTTTATGTTCTACGATATTTTTTGATCAGATGCGTAGTTCTCGAGATATATCAAGATATCTAAAAGTTCCGAAGCCGCACCAACATAATAGAGATACAGAAACACCGTGGCCCCTTTCTTTGAGATAACTCTGCACTATTGCGAGCTGTAAATGCCACGTCCAGCTTAGCTGTGCAGAAGAAGAACAACAAGAAGAAGAAATATCTCGAAATATGTCCGTCAGGCCGCTTCCCTTGAGATAAATCTGCAAATATCTCGGAAACGAAGCGAGCTATGGCAAAATGTTAAGAGACCTTTTTTGTAGAGAATTAAGTTTCCTACTTTTTATGTTCTATGATATTTTTTGATCAGATGCGTAGTTCTCGAGATATATCAAGATATTTAAAAGTTCCGAAGCCGCACCAACATAATAGAGATACAGAAACACCGTGGCCCCTTTCTTTGAGATAACTCTGCACTATTGCGAGCTGGAAATGCCACTGCCAGTTTAGCTGTGCAGAAGAAGAACAACAAGAAGAAGAAATATCCCGAAATATGTCCGTCAGGACCCTTCCCTCGAGATAAATCTGCAAATATCTCGGAAACGAAGCGAGCTATGGCAAAATGTTAAGAGACCTTTTTTGTAGAGAATTATGTTTCCTACAATTTATGTTCTATGATATTTTTTGATCAGAAGCGTAGTTTTCGAGATATATCGAGATATTTAAAAGTTCCGAAGCCGCACCAACATAATAGAGATACAGAAACACCGTGGCCCCTTTCTTTGGGATAACTCTATACTATTGCGAGCTGGAAATGCCACTTCCAGTTTAGCGGTGCAGAAGAAGAACAACAAGAAGAAGAAATATCTCGAAATATGTCCGTCAGGACCCTTCCCTTGAGATAAATCTGCAAATATCTCGGAAACGAAGCGAGCTATGGCAAAACGTTAAGAGACCTTTTTTGTAGAGAATTATGTTTCCTACAATTTATGTTCTATGATATTTTTTTATCAGAAGCGTAGTTTTCGAGATATATCGAGATATTTAAAAGTTCCGAAGCCGTACCAACATAATAGAGATACAGAAACACCGTGGCCCCTTTCTTTGAGATAACTCTGCACTATTGCGAGCTGCAAATGCCACTTCCAGCTTAGCTGTGCAGAAGAAGAACAACAAGAAGAAGAAATATCTCGAAATATGTCCGTCAGGCCCCTTCCCTTGAGATAAATCTGCAAATATCTCGGAAACGAAGCGAGCTATGGCAAAATGTTAAGAGACCTTTTTTGTAGAGAATTAAGTTTCCTACTTTTTATGTTCTATGATATTTTTTGATCAGATGCGTAGTTCTCGAGATATATCAAGATATTTAAAAGTTCCGAAGCCGCACCAACATAATAGAGATACAGAAACACCGTGGCCCCTTTCTTTGAGATAACTCTGCACTACTGCGAGCTGCAAATGCCACTTCCAGCTTAGCTGTGCAGAAGAAGAACAACAAGAAGAAGAAATATCTCGAAATATGTCCGTCAGTCCCCTTCCCTTGAGATAAATCTGCAAATATCTCGGAAACGAAGCGAGCTATGGCAAAATGTTAAGATACCTTTTTTGTAGAGAATTAAGTTTCCTACTTTTTATGTTCTACGATATTTTTCGATCAGTTGCGTAGTTCTCGAGATATATCAAGATATTTAAAAGTTCCGAAGCCGCACCAACATAATAGAGATACAGAAACACCGTGGGCCCTTTCTTTGAGATAACTCTGCACTATTGCGAGCTGGAAATGCCACTGCCAGTTTAGCTGTGCAGAAGAAGAACAACAAGAAGAAGAAATATCCCGAAATATGTCCGTCAGGACCCTTCCCTTGAGATAAATCTGCAAATATCTCGGAAACGAAGCGAGTTATGGCAAAATGTTAAGAGACCTTTTTTGTAGAGAATTATGTTTCCTATAATTTATGTTCTATGATATTTTTTGATCAGAAGCGTAGTTTTCGAGATATATCGAGATATTTAAAAGTTCCGAAGCCGCACCAACATAATAGAGATACAGAAACACCGTGGCCCCTTTCTTTGGGATAACTCTGCACTATTGCTAGCTGGAAATGCCACTTCCAGTTTAGCTGTGCCGAAGAAGAACAACAAGAAGAAGAAATATCTCGAAATATGTCCGTCAGGACCCTTCCCTTGAGATAAATCTGCAAATATCTCGGAAACCAAGCGAGCTATGACAAAATGTTGAGAGACCTTTTTTGTAGAGAATTATGTTTCCCACTTTTTATGTTCTATGATATTAATTGATCTGATGAGGAGTTCTCGAGATATATCAAGATATTTAAAAGTTCCGAAGCCGCACCAACATAATAGAGATACAGAAACACCGTGGCCCCTTTCTTTGAGATAACTCTGCACTATTGCGAGCTGCAAATGCCACTTCCAGCTTAGCTGTGCAGAAGAAGAACAACAAGAAGAAGAAATATCTCGAAATATGTCCGTCAGGCCCCTTCCCTTGAGGTAAATCTGCAAATATCTCGGAAACGAAGCGAGCTATGGCCAAATGTTAAGAGACCTTTTTTGTAGAGAATTAAGTTTCCTACTTTTTATGTCCTATGATATTTTTTGATCAGATGCGTAGTTCTCGAGATATATCCAGATATTTAAAAGTTCCGAAGCGGCACCAACATAATAGAGATACAGAAACACCGTGGCCCCTTTCTTTGAGGTAACTCTGCACTATTGCGAGCTGCAAATGCCACTTCCAGCTTAGCTGTGCAGAAGAAGAACAACAAGAAGAAGATATATCTCGAAATATGTCCGTCAGTCCCCTTCCCTTGAGATAAATCTGCAAATATCTCGGAAACGAAGCGAGCTATGGCAAAATGTTAAGATACCTTTTTTGTAGAGAATTAAGTTTCCTACTTTTTATGTTCTACGATATTTTTCGATCAGTTGCGTAGTTCTCGAGATATATCAAGATATTTAAAAGTTCCGAAGCCGCACCAACATAATAGAGATACAGAAACACCGTGGGCCCTTTCTTTGAGATAACTCTGCACTATTGCGAGCTGGAAATGCCACTGCCAGTTTAGCTGTGCAGAAGAAGAACAACAAGAAGAAGAAATATCCCGAAATATGTCCGTGAGGACCCTTCCCTTGAGATAAATCTGCAAATATCTCGGAAACGAAGCGAGTTATGGCAAAATGTTAAGAGACCTTTTTTGTAGAGAATTATGTTTCCTATAATTTATGTTCTATGATATTTTTTGATCAGAAGCGTAGTTTTCGAGATATATCGAGATATTTAAAAGTTCCGAAGCCGCACCAACATAATAGAGATACAGAAACACCGTGGCCCCTTTCTTTGGGATAACTCTGCACTATTGCTAGCTGGAAATGCCACTTCCAGTTTAGCTGTGCCGAAGAAGAACAACAAGAAGAAGAAATATCTCGAAATATGTCCGTCAGGACCCTTCCCTTGAGATAAATCTGCAAATATCTCGGAAACGAAGCGAGCTATGGCAAAACGTTAAGAGACCTTTTTTGTAGAGAATTATGTTTCCTACAATTTATGTTCTATGATATTTTTTGATCAGAAGCGTAGTTTTCGAGATATATCGAGATATTTAAAAGTTCCGAAGCCGCACCAACATAATAGAGATACAGAAACACCGTGGCCCCTTTCTCTGAGATAACTCTGCACTATTGCGAGCTGCAAATGCCACTTCCAGCTTAGCTGTGCAGAAGAAGAACAACAAGAAGAAGAAATATCTCGAAATATGTCCGTCAGGCCCCTTCCGTTGAGATAAATCTGCAAATATCTCGGAAACGAAGCGAGCTATGGCAAAATGTTAAGAGACCTTTTTTGTAGAGAATTAAGTTTCCTACTTTTTATGTTCTATGATATTTTTAGATCAGATGCGTAGTTCTCGAGATATATCCAGATATTTAAAAGTTCCGAAGCGGCACCAACATAATAGAGGTACAGAAACACCGTGGCCCCATTCTTTGAGGTAACTCTGCACTATTGCGAGCTGCAAATGCCACTTCCAGCTCAGCTGTGCAGAAGAAGAACAACAAGAAGAAGATATATCTCGAAATATGTCCGTCAGGCCCCTTCCCTTGAGATAAATCTGCAAATATCTCGGAAACCAAGCGAGCTATGACAAAATGTTGAGAGACCTTTTTTGTAGAGAATTATGTTTCCCACTTTTTATGTTCTATGATATTAATTGATCTGATGAGGAGTTCTCGAGATATATCGAGATATTTAAAAGTTCCGAAGCCGCACCAACATAATAGAGATACAGAAACACCGTGGCCCCTTTCTTTGAGATAACTCTGCACTATTGCGAGCTGCAAATGCCACTTCCAGCTTAGCTGTGCAGAAGAAGAACAACAAGAAGAAGAAATATCTCGAAATATGTCCGTCAGGCCCCTTCCCTTGAGGTAAATCTGCAAATATCTCGGAAACGAAGCGAGCTATGGCCAAATGTTAAGAGACCTTTTTTGTAGAGAATTAAGTTTCCTACTTTTTATGTTCTATGATATTTTTTGATCAGATGCGTAGTTCTCGAGATATATCAAGATATTTAAAAGTTCCGAAGCCGCACCAACATAATAGAGATACAGAAACACCGTGGCCCCTTTCTTTGAGATAACTCTGCACTATTGCGAGCTGGAAATGCCACTTCCAGTTTAGCTGTGCAGAAGAAGAACAACAAGAAGAAGAAATATCTCGAAATATGTCCGTCAGGCCCCTTCCCTTGAGATAAATCTGCAAATATCTCGGAAACGAAGCGAGCTATGGCAAAATGTTAAGAGACCTTTTTTGTAGAGAATTAAGTTTTCTACTTTTTATGTTCCATGATATTTTTTGATCAGATGCGTAGTTCTCGAGATATATCAAGATATTTAAAAGTTCCGAAGCTGCACCAACATAATAGAGATACAGAAACACCGTGGCCCCTTTCTTTGAGATAACTCTGCACTAGTGCGAGCCGCAAATGCCACTTCCAGCTTAGCTGTGCAGAAGAAGAACAACAAGAAGAAGAAATATCTCGAAATATGTCCGTTAGGCCCCTTCCCTTGAGATAAATGTGCAAATATCTCGGAAACGAAGCGAGCTATGGCAAAATGTTGGGAGACCTTTTTTGTAGAGAATTAAGTTTCCTACTATTTATGTTCTATGATATTTTTTGATCAGATGCGTAGTTCTCGAGATATATCAAGATATTTAAAAGTTCCGAAGCCGCACCAACATAATAGAGATACAGAAACACCGTGGCCCCTTTCTTTGAGATAACTCTGCACTATTGCGAGCAGCAAAGGCCACTTCTAGCTTCGCTGTGTAGAAGAAGAACAACAAGAAGAAGAAATATCTCGAAATATGTCCGTTAGGCCCCTTCCCTTGAGATAAATCTGCAAATATCTCGGAAATGAAGCGAGCTATGGCAAAATGTTAAGAGACCTTTTTTGTAGAGATTTAAGTTTCCTACTTTTTATGTTCTATGATATTTTTTGATCAGATGCGTAGTTCTCGAGATATATCAAGATATTTAAAAGTTCCGAAACCGCACCAACATAATAGAGATACAGAAACACCGTGGCCCCCTTCTTTGAGATAACTCTGCACTATTGCGAGCTGCAAATGCCACTTCCAGCTTAGCTGTGCAGAAGAAGAACAACAAGAAGAAGAAATATCTCGAAATATGTCCGTCAGGCCCCTTCCCTTGAGATAAATCTGCAAATATCTCGGAAACGAAGCGAGCTATGGGAAAATGTTAAGAGACCTTTTTTGTAGAGAATTAAGTTTCCTACTGTTTATGTTCTATGATATTTTTTGATCAGATGCGTAGTTCTCGAGATATATCAAGATATTTAAAAGTTCCGAAGCCGCACCAACATAATAGAGATACAGAAACACCGTGGCCCCTTTCTTTGAGATAACTCTGCACTGGTGCGAGCCGCAAATGCCACTTCCAGCTTAGCTGTGCAGAAGAAGAACAACAAGAAGAAGAAATATCTCGAAATATGTCCGTCAGGCCCCTTCCCTTGAGATAAATCTGCAAATATCGCAGAAACGAAGCGAGCTATGGCAAAATGTTAAGAGACCTTTCTTGTAGAGAATTAAGTTTCCTACTTTTTATGTTCTATGATATTTTTTGATCAGATGCGTAGTTCTCGAGATATATCAAGATATTTAAAAGTTCCGAAGCCGCACCAACATGATAGAGATACAGAAACACCGTGGCCCCTTTCTTTGAGATAACTCTGCACTATTGCGAGCTGCAAATGCCACTTCCAGCTTAGCTGTGCAGAAGAAGAACAACAAGAAGAAGAAATATCTCGAAATCTGTCCGTCAGGCCCCTTCCCTTGAGATAAATCTGCAAATATCTCGGAAACGAAGCGAGCTATGGCAAAATGTTAAGAAACCTTTTTTGTAGAGAATTAAGTTTCCTACTTTTTATGTTCTATGATATTTTTTGATCAGATGCGTAGTTCTCGAGATATATCAAGATATTTAAAAGTTCCGAAACCGCACCAACATAATAGAGATACAGAAACACCGTGGCCCCCTTCTTTGAGATAACTCTGCACTATTGCGAGCTGCAAATGCCACTTCCAGCTTAGCTGTGCAGAAGAAGAACAACAAGAAGAAGAAATATCTCGAAATATGTCCGTCAGGCCCCTTCCCTTGAGATAAATCTGCAAATATCTCGGGAACGAAGCGAGCTATGGGAAAATGTGAAGAGACCTTTTTTGTAGAGAATTAAGTTTCCTACTTTTTATGTTCTATGATATTTTTTGATCAGATGCGTAGTTCTCGAGATATATCAAGATATTTAAAAGTTCCGAAGCCGCACCAACATAATAGAGATACAGAAACACCGTGGCCCCTTTCTTTGAGATAACTCTGCACTGGTGCGAGCCGCAAATGCCACTTCCAGCTTAGCTGTGCAGAAGAAGAACAACAAGAAGAAGAAATATCTCGAAATATGTCCGTCAGGCCCCTTCCCTTGAAATAAATCTGCAAATATCGCGGAAACGAAGCGAGCTATGGCAAAATGTTAAGAGACCTTTTTTGTAGAGAATTAAGTTTCCTACTTTTTATGTTCTATGATATTTTTTGATCAGATGCGTAGTTCTCGAGATATATCAAGATATTTAAAAGTTCCGAAGCCGCACCAACATAATAGAGATACAGAAACACCGTGGCCCCTTTCTTTGAGATAACTCTGCACTATTGCGAGCTGCAAATGCCACTTCCAGCTTAGCTGTGCAGAAGAAGAACAACAAGAAGAAGAAATATCTCGAAATCTGTCCGTCAGGCCCCTTCCCTTGAGATAAATCTGCAAATATCTCGGAAACGAAGCGAGCTATGGCAAAATGTTAAGCAACCTTTTTTGTAGAGAATTAAGTTTCCTACTTTTTATGTTCTATGATATTTTTTGATCAGATGCGTAGTTCTCGAGATATATCAAGATATTTAAAAGTTCCGAAGCCGCACCAACATAATAGAGATACAGAAACACCGTGGCCCCTTTCTTTGAGATAACTCTGCACTATTGCGAGCTGGAAATGCCACTTCCAGCTTAGCTGTGCAGAAGAAGAACAACAAGAAGAAGAAATATCTCGAAATATGTCCGTCAGGCCCCTTCCCTTGGGATAAATCTGCAAATATCTCGGAAACGAAGCGAGCTATGGCAAAATGTTAAGAGACCTTTTTTGTAGAGAATTAAGTTTCCTACTTTTCATGTTCCATGATATTTTTTGATCAGATGCGTAGTTCTCGAGATATATGAAGATATTTAAAAGTTCCGAAGCCGCACCAACATAATAGAGATACAGAAACACCGTGGCCCCTTTCTTTGAGATAACTCTGCACTATTGCGAGCTGGAAATGCCACTTCCAGTTTAGCTGTGCAGAAGAAGAACAACAAGAAGAAGAAATATCTCGAGATATGTCCGTCAGGCCCCTTCCCTTGAGATAAATCCGCAAATATCTCGGAAACGAAGCGAGCTATGGCAAAATGTTAGGAGACCTTTTTTCTAGAGAATTAAGTTTCCTACTTTTTATGTTCTATGATATTTTTTGATCAGATGCGTAGTTCTCGAGATATATCAAGATATTTAAAAGTTCCGAAGCCGCACCAACATAATAGAGATACAGAAACACCGTGGCCCCCTTCTTTGAGATAACTCTGCACTATTGCGAGCTGGAAATGCCACTTCCAGTTTAGCTGTGCAGAAGAAGAACAACAAGAAGAAGAAATATCTCGAGATATGTCCGTCAGGCCCCTTCCCTTGAGATAAATCCGCAAATATCTCGGAAACGAAACGACCTATGGCAAAATGTTAAGAGCCCTTTTTTGTAGAGAATTAAGTTTGCTACTTTTTATGTTGTATGATATTTTTTGATCTGATGCGTAGTTCTCCAGATATATCAAGATATTTAAAAGTGCCGAAGCCGCACCAACATAATAGAGATACAGAAACACCGTGGCCCCTTTCTTTGAGATAACTCTGCACTAGTGCGAGCCGCAAATGCCACTTCCAGCTTAGCTGTGCAGAAGAAGAACAACAAGAAGAAGAAATATCTCGAAATATGTCCGTCAGGCCCCTTCCCTTGAGATAAATCTGCAAATATCTCGGAAACGAAGCGAGCTATGGCAAAATGTTAAGAGACCTTTTTTGTAGCGAATTAAGTTTCCTACTTTTTATGTTCTATGATATTTTTTGATCAGATGCGTAGTTCTCGAGATATATCAAGATATTTAAAAGTTCCGAAGCCACACCAACATAATAGAGATACAGAAACACCGTGGCCCCTTTCTTTGAGATAACTCTGCACTATTGCGAGCTGGAAATGCCACTTCCAGCTTAGCTGTGCAGAAGAAGAACAACAAGAAGAAGAAATATCTCGAAATATGTCCGTCAGGCCCCTTCCCTTGGGATAAATCTGCAAATATCTCGGAAACGAAGCGAGCTATGGCAAAATGTTAAGAGACCTTTTTTGTAGAGAATTAGGTTTTCTACTTTTTATGTTCCATGATATTTTTTGATCAGATGCGTAGTTCTCGAGATATATCAAGATATTTAAAAGTTCCGAAGCCGCACCAACATAATAGAGATACAGAAACACCGTGGCCCCTTTCTTTGAGATAACTCTGCACTACTGCGAGCTGCAAATGCCACTTCCAGCTTCGCTGTGCAGAAGAAGAACAACAAGAAGAAGAAATATCTCGAAATATGTCCGTCAGGCCCCTTCCCTTGAGATAAATCTGCAAATATCTCGGAAACGAAGCGAGCTATGGCAAAACGTTAAGAGACCTTTTTTGTAGAGAATTAAGTTTGCTACTTTTTATGTTCTATGATATTTTTTGATCAGATGCGTAGGTCTCGAGATATATCAAGATATTTAAAAGTTCCGAAGCCGCACCAACATAATAGAGATACAGAAACACCGTGGCCCCTTTCTTTGAGATAACTCTGCACTATTGCGAGCTGGAAATGCCACTTCCAGTTTAGCTGTGCAGAAGAAGAACAACAAGAAGAAGAAATATCTCGAGATATGTCCGTCAGGCCCCTTCCCTTGAGATAAATCCGCAAATATCTCGGAAACGAAGCGAGCTATGGCAAAATGTTAGGAGACCTTTTTTGTAGAGAATTAAGTTTCCTACTTTTTATGTTCTATGATATTTTTTGAGCAGATGCGTAGTTCTCGAGATATATCAAGATATTTAAAAGTTCCGAAGCCGCACCAAAATAATAGAGATACAGAAACACCGTGGCCCCTTTCTTTGAGATAACTCTGCACTATTGCGAGCTGGAAATGCCACTTCCAGTTTAGCTGTGCAGAAGAAGAACAACAAGAAGAAGAAATATCTCGAGATATGTCCGTCAGGCCCCTTCCCTTGAGATAAATCCGCAAATATCTCGGAAACGAAGCGAGCTATGGCAAAATGTTAGGAGACCTTTTTTCTAGAGAATTAAGTTTCCTACTTTTTAGGTTCTATGATATTTTTTGATCAGATGCGTAGTTCTCGAGATATATCAAGATATTTAAAAGTTCCGAAGCCGCACCAACATAATAGAGATACAGAAACACCGTGGCCCCCTTCTTTGAGATAACTCTGCACTATTGCGAGCTGCAAATGCCACTTCCAGCTTAGCTGTGCAGAAGAAGAACAACAAGAAGAAGAAATATCTCGAAATATTTCCGTCAGGCCCCTTCCCTTGAGATAAATCCGCAAATACCTCGGAAACAAAGCGAGCTATGGCAAAATGTTAAGAGACCTTTTTTGTAGAGAATTAAGTTTCCTACTTTTTATGTTCTATGATATTTTTTGATCAGATGCGTAGTTCTCGAGATATATCAAGATATTTAAAAGTTCCGAAGCCGCACCAACATAATAGAGATACAGAAACACCGTGGCCCCTTTCTTTGAGATAACTCTGCACTATTGCGAGCTGGAAATGCCACTTCCAGCTTAGCTGTGCAGAAGAAGAACAACAAGAAGAAGAAATATCTCGAAATATGTCCGTCAGGCCCCTTCCCTTGGGATAAATCTGCAAATATCTCGGAAACGCAGCGAGCTATGGCAAAATGTTAAGAGACCTTTTTTGTAGAGAATTAAGTTTCCTACTTTTTATGTTCCATGATATTTTTTGATCAGATGCGTAGTTCTCGAGATATATCAAGATATTTAAAAGTTCCGAAGCCGCACCAACATAATAGAGATACAGAAACACCGTGGCCCCTTTCTTTGAGATAACTCTGCACTATTGCGAGCTGGAAATGCCACTTCCAGTTTAGCTGTGCAGAAGAAGAACAACAAGAAGAAGAAATATCTCGAGATATGTCCGTCAGGCCCCTTCCCTTGAGATAAATCCGCAAATATCTCGGAAACGAAGCGAGCTATGGCAAAATGTTAGGAGACCTTTTTTCTAGAGAATTAAGTTTCCTACTTTTTAGGTTCTATGATATTTTTTGATCAGATGCGTAGTTCTCGAGATATATCAAGATATTTAAAAGTTCCGAAGCCGCACCAACATAATAGAGATACAGAAACACCGTGGCCCCCTTCTTTGAGATAACTCTGCACTATTGCGAGCTGCAAATGCCACTTCCAGCTTAGCTGTGCAGAAGAAGAACAACAAGAAGAAGAAATATCTCGAAATATTTCCGTCAGGCCCCTTCCCTTGAGATAAATCCGCAAATATCTCGGAAACGAAGCGAGCTATGGCAAAATGTTAAGAGACCTTTTTTGTAGAGAATTAAGTTTCCTACTTTTTATGTTCTATGATATTTTTTGATCAGATGCGTAGTTCTCGAGATATATCAAGATATTTAAAAGTTCCGAAGCCGCACCAACATAATAGAGATACAGAAACACCGTGGCCCCTTTCTTTGAGATAACTCTGCACTATTTCGAGCTGGAAATGCCACTTCAGCTTAGCTGTGCAGAAGAAGAACAACAAGAAGAAGAAATATCTCGAAATATGTCCGTCAGGCCCCTTCCCTTGAGATAAATCCGCAAATATCTCGGAAACGAAGCGAGCTATGGCAAAATGTTAAGAGACCTTTTTTGTAGAGAATTAAGTTTCCTACTTTTTATGTTCTATGATATTTTTTGATCAGATGCGTAGTTCTCGAGATATATCAAGATATTTAAAAGTTCCGAATCCGCACCAACATAATAGAGATACAGAAACACCGTGGCCCCTTTCTTTGAGATAACTCTGCACTATTGCGAGCTGCAAATGCCACTTCCAGCTTAGCTGTGCAGAAGAAGAACAACAAGAAGAAGAAATATCTCGAAATATGTCCGTCAGGCCCCTTCCCTTGAGATAAA
Organism: Osmia lignaria lignaria; assembly: GCF_051020975.1. Taxonomy (NCBI): domain Eukaryota; kingdom Metazoa; phylum Arthropoda; class Insecta; order Hymenoptera; family Megachilidae; genus Osmia; species Osmia lignaria. The sequence continues at coordinate 4,016,463 of NW_027478167.1, read as the reverse complement.
TCTGCAAATATCTCGGAAACGAAGCGAGCTATGGCAAAATGTTAAGAGACCTTTTTTGTAGAGAATTAGGTTTTCTACTTTTTATGTTCCATGATATTTTTTGATCAGATGCGTAGTTCTCGAGATATATCAAGATATTTAAAAGTTCCGAAGCCGCACCAACATAATAGAGATACAGAAACACCGTGGCCCCTTTCTTTGAGATAACTCTGCACTATTGCGAGCTGCAAATGCCACTTCCAGCTTCGCTGTGCAGAAGAAGAACAACAAGAAGAAGAAATATCTCGAAATATGTCCGTCAGGCCCCTTCCCTTGAGATAAATCTGCAAATATCTCGGAAACGAAGCGAGCTATGGCAAAACGTTAAGAGACCTTTTTTGTAGAGAATTAAGTTTGTTACTTTTTATGTTCTATGATATTTTTTGATCAGATGCGTAGGTCTCGAGATATATCAAGATATTTAAAAGTTCCGAAGCCGCACCAACATAATAGAGATACAGAAACACCGTGGCCCCTTTCTTTGAGATAACTCTGCACTATTGCGAGCTGGAAATGCCACTTCCAGTTTAGCTGTGCAGAAGAAGAACAACAAGAAGAAGAAATATCTCGAGATATGTCCGTCAGGCCCCTTCCCTTGAGATAAATCCGCAAATATCTCGGAAACGAAGCGAGCTATGGCAAAATGTTAGGAGACCTTTTTTGTAGAGAATTAAGTTTCCTACTTTTTATGTTCTATGATATTTTTTGAGCAGATGCGTAGTTCTCGAGATATATCAAGATATTTAAAAGTTCCGAAGCCGCACCAACATAATAGAGATACAGAAACACCGTGGCCCCTTTCTTTGAGATAACTCTGCACTATTGCGAGCTGGAAATGCCACTTCCAGTTTAGCTGTGCAGAAGAAGAACAACAAGAAGAAGAAATATCTCGAGATATGTCCGTCAGGCCCCTTCCCTTGAGATAAATCCGCAAATATCTCGGAAACGAAGCGAGCTATGGCAAAATGTTAGGAGACCTTTTTTCTAGAGAATTAAGTTTCCTACTTTTTAGGTTCTATGATATTTTTTGATCAGATGCGTAGTTCTCGAGATATATCAAGATATTTAAAAGTTCCGAAGCCGCACCAATATAATAGAGATACAGAAACACCGTGGCCCCCTTCTTTGAGATAACTCTGCACTATTGCGAGCTGCAAATGCCACTTCCAGCTTAGCTGTGCAGAAGAAGAACAACAAGAAGAAGAAATATCTCGAAATATTTCCGTCAGGCCCCTTCCCTTGAGATAAATCCGCAAATATCTCGGAAACGAAGCGAGCTATGGCAAAATGTTAAGAGACCTTTTTTGTAGAGAATTAAGTTTCCTACTTTTTATGTTCTATGATATTTTTTGATCAGATGCGTAGTTCTCGAGATATATCAAGATATTTAAAAGTTCCGAAGCCGCACCAACATAATAGAGATACAGAAACACCGTGGCCCCTTTCTTTGAGATAACTCTGCACTATTGCGAGCTGCAAATGCCACTTCCAGCTTAGCTGTGCAGAAGAAGAACAACAAGAAGAAGAAATATCTCGAAATATGTCCGTCAGGCCCCTTCCCTTGAGATAAATCTGCAAATATCTCGGAAACGAAGCGACCTATGGCAAAATGTTAAGAGACCTTTTTTGTAGAGAATTAAGTTTCCTACTTTTTATGTTCTATGATATTTTTTGATCAGATGCGTAGTTCTCGAGATATATCAAGATATTTAAAAGTTCCGAAGCCGCACCAACATAATAGAGATACAGAAACACCGTGGCCCCTTTCTTTGAGATAACTCTGCACTATTGCGATCTGTAAATGCCACTTCCGGCTTAGCTGTGCAGAAGAAGAACAACAAGAAGAAGAAATATCTCGAAATATGTCCGTCAGGCCCCTTCCCTTGAGATAAATCCGCAAATATCTCGGAAACGAAGCGAGCTATGGCAAAATGTTAAGAGACCTTTTTTGTAGAGAATTAAGTTTCCTACTTTTTATGTTCTATGATATTTTGTGATCAGATGCGTAGTTCTCGAGATATATCAAGATATTTAAAAGTTCCGAAGCCGCACCAACATAATAGAGATACAGAAACACCGTGGCCCCTTTCTTTGAGATAACTCTGCACTATTGCGAGCTGTAAATGCCACTTCCGGCTTAGCTGTGCAGAAGAAGAACAACAAGAAGAAGAAATATCTCGAAATATGTCCGTCAGGCCCCTTCCCTTGAGATAAATCCGCAAATATCTCGGAAACGAAGCGAGCTATGGCAAAATGTTAAGAGACCTTTTTTGTAGAGAATTAAGTTTCCTACTTTTTATGTTCCATGATATTTTTTGATCAGATGCGTAGTTCTCGAGATATATCAAGATATTTAAAAGTTCCGAAGCCGCACCAACATAATAGAGATACAGAAACACCGTGGCCCCTTTCTTTGAGATAACTCTGCACTATTGCGAGCTGGAAATGCCACTTCCAGTTTAGCTGTGCAGAAGAAGAACAACAAGAAGAAGAAATATCTCGAGATATGTCCGTCAGGCCCCTTCCCTTGAGATAAATCCGCAAATATCTCGGAAACGAAGCGAGCTATGGCAAAATGTTAGGAGACCTTTTTTCTAGAGAATTAAGTTTCCTACTTTTTAGGTTCTATGATATTTTTGGATCAGATGCGTAGTTCTCGAGATATATCAAGATATTTAAAAGTTCCGAAGCCGCACCAACATAATAGAGATACAGAAACACCGTGGCCCCCTTCTTTGAGATAACTCTGCACTATTGCGAGCTGCAAATGCCACTTCCAGCTTAGCTGTGCAGAAGAAGAACAACAAGAAGAAGAAATATCTCGAAATATTTCCGTCAGGCCCCTTCCCTTGAGATAAATCCGCAAATATCTCGGAAACGAAGCGAGCTATGGCAAAATGTTAAGAGACCTTTTTTGTAGAGAATTAAGTTTCCTACTTTTTATGTTCTATGATATTTTTTGATCAGATGCGTAGTTCTCGAGATATATCAAGATATTTAAAAGTTCCGAAGCCGCACCAACATAATAGAGATACAGAAACACCGTGGCCCCTTTCTTTGAGATAACCCTGCACTATTGCGAGCTGCAGATGCCACTTCCAGCTTAGCTGTGCAGAAGAAGAACAACAAGAAGAAGAAATATCTCGAGATATGTCCGTCAGGCCCCTTCCCTTGAGATAAATCCGCAAATATCTCGGAAACGAAGCGAGCTATGGCAAAATGTTAGGAGACCTTTTTTGTAGAGAATTAAGTTTCCTACTTTTTATGTTCTATGATATTTTTTGAGCAGATGCGTAGTTCTCGAGATATATCAAGATATTTAAAAGTTCCGAAGCCGCACCAACATAATAGAGATACAGAAACACCGTGGCCCCTTTCTTTGAGATAACTCTGCACTATTGCGAGCTGGAAATGCCACTTCCAGTTTAGCTGTGCAGAAGAAGAACAACAAGAAGAAGAAATATCTCGAGATATGTCCGTCAGGCCCCTTCCCTTGAGATAAATCCGCAAATATCTCGGAAACGAAGCGAGCTATGGCAAAATGTTAGGAGACCTTTTTTCTAGAGAATTAAGTTTCCTACTTTTTAGGTTCTATGATATTTTTTGATCAGATGCGTAGTTCTCGAGATATATCAAGATATTTAAAAGTTCCGAAGCCGCACCAACATAATAGAGATACAGAAACACCGTGGCCCCCTTCTTTGAGATAACTCTGCACTATTGCGAGTTGCAAATGCCACTTCCAGCTTAGCTGTGCAGAAGAAGAACAACAAGAAGAAGAAATATCTCGAAATATTTCCGTCAGGCCCCTTCCCTTGAGATAAATCCGCAAATATCTCGGAAACGAAGCGAGCTATGGCAAAATGTTAAGAGACCTTTTTTGTAGAGAATTAAGTTTCCTACTTTTTATGTTCTATGCTATTTTTTGATCAGATGCGTAGTTCTCGAGATATATCAAGATATTTAAAAGTTCCGAAGCCGCACCAACATAATAGAGATACAGAAACACCGTGGCCCCTTTCTTTGAGATAACCCTGCACTATTGCGAGCTGCAGATGCCACTTCCAGCTTAGCTGTGCAGAAGAAGAACAACAAGAAGAAGAAATATCTCGAAATATGTCCATCAGACCCCTTCCCTTGAGATAAATCTGCAAATATCTCGGAAACGAAGCGACCTATGGCAAAATGTTAAGAGACCTTTTTTGTAGAGAATTAAGTTTCCTACTTTTTATGTTCTATGATATTTTTTGATCAGATGCGTAGTTCTCGAGATATATCAAGATATTTAAAAGTTCCGAAGCTGCACCAACATAATAGAGGTACAGAAACACCGTGGCCTCTTTCTTTGAGATAACTCTGCACTATTGCGAGCTGCAAATGCCACTTCGAGCTTAGCTGTGCAGAAGAAGAACAACAGGAAGAAGAAATATCTCGAAATATGTCCGTCAGACCCCTTCCCTTGAGATAAATCTGCAAATATCTCGGAAACCAAGCGACCTATGGCAAAATGTTAAGAGACCTTTTTTGTAGAGAATTAAGTTTCCTACTTTTTATGTTCTATGATATTTTTTGATCAGATGCGTAGTTCTCGAGATATATCAAGATATTTAAAAGTTCCGAAGCCGCACCAACATAATAGAGATACAGAAACACCGTGGCCCCTTTCTTTGAGATAACTCTGCACTATTGCGATCTGTAAATGCCACTTCCGGCTTAGCTGTGCAGAAGAAGAACAACAAGAAGAAGAAATATCTCGAAATATGTCCGTCAGGCCCCTTCCCTTGAGATAAATCCGCAAATATCTCGGAAACGAAGCGAGCTATGGCAAAATGTTAAGAGACCTTTTTTGTAGAGAATTAAGTTTCCTACTTTTTATGTTCTATGATATTTTGTGATCAGATGCGTAGTTCTCGAGATATATCAAGATATTTAAAAGTTCCGAAGCCGCACCAACATAATAGAGATACAGAAACACCGTGGCCTCTTTCTTTGAGATAACTCTGCACTATTGCGAGCTGCAAATGCCACTTCGAGCTTAGCTGTGCAGAAGAAGAACAACAGGAAGAAGAAATATCTCGAAATATGTCCGTCAGACCCCTTCCCTTGAGATAAATCTGCAAATATCTCGGAAACCAAGCGACCTATGGCAAGATGTTAAGAGACCTTTTTTGTAGAGAATTAAGTTTCCTACTTTTTATGTTCTATGATATTTTTTGATCAGATGCGTAGTTCTCGAGATATATCAAGATATTTAAAAGTTCCGAAGCCGCACCAACATAATAGAGATACAGAAACACCGTGGCCCCTTTCTTTGAGATAACTCTGCACTATTGCGATCTGTAAATGCCACTTCCGGCTTAGCTGTGCAGAAGAAGAACAACAAGAAGAAGAAATATCTCGAAATATGTCCGTCAGGCCCCTTCCCTTGAGATAAATCCGCAAATATCTCGGAAACGAAGCGAGCTATGGCAAAATGTTAAGAGACCTTTTTTGTAGAGAATTAAGTTTCCTACTTTTTATGTTCTATGATATTTTGTGATCAGATGCGTAGTTCTCGAGATATATCAAGATATTTAAAAGTTCCGAAGCCGCACCAACATAATAGAGATACAGAAACACCGTGGCCCCTTTCTTTGAGATAACTCTGCACTATTGCGATCTGTAAATGCCACTTCCGCCTTAGCTGTGCAGAAGAAGAACAACAAGAAGAAGAAATATCTCGAAATATGTCCGTCAGGCCCCTTCCCTTGAGATAAATCCGCAAATATCTCGGAAACGAAGCGAGCTATGGCAAAACGTTAGGAGACCTTTTTTGTAGAGAATTAAGTTTCCTACTTTTTATGTTCTATGATATTTTGTGATCAGATGCGTAGTTCTCGAGATATATCAAGATATTTAAAAGTTCCGAAGCCGCACCAACATAATAGAGATACAGAAACACCGTGGCCCCTTTCTTTGAGATAACTCTGCACTATTGCGAGCTGTAAATGCCACTTCCGGCTTAGCTGTGCAGAAGAAGAACAACAAGAAGAAGAAATATCTCGAAATATGTCCGTCAGGCCCCTTCCCTTGAGATAAATCCGCAAATATCTCGGAAACGAAGCGAGTTATGGCAAAATGTTAAGAGACCTTTTTTGTAGAGAATTAAGTTTCCTACTTTTTATGTTCTATGATATTTTGTGATCAGATGCGTAGTTCTCGAGATATATCAAGATATTTAAAAGTTCCGAAGCCGCACCAACATAATAGAGATACAGAAACACCGTGGCCCCTTTCTTTGAGATAACTCTGCACTATTGCGAGCTGGAAATGCCACTTCCAGTTTAGCTGTGCAGAAGAGGAACAACAAGAAGAAGAAATATCTCGAAATATGTCCGTCAGGCCCCTTCCCTTGAGATGAATCTGCAAATATCTCGGAAACGAAGCGAGCTATGGCAAAATGTTAAGAGACCTTTTTTGTAGAGAATTAAGTTTCCTACTTTTTATGTTCTATGATATTTTTTGAGCAGATGCGTAGTTCTCGAGATATATCAAGATATTTAAAAGTTCCGAAGCCGCACCAACATAATAGAGATACAGAAACACCGTGGCCCCTTTCTTGAGATAACTCTGCACTATTGCGAGCTGGAAATGCCACTTCCAGTTTAGCTGTGCAGAAGAAGAACAACAAGAAGAAGAAATATCTCGAGATATGTCCATCAGGCCCCTTCCCTTGAGATAAATCCGCAAATATCTCGGAAACGAAGCGAGCTATGGCAAAATGTTAAGAGACCTTTTTTGTAGAGAATTAAGTTTCCTACTTTTTATGTTCTATGATATTTTTTGAGCAGATGCGTAGTTCTCGAGATATATCAAGATATTTAAAAGTTCCGAAGCCGCACCAACATAATAGAGATACAGAAACACCGTGGCCCCTTTCTTTGAGATAACTCTGCACTATTGCGAGCTGGAAATGCCACTTCCAGTTTAGCTGTGCAGAAGAAGAACAACAAGAAGAAGAAATATCTCGAGATATGTCCATCAGGCCCCTTCCCTTGAGATAAATCCGCAAATATCTCGGAAACGAAGCGAGCTATGGTAAAATGTTAGGAGACCTTTTTTCTAGAGAATTAAGTTTCCTACTTTTTATGTTCTATGATATTTTTTGATCAGATGCGTAGTTCTCGAGATATATCAAGATATTTAAAAGTTCCGAAGCCGCACCAACATAATAGAGATACAGAAACACCGTGGCCCCCTTCTTTGAGATAACTCTGCACTATTGCGAGCTGCAAATGCCACTTCCAGCTTAGCTGTGCAGAAGAAGAACAACAAGAAGAAGAAATATCTCGAAATATGTCCGTCAGGCCCCTTCCCTTGAGATAAATCTGCAAATATCTCGGAAACCAAGCGAGCTATGGCAAAATGTTAAGAGACCTTTTTTGTACAGAATTAAGTTTCCTACTTTTTATGTTCTATGATATTTTTTGAGCAGATGCGTAGTTCTCGAGATATATCAAGATATTTAAAAGTTCCGAAGCCGCACCAACATAATAGAGATACAGAAACACCGTGGCCCCTTTCTTTGAGATAACCCTGCACTATTGCGAGCTGCAGATGCCACTTCCAGCTTAGCTGTGCAGAAGAAGAACAACAAGAAGAAGAAATATCTCGAAATATGTCCATCAGACCCCTTCCCTTGAGATAAATCTGCAAATATCTCGGAAACGAAGCGACCTATGGCAAAATGTTAAGAGACCTTTTTTGTAGAGAATTAAGTTTCCTACTTTTTATGTTCTATGATATTTTTTGATCAGATGCGTAGTTCTCGAGATATATCAAGATATTTAAAAGTTCCGAAGCTGCACCAACATAATAGAGGTACAGAAACACCGTGGCCTCTTTCTTTGAGATAACTCTGCACTATTGCGAGCTGCAACTGCCACTTCGAGCTTAGCTGTGCAGAAGAAGAACAACAGGAAGAAGAAATATCTCGAAATATGTCCGTCAGACCCCTTCCCTTGAGATAAATCTGCAAATATCTCGGAAACGAAGCGACCTATGGCAAAATGTTAAGAGACCTTTTTTGTAGAGAATTAAGTTTCCTACTTTTTATGTTCTATGATATTTTTTGATCAGATGCGTAGTTCTCGAGATATATCAAGATATTTAAAAGTTCCGAAGCCGCACCAACATAATAGAGATACAGAAACACCGTGGCCCCTTTCTTTGAGATAACTCTGCACTATTGCGAGCTGTAAATGCCACTTCCGGCTTAGCTGTGCAGAAGAAGAACAACAAGAAGAAGAAATATCTCGAAATATGTCCGTCAGGCCCCTTCCCTTGAGATAAATCCGCAAATATCTCGGAAACGAAGCGAGCTATGGCAAAATGTTAAGAGACCTTTTTTGTAGAGAATTAAGTTTCCTACTTTTTATGTTCTATGATATTTTTTGAGCAGATGCGTAGTTCTCGAGATATATCAAGATATTTAAAAGTTCCGAAGCCGCACCAACATAATAGAGATACAGAAACACCGTGGCCCCTTTCTTTGAGATAACTCTGCACTATTGCGAGCTGGAAATGCCACTTCCAGTTTAGCTGTGCAGAAGAGGAACAACAAGAAGAAGAAATATCTCGAAATATGTCCGTCAGGCCCCTTCCCTTGAGATAAATCTGCAAATATCTCGGAAACGAAGCGAGCTATGGCAAAATGTTAAGAGACCTTTTTTGTAGAGAATTAAGTTTCCTACTTTTTATGTTCTATAATATTTTTTGATCAGATGCGTAGTTCTCGAGATATATCAAGATATTTAAAAGTTCCGAAGCCGCACCAACATAATAGAGATACTGAAACACCGTGGCCCCTTTCTTTGAGATAACTCTGCACTATTGCGAGCTGTAAATGCCACTTCAGCTTAGCTGTGCAGAAGAAGAACAACAAGAAGAAGAAATATCTCGAAATATGTCCGTCAGGCCCCTTCCCTTGAGATAAATCCGCAAATATCTCGGAAACGAAGCGAGCTATAGCAAAATGTTAGGAGACCTTTTTTCTAGAGAATTAAGTTTCCTACTTTTTATGTTCTATGATATTTTTTGATCAGATGCGTAGTTCTCGAGATATATCAAGATATTTAAAAGTTCCGAAGCCGCACCAACATAATAGAGATACAGAAACACCGTGGCCCCCTTCTTTGAGATAACTCTGCACTATTGCGAGCTGCAAATGCCACTTCCAGCTTAGCTGTGCAGAAGAAGAACAACAAGAAGAAGAAATATCTCGAAATATGTCCGTCAGGCCCCTTCCCTTGAGATAAATCTGCAAATATCTCGGAAACGAAGCGAGCTATGGCAAAATGTTAAGAGACCTTTTTTGTAGAGAATTAAGTTTCATACTTTTTATGTTCTATGATATTTTTTGAGCAGATGCGTAGTTCTCGAGATATATCAAGATATTTAAAAGTTCCGAAGCCGCACCAACATAATAGAGATACAGAAACACCGTGGCCCCTTTCTTTGAGATAACTCTGCACTATTGCGAGCTGGAAATGCCACTTCCAGTTTAGCTGTGCAGAAGAAGAACAACAAGAAGAAGAAATATCTCGAGATATGTCCATCAGGCCCCTTCCCTTGAGATAAATCCGCAAATATCTCGGAAACGAAGCGAGCTATGGCAAAATGTTAGGAGACCTTTTTTCTAGAGAATTAAGTTTCCTACTTTTTATGTTCTATGATATTTTTTGATCAGATGCGTAGTTCTCGAGATATATCAAGATATTTAAAAGTTCCGAAGCTGCACCAACATAATAGAGGTACAGAAACACCGTGGCCTCTTTCTTTGAGATAACTCTGCACTATTGCGAGCTGCAAATGCCACTTCGAGCTTAGCTGTGCAGAAGAAGAACAACAGGAAGAAGAAATATCTCGAAATATGTCCGTCAGACCCCTTCCCTTGAGATAAATCTGCAAATATCTCGGAAACGAAGCGACCTATGGCAAAATGTTAAGAGACCTTTTTTGTAGAGAATTAAGTTTCCTACTTTTTATGTTCTATGATATTTTTTGATCAGATGCGTAGTTCTCGAGATATATCAAGATATTTAAAAGTTCCGAAGCCGCACCAACATAATAGAGATACAGAAACACCGTGGCCCCTTTCTTTGAGATAACTCTGCACTATTGCGAGCTGTAAATGCCACTTCCGGCTTAGCTGTGCAGAAGAAGAACAACAAGAAGAAGAAATATCTCGAAATATGTCCGTCAGGCCCCTTCCCTTGAGATAAATCCGCAAATATCTCGGAAACGAAGCGAGCTATGGCAAAATGTTCAGAGACCTTTTTTGTAGAGAATTAAGTTTCCTACTTTTTATGTTCTATGATATTTTGTGATCAGATGCGTAGTTCTCGAGATATATCAAGATATTTAAAAGTTCCGAAGCCGCACCAACATAATAGAGATACAGAAACACCGTGGCCCCTTTCTTTGAGATAACTCTGCACTATTGCGAGCTGGAAATGCCACTTCCAGTTTAGCTGTGCAGAAGAGGAACAACAAGAAGAAGAAATATCTCGAAATATGTCCGTCAGGCCCCTTCCCTTGAGATAAATCTGCAAATATCTCGGAAACGAAGCGAGCTATGGCAAAATGTTAAGAGACCTTTTTTGTAGAGAATTAAGTTTCCTACTTTTTATGTTCTATAATATTTTTTGATCAGATGCGTAGTTCTCGAGATATATCAAGATATTTAAAAGTTCCGAAGCCGCACCAACATAATAGAGATACAGAAACACCGTGGCCCCTTTCTTTGAGATAACTCTGCACTATTGCGAGCTGTAAATGCCACTTCAGCTTAGCCGTGCAGAAGAAGAACAACAAGAAGAAGAAATATCTCGAAATATGTCCGTCAGGCCCCTTCCCTTGAGATAAATCCGCAAATATCTCGGAAACGAAGCGAGCTATGGCAAAATGTTAAGAGACCTTTTTTGTAGAGAATTAAGTTTCCTACTTTTTATGTTCTATGATATTTTGTGATCAGATGCGTAGTTCTCGAGATATATCAAGATATTTAAAAGTTCCGAAGCCGCACCAACATAATAGAGATACAGAAACACCGTGGCCCCTTTCTTTGAGATAACTCTGCACTATTGCGAGCTGGAAATGCCACTTCCAGTTTAGCTGTGCAGAAGAAGAACAACAAGAAGAAGAAATATCTCGAGATATGTCCGTCAGGCCCCTTCCCTTGAGATAAATCTGCAAATATCTCGGAAACGAAGCGAGCTATGGCAAAATGTTAAGAGACCTTTTTTGTAGAGAATTAAGTTTGCTACTTTTTATGTTCTATGATATTTTTTGATCAGATGCGTAGTTCTCGAGATATATCAAGATATTTAAAAGTTCCGAAGCCGCACCAACATAATAGAGATACAGAAACACCGTGGCCCCTTTCTTTGAGATAACTCTGCACTAGTGCGAGCCGCAAATGCCACTTCCAGCTTAGCTGTGCAGAAGAAGAACAACAAGAAGAAGAAATATCTCGAAATATGTCCGTCAGGCCCCTTCCCTTGAGATAAATCCGCAAATATCTCGGAAACGAAGCGAGCTATGGCAAAATGTTAAGAGACTTTATTTGTAGAGAATTAAGTTTCCTACTTTTTATGGTCTATGATATTTTTTGATCAGATGCGTAGTTCTCGAGATATATCAAGATATTTAAAAGTTCCGAAGCCGCACCAACATAATAGAGATACAGAAACACCGTGGCCCCTTTCTTTGAGATAACTCTGCACTATTGCGAGCTGGAAATGCCACTTCCAGTTTAGCTGTGCAGAAGAGGAACAACAAGAAGAAGAAATATCTCGAAATATGTCCGTCAGGCCCCTTCCCTTGAGATAAATCTGCAAATATCTCGGAAACGAAGCGAGCTATGGCAAAATGTTAAGAGACCTTTTTTGTAGAGAATTAAGTTTCCTACTTTTTATGTTCTATAATATTTTTTGATCAGATGCGTAGTTCTCGAGATATATCAAGATATTTAAAAGTTCCGAAGCCGCACCAACATAATAGAGATACAGAAACACCGTGGCCCCTTTCTTTGAGATAACTCTGCACTATTGCGAGCTGTAAATGCCACTTCCGGCTTAGCTGTGCAGAAGAAGAACAACAAGAAGAAGAAATATCTCGAAATATGTCCGTCAGGCCCCTTCCCTTGAGATAAATCCGCAAATATCTCGGAAACGAAGCGAGCTATGGCAAAATTTTAAGAGACCTTTTTTGTAGAGAATTAAGTTTCCTACTTTTTATGTTCTATGATATTTTTTGATCAGATGCGTAGTTCTCGAGATATATCAAGATATTTAAAAGTTCCGAAGCCGCACCAACATAATAGAGATACAGAAACACCGTGGCCCCTTTCTTTGAGATAACTCTGCACTATTGCGAGCTGTACATGCCACTTCAGCTTAGCTGTGCAGAAGAAGAACAACAAGAAGAAGAAATATCTCGAAATATGTCCGTCAGGCCCCTTCCCTTGAGATAAATCCGCAAATATCTCGGAAACGAAGCGAGCTATGGCAAAATGTTAAGAGACCTTTTTTGTAGAGAATTAAGTTTCCTACTTTTTATGTTCTATGATATTTTGTGATCAGATGCGTAGTTCTCGAGATATATCAAGATATTTAAAAGTTCCGAAGCCGCACCAACATAATAGAGATACAGAAACACCGTGGCCCCTTTCTTTGAGATAACTCTGCACTATTGCGAGCTGGAAATGCCACTTCCAGTTTAGCTGTGCAGAAGAAGAACAACAAGAAGAAGAAATATCTCGAGATATGTCCGTCAGGCCCCTTCCCTTGAGATAAATCCGCAAATATCTCGGAAACGAAGCGAGCTATGGCAAAATGTTAAGAGACCTTTTTTGTAGAGAATTAGGTTTTCTACTTTTTATGTTCCATGATATTTTTTGATCAGATGCGTAGTTCTCGAGATATATCAAGATATTTAAAAGTTCCGAAGCCGCACCAACATAATAGAGATACAGAAACACCGTGGCCCCTTTCTTTGAGATAACTCTGCACTACTGCGAGCTGCAAATGCCACTTCCAGCTTCGCTGTGCAGAAGAAGAACAACAAGAAGAAGAAATATCTCGAAATACGTCCGTCAGGCCCCTTCCCTTGAGATAAATCTGCAAATATCTCGGAAACGAAGCGAGCTATGGCAAAATGTTAAGAGACCTTTTTTGTAGAGAATTAAGTTTGCTACTTTTTATGTTCTATGATATTTTTTGATCAGATGCGTAGTTCTCGAGATATATCAAGATATTTAAAAGTTCCGAAGCCGCACCAACATAATAGAGATACAGAAACACCGTGGCCCCTTTCTTTGAGATAACTCTGCACTAGTGCGAGCCGCAAATGCCACTTCCAGCTTAGCTGTGCAGAAGAAGAACAACAAGAAGAAGAAATATCTCGAAATATGTCCGTCAGGCCCCTTCCCTTGAGATAAATCCGCAAATATCTCGGAAACGAAGCGAGCTATGGCAAAATGTTAAGAGACTTTATTTGTAGAGAATTAAGTTTCCTACTTTTTATGTTCTATGATATTTTTTGATCAGATGCGTAGTTCTCGAGATATATCAAGATATTTAAAAGTTCCGAAGCCGCACCAACATAATAGAGATACAGAAACACCGTGGCCCCTTTCTTTGAGATAACTCTGCACTATTGCGAGCTGGAAATGCCACTTCCAGTTTAGCTGTGCAGAAGAGGAACAACAAGAAGAAGAAATATCTCGAAATATGTCCGTCAGGCCCCTTCCCTTGAGATAAATCTGCAAATATCTCGGAAACGAAGCGAGCTATGGCAAAATGTTAAGAGACCTTTTTTGTAGAGAATTAAGTTTCCTACTTTTTATGTTCTATAATATTTTTTGATCAGATGCGTAGTTCTCGAGATATATCAAGATATTTAAAAGTTCCGAAGCCGCACCAACATAATAGAGATACAGAAACACCGTGGCCCCTTTCTTTGAGATAACTCTGCACTATTGCGAGCTGTAAATGCCACTTCCGGCTTAGCTGTGCAGAAGAAGAACAACAAGAAGAAGAAATATCTCGAAATATGTCCGTCAGGCCCATTCCCTTGAGATAAATCCGCAAATATCTCGGAAACGAAGCGAGCTATGGCAAAATGTTAAGAGACCTTTTTTGTAGAGAATTAAGTTTCCTACTTTTTATGTTCTATGATATTTTGTGATCAGATGCGTAGTTCTCGAGATATATCAAGATATTTAAAAGTTCCGAAGCCGCACCAACATAATAGAGATACAGAAACACCGTGGCCCCTTTCTTTGAGATAACTCTGCACTATTGCGAGCTGGAAATGCCACTTCCAGTTTAGCTGTGCAGAAGAAGAACAACAAGAAGAAGAAATATCTCGAAATATGTCCGTCAGGCCCCTTCCCTTGAGATAAATCCGCAAATATCTCGGAAACGAAGCGAGCTATGGCAAAATGTTAAGAGCCCTTTTTTGTAGAGAATTAAGTTTCCTACTTTTTATGTTCTATGATATTTTTTGATCAGATGCGTAGTTCTCGAGATATATCAAGATATTTAAAAGTTCCGAAGCCGCACCAACATAATAGAGATACAGAAACACCGTGGCCCCTTTCTTTGAGATAACTCTGCACTATTGCGAGCTGTACATGCCACTTCAGCTTAGCTGTGCAGAAGAAGAACAACAAGAAGAAGAAATATCTCGAAATATGTCCGTCAGGCCCCTTCCCTTGAGATAAATCCGCAAATATCTCGGAAACGAAACGAGCTATGGCAAAATGTTAAGAAACCTTTTTTGTAGAGAATTAAGTTTCCTACTTTTTATGTTCTATGATATTTTTTGATCAGATGCGTAGTTCTCGAGATATATCAAGATATTTAAAAGTTCCGAAGCCGCACCAACATAATAGAGATACAGAAACACCGTGGCCCCTTTCTTTGAGATAACTCTGCACTATTGCGAGCTGCAAATGCCACTTCCAGCTTAGCTGTGCAGAAGAAGAACAACAAGAAGAAGAAATATCTCGAAATATGTCCGTCAGGCCCCTTCCCTTGAGATAAATCTGCAAATATCTCGGAAACGAAGCGAGCTATGGCAAAATGTTAAGAGACCTTTTTTGTAGAGAATTAAGTTTCCTACTTTTTATGTTCTATGATATTTTTCGATCAGATGCGTAGTTCTCGAGATATATCAAGATATTTAAAAGTTCCGAAGCCGCACCAACATAATAGAGATACAGAAACACCGTGGCCCCTTTCTTTGAGATAACTCTGCACTATTGCGAGCTGGAAATGCCACTTCCAGTTTAGCTGTGCAGAAGAAGAACAACAAGAAGAAGAAATATCCCGAAATATGTCCGTCAGGACCCTTCCCTTGAGATAAATCTGCAAATATCTCGGAAACGAAGCGAGCTATGGCAAAATGTTAAGAGACCTTTTTTGTAGAGAATTATGTTACCTACAATTTATGTTCCATGATATTTTTTGATCAGATGCGTAGTTTTCGAGATATATCGAGATATTTAAAAGTTCCGAAGCCGCACCAACATAATAGAGATACAGAAACACCGTGGCCCCTTTCTTTGAGATAACTCTGCACTATTGCGAGCTGCAAATGCCACTTCCAGCTTAGCTGTGCAGAAGAAGAACAACAAGAAGAAGAAATATCTCGAAATATGTCCGTCAGGCCCCTTCCCTTGGGATAAATCTGCAAATATCTCGGAAACGAAGCGAGCTATGGCAAAATGTTAAGAGACCTTTTTTGTAGAGAATTAAGTTTCCTACTTTTTATGTTGCATGATATTTTTTGATCAGATGCGTAGTTCTCGAGATATATCAAGATATTTAAAAGTTCCGAAGCCGCACCAACATAATAGAGATACAGAAACACCGTGGCCCCTTTCTTTGAGATAACTCTGCACTATTGCGAGCTGTAAATGCCACTTCCAGCTTAGCTGTGCAGAAGAAGAACAACAAGAAGAAGAAATATCTCGAAATATGTCCGTCAGGCCCCTTCCCTTGAGATAAATCTGCAAATATCTCGGAAACGAAGCGAGCTATGGCAAAATGTTAAGAGACCTTATTTGTAGAGAATTAAGTTTCCTACTTTTTATGTTCTATGATATTATTTGATCAGATGCGTAGTTCTCGAGATATATCAAGATATTTAAAAGTTCCGAAGCCGCACCAACATAATAGAGATACAGAAACACCGTGGCCCCTTTCTTTGAGATAACTCTGCACTATTGCGAGCTGCAAATGCCACTTCCATCTTCGCTGTGCAGAAGAAGAACAACAAGAAGAAGAAATATCTCGAAATATGTCCGTCAGGCCCCTTCCCTTGAGATAAATCTGCATATATCTCGGAAACGAAGCGAGCTATGGCAAAATGTTAAGAGACCTTTTTTGTAGAGAATTAAGTTTCCTACTTTTTATGTTCTATGATATTTTTCGATCAGATGCGTAGTTCTCGAGATATATCAAGATATTTAAAAGTTCCGAAGCCGCACCAACATAATAGAGATACAGAAACACCGTGGCCCCTTTCTTTGAGATAACTCTGCACTATTGCGAGCTGGAAATGCCACTTCCAGCTTAGCTGTGCAGAAGAAGAACAACAAGAAGAAGAAATATCTCGAAATATGTCCGTCAGGCCCCTTCCCTTGAGATAAATCTGCAAATATCTCGGAAACGAAGCGAGCTATGGCAAAATGTTAAGAGACCTTATTTGTAGAGAATTAAGTTTCCTACTTTTTATGTTCTATGATATTATTTGGTCAGATGCGTAGTTCTCGAGATATATCAAGATATTTAAAAGTTCCGAAGCCGCACCAACATAATAGAGATACAGAACCACCGTGGCCCCTTTCTTTGAGATAACTCTGCACTATTGCGAGCTGCAAATGCCACTTCCATCTTCGCTGTGCAGAAGAAGAACAACAAGAAGAAGAAATATCTCGAAATATGTCCGTCAGGCCCCTTCCCTTGAGATAAATCTGCATATATCTCGGAAACGAAGCGAGCTATGGCAAAATGTTAAGAGACCTTTTTTGTAGAGAATTAAGTTTCCTACTTTTTATGTTCTATGATATTTTTCGATCAGATGCGTAGTTCTCGAGATATATCAAGATATTTAAAAGTTCCGAAGCCGCACCAACATAATAGAGATACAGAAACACCGTGGCCCTTTCTTTGAGATAACTCTGCACTATTGCGAGCTGGAAATGCCACTTCCAGTTTAGCTGTGCCGAAGAAGAACAACAAGAAGAAGAAACATCCCGAAATATGTCCGTCAGGACCCCTCCCTTGAGATAAATCTGCAAATATCTCGGAAACGAAGCGGGCTATGGCAAAATGTTAAGAGACCTTTTTTGTAGAGAATTATGTTTCCTACAATTTATGTTCCATGATATTTTTTGATCAGATGCGTAGTTTTCGAGATATATCGAGATATTTAAAAGTTCCGAAGCCGCACCAACATAATAGAGATACAGAAACACCGTGGCCCCTTTCTTTGAGATAACTCTGCACTATTGCGAGCTGCAAATGCCACTTCCAGCTTAGCTGTGCAGAAGAAGAACAACAAGAAGAAGAAATATCTCGAAATATGTCCGTCAGGCCCCTTCCCATGGGATAAATCTGCAAATATCTCGGAAACGAAGCGAGCTATGGCAAAATGTTAAGAGACCTTTTTTGTAGAGAATTAAGTTTCCTACTTTTTATGTTCCATGATATTTTTTGATCAGATGCGTAGTTCTCGAGATATATCAAGATATTTAAAAGTTCCGAAGCCGCACCAACATAATAGAGATACAGAAACACCGTGGCCCCTTTCTTTGAGATAACTCTGCACTATTGCGAGCTGCAAATGCCACTTCCAGCTTAGCTGTGCAGAAGAAGAACAACAAGAAGAAGAAATATCTCGAAATATGTCCGTCAGGCCCCTTCCCTTGAGATAAATCTGCAAATATCTCGGAAACGAAGCGAGCTATGGCAAAATGTTAAGAGACCTTTTTTGTAGAGAATTAAGTTTCCTACTTTTTATGTTCTATGATATTTTTCTATCAGATGCGTAGTTCTCGAGATATATCAAGATATTTAAAAGTTCCGAAGCCGCACGAACATAATAGAGATACAGAAACACCGTGGCCCCTTTCTTTGAGATAACTCTGCACTATTGCGAGCTGGAAATGCCACTTCCAGTTTAGCTGTGCAGAAGAAGAACAACAAGAAGAAGAAATATCCCGAAATATGTCCGTCAGGACCCTTCCCTTGAGATAAATCTGCAAATATCTCGGAAACGAAGCGAGCTATGGCAAAATGTTAAGAGACCTTTTTTGTAGAGAATTATGTTGCCTACAATTTATGTTCCATGATATTTTTTGATCAGATGCGTAGTTTTCGAGATATATCGAGATATTTAAAAGTTCCGAAGCCGCACCAACATAATAGAGATACAGAAACACCGTGGCCCCTTTCTTTGAGATAACTCTGCACTATTGCGAGCTGCAAATGCCACTTCCAGCTTAGCTGTGCAGAAGAAGAACAACAAGAAGAAGAAATATCTCGAAATATGTCCGTCAGGCCCCTTCCCTTGGGATAAATCTGCAAATATCTCGGAAACGAAGCGAGCTATGGCAAAATGTTAAGAGACCTTTTTTGTAGAGAATTAAGTTTCCTACTTTTTATGTTGCATGATATTTTTTGATCAGATGCGTAGTTCTCGAGATATATCAAGATATTTAAAAGTTCCGAAGCCGCACCAACATAATAGAGATACAGAAACACCGTGGCCCCTTTCTTTGAGATAACTCTGCACTATTGCGAGCTGTAAATGCCACTTCCAGCTTAGCTGTGCAGAAGAAGAACAACAAGAAGAAGAAATATCTCGAAATATGTCCGTCAGGCCCCTTCCCTTGAGATAAATCTGCAAATATCTCGGAAACGAAGCGAGCTATGGCAAAATGTTAAGAGACCTTATTTGTAGAGAATTAAGTTTCCTACTTTTTATGTTCTATGATATTATTTGATCAGATGCGTAGTTCTCGAGATATATCAAGATATTTAAAAGTTCCGAAGCCGCACCAACATAATAGAGATACAGAAACACCGTGGCCCCTTTCTTTGAGATAACTCTGCACTATTGCGAGCTGCAAATGCCACTTCCATCTTCGCTGTGCAGAAGAAGAACAACAAGAAGAAGAAATATCTCGAAATATGTCCGTCAGGCCCCTTCCCTTGAGATAAATCTGCATATATCTCGGAAACGAAGCGAGCTATAGCAAAATGTTAAGAGACCTTTTTTGTAGAGAATTAAGTTTCCTACTTTTTATGTTCTATGATATTTTTCGATCAGATGCGTAGTTCTCGAGATATATCAAGATATTTAAAAGTTCCGAAGGCGCACCAACATAATAGAGATACAGAAACACCGTGGCCCCTTTCTTTGAGATAACTCTGCACTATTGCGAGCTGGAAATGCCACTTCCAGTTTAGCTGTGCCGAAGAAGAACAACAAGAAGAAGAAACATCCCGAAATATGTCCGTCAGGACCCCTCCCTTGAGATAAATCTGCAAATATCTCGGAAACGAAGCGAGCTATGGCAAAATGTTAAGAGACCTTTTTTGTAGAGAATTATGTTTCCTACAATTTATGTTCCATGATATTTTTTGATCAGATGCGTAGTTTTCGAGATATATCGAGATATTTAAAAGTTCCGAAGCCGCACCAACATAATAGAGATACAGAAACAC
Organism: Osmia lignaria lignaria; assembly: GCF_051020975.1. NCBI lineage: Eukaryota > Metazoa > Arthropoda > Insecta > Hymenoptera > Megachilidae > Osmia > Osmia lignaria. Next base: position 3,996,643 of record NW_027478167.1, on the reverse strand, counting down.
CGTGGCCCCTTTCTTTGAGATAACTCTGCACTATTGCGAGCTGCAAATGCCACTTCCAGCTTAGCTGTGCAGAAGAAGAACAACAAGAAGAAGAAATATCTCGAAATATGTCCGTCAGGCCCCTTCCCTTGGGATAAATCTGCAAATATCTCGGAAACGAAGCGAGCTATGGCAAAATGTTAAGAGACCTTTTTTGTAGAGAATTAAGTTTCCTACTTTTTATGTTCCATGATATTTTTTGATCAGATGCGTAGTTCTCGAGATATATCAAGATATTTAAAAGTTCCGAAGCCGCACCAACATAATAGAGATACAGAAACACCGTGGCCCCTTTCTTTGAGATAACTCTGCACTATTGCGAGCTGCAAATGCCACTTCCAGCTTCGCTGTGCAGAAGAAGAACAACAAGAAGAAGAAATATCTCGAAATATGTCCCTCAGGCCCCTTCCCTTGAGATAAATCTGCATATATCTCGGAAACGAAGCGAGCTATGGCAAAATGTTAAGAGACCTTTTTTGTAGAGAATTAAGTTTCCTACTTTTTATGTTCTATGATATTTTTCGATCAGATGCGTAGTTCTCGAGATATATCAAGATATTTAAAAGTTCCGAAGCCGCACCAACATAATAGAGATACAGAAACACCGTGGCCCCTTTCTTTGAGATAACTCTGCACTATTGCGAGCTGGAAATGCCACTTCCAGTTTAGCTGTGCCGAAGAAGAACAACAAGAAGAAGAAACATCCCGAAATATGTCCGTCAGGACCCCTCCCTTGAGATAAATCGGCAAATATCTCGGAAACGAAGCGAGCTATGGCAAAATGTTAAGAGACCTTTTTTGTAGAGAATTATGTTTCCTACAATTTATGTTCCATGATATTTTTTGATCAGATGCGTAGTTTTCGAGATATATCGAGATATTTAAAAGTTCCGAAGCCGCACCAACATAATAGAGATACAGAAACACCGTGGCCCCTTTCTTTGAGATAACTCTGCACTATTGCGAGCTGCAAATGCCACTTCCAGCTTAGCTGTGCAGAAGAAGAACAACAAGAAGAAGAAATATCTCGAAATATGTCCGTCAGGCCCCTTCCCTTGGGATAAATCTGCAAATATCTCGGAAACGAAGCGAGCTATGGCAAAATGTTAAGAGACCTTTTTTGTAGAGAATTAAGTTTCCTACTTTTTATGTTCCATGATATTTTTTGATCAGATGCGTAGTTCTCGAGATATATCAAGATATTTAAAAGTTCCGAAGCCGCACCAACATAATAGAGATACAGAAACACCGTGGCCCCTTTCTTTGAGATAACTCTGCACTATTGCGAGCTGTAAATGCCACTTCCAGCTTAGCTGTGCAGAAGAAGAACAACAAGAAGAAGAAATATCTCGAAATATGTCCGTCAGGCCCCTTCCCTTGAGATAAATCTGCAAATATCTCGGAAACGAAGCGAGCTATGGCAAAATGTTAAGAGACCTTATTTGTAGAGAATTAAGTTTCCTACTTTTTATGTTCTATGATATTATTTGATCAGATGCGTAGTTCTCGAGATATATCAAGATATTTAAAAGTTCCGAAGCCGCACCAACATAATAGAGATACAGAAACACCGTGGCCCCTTTCTTTGAGATAACTCTGCACTATTGCGAGCTGCAAATGCCACTTCCATCTTCGCTGTGCAGAAGAAGAACAACAAGAAGAAGAAATATCTCGAAATATGTCCGTCAGGCCCCTTCCCTTGAGATAAATCTGCATATATCTCGGAAACGAAGCGAGCTATGGCAAAATGTTAAGAGACCTTTTTTGTAGAGAATTAAGTTTCCTACTTTTTATGTTCTATGATATTTTTCGATCAGATGCGTAGTTCTCGAGATATATCAAGATATTTAAAAGTTCCGAAGCCGCACCAACATAATAGAGATACAGAAACACCGTGGCCCCTTTCTTTGAGATAACTCTGCACTATTGCGAGCTGCAAATGCCACTTACAGTTTAGCTGTGCCGAAGAAGAACAACAAGAAGAAGAAACATCCCGAAATATGTCCGTCAGGACCCCTCCCTTGAGATAAATCTGCAAATATCTCGGAAACGAAGCGAGCTATGGCAAAATGTTAAGAGACCTTTTTTGTAGAGAATTATGTTTCCTACAATTTATGTTCCATGATATTTTTTGATCAGATGCGTAGTTTTCGAGATATATCGAGATATTTAAAAGTTCCGAAGCCGCACCAACATAATAGAGATACAGAAACACCGTGGCCCCTTTCTTTGAGATAACTCTGCACTATTGCGAGCTGCAAATGCCACTTCCAGCTTAGCTGTGCAGAAGAAGAACAACAAGAAGAAGAAATATCTCGAAATATGTCCGTCAGGCCCCTTCCCTTGGGATAAATCTGCAAATATCTCGGAAACGAAGCGAGCTATGGCAAAATGTTAAGAGACCTTTTTTGTAGAGAATTAAGTTTCCTACAATTGATGTTCTATGATATTTTTTGATCAGAAGCGTAGTTTTCGAGATATAACGAGATATTTAAAAGTTCCGAAGCCGCACCAACATAATAGAGATACAGAAACACCGTGGCCCCTTTCTTTGAGATAACTCTGCACTATTGCGAGCTGCAAATGCCACTTCCAGCTTAGCTGTGCAGAAGAAGAACAACAAGAAGAAGAAATATCTCGAAATATGTCCGTCAGGCCCCTTCCCTTGAGATAAATCTGCAAATATCTCGGAAACGAAGCGAGCTATGGCAAAATGTTAAGAGACCTTTTTTGTAGAGAATTAAGTTTCCTACTTTCTATGTTCTATGATATTATTTGATCAGATGCGTAGTTCTCGAGATATATCCAGATATTTAAAAGTTCCGAAGCCGCACCAACATAATAGAGATACAGAAACACCGTGGCCCCTTTCTTTGAGATAACTCTGCACTATTGCGAGCTGCAAATGCCACTTCCAGCTTAGCTGTGCAGAATAAGAACAACAAGAAGAAGAAATATCTCGAAATATGTCCGTCAGGCCCCTTCCCTTGAGATAAATCTGCATATATCTCGGAAACGAAGCGAGCTATGGCAAAATGTTAAGAGACCTTTTTTGTAGAGAATTATGTTTCCTACAATTTATGTTCTATGATATTTTTTGATCAGATGCGTAGTTCTCGAGATATATCAAGATATTTAAAAGTTCCGATGCTGCACCAACATAATAGAGGTACAGAAACACCGTGGCCTCTTTCTTTGAGATAACTCTGCACTCTTGCGAGCTGCAAATGCCACTTCCAGCTTAGCTGTGCAGAAGAAGAACAACAAGAAGAAGAAATATCTTGAAATATGTCCGTCAGGCCCCTTCCCTTGAGATAAATCTGCAAATATCTCGGAAACGAAGCGAGCTATGGCAAAATGTTAAGAGACCTTTTTTGTAGAGAATTAAGTTTCCTACTTTTTATGTTCTATGATATTATTTGATCAGATGCATAGTTCTCGAGATATATCCAGATATTTAAAAGTTCCGAAGCCGCACCAACATAATAGAGATACAGAAACACCGTGGCCCCTTTCTTTGAGATAACTCTGCACTATTGCGAGCTGCAAATGCTACTTCCAGCTTAGCTGTGCAGAATAAGAACAACAAGAAGAAGAAATATCTCGAAATATGTCCGTCAGGCCCCTTCCCTTGAGATAAATCTGCATATATCTCGGAAACGAAGCGAGCTATGGCAAAATGTTAAGAGACCTTTTTTGTAGCGAATTATGTTTCCTACAATTTATGTTCTATGATATTTTTTGATCAGATGCGTAGTTCTCGATATATATCAAGATATTTAAAAGTTCCGAAGCCGCACCAACATAATAGAGATACAGAAACACCGTGGCCCCTTTCTTTGAGATAACTCTGCACTACTGCGAGCTGGAAATGCCACTTCCAGTTTAGCTGTGCAGAAGGAGAACAACAAGAAGAAGAAATATCTCGAAATATGTCCGTCAGGCCCCTTCCCTTGAGATAAATCTGCAAATATCTCGGAAACGAAGCGAGCTATGGCAAAATGTTAAGAGACCTTTTTTGTAGAGAATTAAGTTTCCTACTTATTATGTTCTATGATATTTTTTGATCAGATGCGTAGTTCTCGAGATATATCAAGATATTTAAAAGTTCCGAAGCCGCACCAACATAATAGAGATACAGAAACACCGTGGCCCCTTTCTTTGAGATAACTCTGCACTATTGCGAGCTGCAAATGCCACTTCCAGCTTAGCTGTGCAGAAGAAGAACAACAAGAAGAAGAAATATCTCGAAATATGTCCGTCAGGCCCCTTCCCTTGAGATAAATCTGCACATATCTCGGAAACGAAGCGAGCTATGGCAAAATGTTAAGAGACCTTTTTTGTAGAGAATTAAGTTTCCTACTTTTTATGTTCTATGATATTTTTTGATCAGATGGGTAGTTCTCGAGATATATCAAGATATTTAAAAGTTCCGAAGCCGCACCAACATAATAGAGATACAGAAACACCGTGGCCCCTTTCTTTGAGATAACTCTGCACTACTGCGAGCTGGAAATGCCACTTCCAGTTTAGCTGTGCAGAAGAAGAACAACAAGAAGAAGAAATATCTCGAAATATGTCCGTCAGGCCCCTTCCCTTGAGATAAATCTGCACATATCTCGGAAACGAAGCGAGCTATGGCAAAATGTTAAGAGACCTTTTTTGTAGAGAATTAAGTTTCCTACTTTTTATGTTCTATGATATTTTTTGATCAGATGGGTAGTTCTCGAGATATATCAAGATATTTAAAAGTTCCGAAGCCGCACCAACATAATAGAGATACAGAAACACCGTGGCCCCTTTCTTTGAGATAACTCTGCACTACTGCGAGCTGGAAATGCCACTTCCAGTTTAGCTGTGCCGAAGAAGAACAACAAGAAGAAGAAACATCCCGAAATATGTCCGTCAGGACCCCTCCCTTGAGATAAATCTGCAAATATCTCGGAAACGAAGCGAGCTATGGCAAAATGTTAAGAGACCTTTTTTGTAGAGAATTATGTTTCCTACAATTTATGTTCCATGATATTTTTTGATCAGATGCGTAGTTTTCGAGATATATCGAGATATTTAAAAGTTCCGAAGCCGCACCAACATAATAGAGATACAGAAACACCGTGGCCCCTTTCTTTGAGATAACTCTGCACTATTGCGAGCTGCAAATGCCACTTCCAGCTTAGCTGTGCAGAAGAAGAACAACAAGAAGAAGAAATATCTCGAAATATGTCCGTCAGGCCCCTTCCCTTGGGATAAATCTGCAAATATCTCGGAAACGAAGCGAGCTATGGCAAAATGTTAAGAGACCTTTTTTGTAGAGAATTAAGTTTCCTACAATTGATGTTCTATGATATTTTTTGATCAGAAGCGTAGTTTTCGAGATATAACGAGATATTTAAAAGTTCCGAAGCCGCACCAACATAATAGAGATACAGAAACACCGTGGCCCCTTTCTTTGAGATAACTCTGCACTATTGCGAGCTGCAAATGCCACTTCCAGCTTAGCTGTGCAGAAGAAGAACAACAAGAAGAAGAAATATCTCGAAATATGTCCGTCAGGCCCCTTCCCTTGAGATAAATCTGCAAATATCTCGGAAACGAAGCGAGCTATGGCAAAATGTTAAGAGACCTTTTTTGTAGAGAATTAAGTTTCCTACTTTCTATGTTCTATGATATTATTTGATCAGATGCGTAGTTCTCGAGATATATCCAGATATTTAAAAGTTCCGAAGCCGCACCAACATAATAGAGATACAGAAACACCGTGGCCCCTTTCTTTGAGATAACTCTGCACTATTGCGAGCTGCAAATGCCACTTCCAGCTTAGCTGTGCAGAAGAAGAACAACAAGAAGAAGAAATATCTCGAAATATGTCCGTCAGGCCCCTTCCCTTGAGATAAATCTGCATATATCTCGGAAACGAAGCGAGCTATGGCAAAATGTTAAGAGACCTTTTTTGTAGAGAATTATGTTTCCTACAATTTATGTTCTATGATATTTTTTGATCAGATGCGTAGTTCTCGAGATATATCAAGATATTTAAAAGTTCCGATGCTGCACCAACATAATAGAGGTACAGAAACACCGTGGCCTCTTTCTTTGAGATAACTCTGCACTCTTGCGAGCTGCAAATGCCACTTCCAGCTTAGCTGTGCAGAAGAAGAACAACAAGAAGAAGAAATATCTCGAAATATGTCCGTCAGGCCCCTTCCCTTGAGATAAATCTGCAAATATCTCGGAAACGAAGCGAGCTATGGCAAAATGTTAAGAGACCTTTTTTGTAGAGAATTAAGTTTCCTACTTTTTATGTTCTATGATATTATTTGATCAGATGCATAGTTCTCGAGATATATCCAGATATTTAAAAGTTCCGAAGCCGCACCAACATAATAGAGATACAGAAACACCGTGGCCCCTTTCTTTGAGATAACTCTGCACTATTGCGAGCTGCAAATGCTACTTCCAGCTTAGCTGTGCAGAATAAGAACAACAAGAAGAAGAAATATCTCGAAATATGTCCGTCAGGCCCCTTCCCTTGAGATAAATCTGCATATATCTCGGAAACGAAGCGAGCTATGGCAAAATGTTAAGAGACCTTTTTTGTAGCGAATTATGTTTCCTACAATTTATGTTCTATGATATTTTTTGATCAGATGCGTAGTTCTCGATATATATCAAGATATTTAAAAGTTCCGAAGCCGCACCAACATAATAGAGATACAGAAACACCGTGGCCCCTTTCTTTGAGATAACTCTGCACTACTGCGAGCTGGAAATGCCACTTCCAGTTTAGCTGTGCAGAAGGAGAACAACAAGAAGAAGAAATATCTCGAAATATGTCCGTCAGGCCCCTTCCCTTGAGATAAATCTGCAAATATCTCGGAAACGAAGCGAGCTATGGCAAAATGTTAAGAGACCTTTTTTGTAGAGAATTAAGTTTCCTACTTATTATGTTCTATGATATTTTTTGATCAGATGCGTAGTTCTCGAGATATATCAAGATATTTAAAAGTTCCGAAGCCGCACCAACATAATAGAGATACAGAAACACCGTGGCCCCTTTCTTTGAGATAACTCTGCACTATTGCGAGCTGCAAATGCCACTTCCAGCTTAGCTGTGCAGAAGAAGAACAACAAGAAGAAGAAATATCTCGAAATATGTCCGTCAGGCCCCTTCCCTTGAGATAAATCTGCACATATCTCGGAAACGAAGCGAGCTATGGCAAAATGTTAAGAGACCTTTTTTGTAGAGAATTAAGTTTCCTACTTTTTATGTTCTATGATATTTTTTGATCAGATGGGTAGTTCTCGAGATATATCAAGATATTTAAAAGTTCCGAAGCCGCACCAACATAATAGAGATACAGAAACACCGTGGCCCCTTTCTTTGAGATAACTCTGCACTACTGCGAGCTGGAAATGCCACTTCCAGTTTAGCTGTGCAGAAGAAGAACAACAAGAAGAAGAAATATCTCGAAATATGTCCGTCAGGCCCCTTCCCTTGAGATAAATCTGCACATATCTCGGAAACGAAGCGAGCTATGGCAAAATGTTAAGAGACCTTTTTTGTAGAGAATTAAGTTTCCTACTTTTTATGTTCTATGATATTTTTTGATCAGATGGGTAGTTCTCGAGATATATCAAGATATTTAAAAGTTCCGAAGCCGCACCAACATAATAGAGATACAGAAACACCGTGGCCCCTTTCTTTGAGATAACTCTGCACTACTGCGAGCTGGAAATGCCACTTCCAGTTTAGCTGTGCAGAAGAAGAACAACAAGAAGAAGAAATATCTCGAAATATGTCCGTCAGGCCCCTTCCCTTGAGATAAATCTGCACATATCTCAGAAACGAAGCGAGCTATGGCAAAATGTTAAGAGACCTTTTTTGTAGAGAATTAAGTTTCCTACAATTTATGTTCTATGATATTTTTTGATCAGAAGCGTAGTTTTCGAGATATAACGAGATATTTAAAAGTTCCGAAGCCGCACCAACATAATAGAGATACAGAAACACCGTGGCCCCTTTCTTTGAGATAACTCTGCACTATTGCGAGCTGCAAATGCCACTTCCAGCTTAGCTGTGCAGAAGAAGAACAACAAGAAGAAGAAATATCTCGAAATATGTCCGTCAGGCCCCTTCCCTTGAGATAAATCTGCAAATATCTCGGAAACGAAGCGAGCTATGGCAAAATGTTAAGAGACCTTTTTTGTAGAGAATTAAGTTTCCTACTTTTTATGTTCTATGATATTATTTGATCAGATGCGTAGTTCTCGAGATATATCCGGATATTTAAAAGTTCCGAAGCCGCACCAACATAATAGAGATACAGAAACACCGTGGCCCCTTTCTTTGAGATAACTCTGCACTATTGCGAGCTGCAAATGCCACTTCCAGCTTAGCTGTGCAGAGGAAGAACGACAAGAAGAAGAAATATCTCGAAATATGTCCGTCAGGCCAGTTCCTTTGAGCTGAATCTGCAAATATCTCGGAAACGAAGCGTGCTATGGCAAAATGTTAAGAGACGTTTTTTGTAGAGAATTAAGTTTCCTACTTTTTATGTTCTATGATATTTTTTGATCAGATGCGTAGTTCTCGAGATATATCAAGATATTTTAAAGTTCCGAAGCCGCACCAACATAGAGATACAGAAACACCGTGGCCCCTTTCTTTGAGATAACTCTGCACTATTGCGAGCTGCAAATGCCACTTCCAGCTTAGCTGTGCAGAAGAAGAACAACAAGAAGAAGAAATATCTCGAAATATGTCCGTCAGGCCCCTTCCCTTGAGATAAATCTGCATATATCTCGGAAACGAAGCGAGCTATGGCAAAATGTTAAGAGACCTTTTTTGTAGAGAATTATGTTTCCTACAATTTATGTTCTATGATATTTTTTGATCAGAAGCGTAGTTTTCGATATATATCGAGATATTCAAAAGTTCCGAAGCCGCACCAACATAATAGAGATACAGAAACACCGTGGCCCCTTTCTTTGAGATAACTCTGCACTATTGCGAGCTGCAAATGCCACTTCCAGCTTAGCTGTGCAGAATAAGAACAACAAGAAGAAGAAATATCTCGAAATATGTCCGTCAGGCCCCTTCCCTTGAGATAAATCTGCATATATCTCGGAAACGAAGCGAGCTATGGCAAAATGTTAAGAGACCTTTTTTGTAGAGAATTATGTTTCCTACAATTTAGGTTCTCTGATATTTTTTGATCAGATGCGTAGTTCTCGAGATATATCAAGATATTTAAAAGTTCCGATGCTGCACCAACATAATAGAGGTACAGAAACACCGTGGCCTCTTTCTTTGAGATAACTCTGCACTCTTGCGAGCTGCAAATGCCACTTCCAGCTTAGCTGTGCAGAAGAAGAACAACAAGAAGAAGAAATATCTCGAAATATGTCCGTCAGGCCCCTTCCCTTGAGATAAATCTGCATATATCTCGGAAACGAAGCGAGCTATGGCAAAATGTTAAGAGACCTTTTTGGTAGAGAATGAAGTTTCCTACTTTTTACGTTCTATGATATTTTTTGATCAGATGCGTAGTTCTCGAGATATATCAAGATATTTTAAAGTTCCGAAGCCGCACCAACATAATAGAGATACAGAAACACCGTGGCCCCTTTCTTTGAGATAACTCTGCACTATTGCGAGCTGCAAATGCCACTTCCAGCTTAGCTGTGCAGAGGAAGAACAACAAGCAGAAGAAATATCTCGAAATATGTCCGTCAGGCCCCTTCCCTTGAGATAAATCTGCAAATATCTCGGAAACGAAGCGAGCTATGGCAAAATGTTAAGAGACCTTTTTTGTAGAGAATTAAGTTTCCTACTTTTTATGTTCTATGATATTTGTTGATCAGATGCGTAGTTCTCGAGATATATCAAGATATTTAATAGTTCCGAAGCCGCACCAACATAATAGAGATACAGAAACACCGTGGCCCCTTTCTTTGAGATAACTCTGCACTATTGCGAGCTGCAAATGCCACTTCCAGCTTAGCTGTGCAGAAGAAGAACAACAAGAAGAAGAAATATCTCGAAATATGTCCGTCAGGCCCCTTCCCTTGAGATATATCTGCAAATATCTCGGAAACGAAACGAGCTATGGCAAAATGTTAAGAGACCGTTTTTGTAGAGAATTATGTTTCCTACAATTTATGTTGTATGATATTTTTTGATCAGAAGCGTAGTTTTCGAGATATATCGAGATATTTAAAAGTTCCGAAGCCGCACCAACATAATAGAGGTACAGAAACACCGTGGCCTCTTTCTTTGAGATAACTCTGCACTATTGCGAGCTGCAAATGCCACTTCCAGCTTAGCTGTGCAGAAGAAGAACAACAAGAAGAAGAAATATCTCGAAATATGTCCGTCAGGCCCCTTCCCTTGAGATAAATCTGCATATATCTCGGAAACGAAGCGAGCTATGGCAAAATGTTAAGAGACCTTTTTGGTAGAGAATGAAGTTTCCTACTTTTTACGTTCTATGATATTTTTTAATCAGATGCGTAGTTCTCGAGATATATCAAGATATTTTAAAGTTCCGAAGCCGCACCAACATAATAGAGATACAGAAACACCGTGGCCCCTTTCTTTGAGATAACTCTGCACTCTTGCGAGCTGGAAATGCCACTTCCAGTTTAGCTGTGCAGAAGAAGAACAACAAGAAGAAGAAATATCTCGAAATATGTCCGTCAGGCCCCTTCCCTTGAGATAAATCTGCATATATCTCGGAAACGAAGCGAGCTATGGCAAAATGTTAAGAGACCTTTTTGGTAGAGAATGAAGTTTCCTACTTTTTACGTTCTATGATATTTTTTGATCAGATGCGTAGTTCTCGAGATATATCAAGATATTTTAAAGTTCCGAAGCCGCACCAACATAATAGAGATACAGAAACACCGTGGCCCCTTTCTTTGAGATAACTCTGCACTATTGCGAGCTGCAAATGCCACTTCCAGCTTAGCTGTGCAGAGGAAGAACAACAAGCAGAAGAAATATCTCGAAATATGTCCGTCAGGCCCCTTCCCTTGAGATAAATCTGCAAATATCTCGGAAACGAAGCGAGCTATGGCAAAATGTTAAGAGACCTTTTTTGTAGAGAATTAAGTTTCCTACTTTTTATGTTCTATGATATTTGTTGATCAGATGCGTAGTTCTCGAGATATATCAAGATATTTAAAAGTTCCGAAGCCGCACCAACATAATAGAGATACAGAAACACCGTGGCCCCTTTCTTTGAGATAACTCTGCACTATTGCGAGCTGCAAATGCCACTTCCAGCTTAGCTGTGCAGAAGAAGAACAACAAGAAGAAGAAATATCTCGAAATATGTCCGTCAGGCCCCTTCCCTTGAGATATATCTGCAAATATCTCGGAAACGAAGCGAGCTATGGCAAAATGTTAAGAGACCTTTTTGGTAGAGAATGAAGTTTCCTACTTTTTACGTTCTATGATATTTTTTAATCAGATGCGTAGTTCTCGAGATATATCAAGATATTTTAAAGTTCCGAAGCCGCACCAACATAATAGAGATACAGAAACACCGTGGCCCCTTTCTTTGAGATAACTCTGCACTCTTGCGAGCTGGAAATGCCACTTCCAGTTTAGCTGTGCAGAAGAAGAACAACAAGAAGAAGAAATATCTCGAAATATGTCCGTCAGGCCCCTTCCCTTGAGATAAATCTGCATATATCTCGGAAACGAAGCGAGCTATGGCAAAATGTTAAGAGACCTTTTTGGTAGAGAATGAAGTTTCCTACTTTTTACGTTCTATGATATTTTTTGATCAGATGCGTAGTTCTCGAGATATATCAAGATATTTTAAAGTTCCGAAGCCGCACCAACATAATAGAGATACAGAAACACCGTGGCCCCTTTCTTTGAGATAACTCTGCACTATTGCGAGCTGCAAATGCCACTTCCAGCTTAGCTGTGCAGAGGAAGAACAACAAGCAGAAGAAATATCTCGAAATATGTCCGTCAGGCCCCTTCCCTTGAGATAAATCTGCAAATATCTCGGAAACGAAGCGAGCTATGGCAAAATGTTAACAGACCTTTTTTGTAGAGAATTAAGTTTCCTACTTTTTATGTTCTATGATATTTGTTGATCAGATGCGTAGTTCTCGAGATATATCAAGATATTTAAAAGTTCCGAAGCCGCACCAACATAATAGAGATACAGAAACACCGTGGCCCCTTTCTTTGAGATAACTCTGCACTATTGCGAGCTGCAAATGCCACTTCCAGCTTAGCTGTGCAGAAGAAGAACAACAAGAAGAAGAAATATCTCGAAATATGTCCGTCAGGCCCCTTCCCTTGAGATATATCTGCAAATATCTCGGAAACGAAACGAGCTATGGCAAAATGTTAAGAGACCGTTTTTGTAGAGAATTATGTTTCCTACAATTTATGTTGTATGATATTTTTTGATCAGAAGCGTAGTTTTCGAGATATATCGAGATATTTAAAAGTTCCGAAGCCGCACCAACATAATAGAGGTACAGAAACACCGTGGCCTCTTTCTTTGAGATAACTCTGCACTATTGCGAGCTGCAAATGCCACTTCCAGTTTAGCTGTGCAGAAGAAGAACAACAAGAAGAAGAAATATCTCGAAATATGTCCGTCAGGCCCCTTCCCTTGAGATAAATCTGCATATATCTCGGAAACGAAGCGAGCTATGGCAAAATGTTAAGAGACCTTTTTGGTAGAGAATGAAGTTTCCTACTTTTTACGTTCTATGATATTTTTTGATCAGATGCGTAGTTCTCGAGATATATCAAGATATTTTAAAGTTCCGAAGCCGCACCAACATAATAGAGATACAGAAACACCGTGGCCCCTTTCTTTGAGATAACTCTGCACTATTGCGAGCTGCAAATGCCACTTCCAGCTTAGCTGTGCAGAGGAAGAACAACAAGCAGAAGAAATATCTCGAAATATGTCCGTCAGGCCCCTTCCCTTGAGATAAATCTGCAAATATCTCGGAAACGAAGCGAGCTATGGCAAAATGTTAAGAGACCTTTTTTGTAGAGAATTAAGTTTCCTACTTTTTATGTTCTATGATATTTGTTGATCAGATGCGTAGTTCTCGAGATATATCAAGATATTTAAAAGTTCCGAAGCCGCACCAACATAATAGAGATACAGAAACACCGTGGCCCCTTTCTTTGAGATAACTCTGCACTATTGCGAGCTGCAAATGCCACTTCCAGCTTAGCTGTGCAGAAGAAGAACAACAAGAAGAAGAAATATCTCGAAATATGTCCGTCAGGCCCCTTCCCTTGAGATATATCTGCAAATATCTCGGAAACGAAACGAGCTATGGCAAAATGTTAAGAGACCGTTTTTGTAGAGAATTATGTTTCCTACAATTTATGTTGTATGATATTTTTTGATCAGAAGCGTAGTTTTCGAGATATATCGAGATATTTAAAAGTTCCGAAGCCGCACCAACATAATAGAGGTACAGAAACACCGTGGCCTCTTTCTTTGAGATAACTCTGCACTATTGCGAGCTGCAAATGCCACTTCCAGCTTAGCTGTGCAGAAGAAGAACAACAAGAAGAAGAAATATCTCGAAATATGTCCGTCAGGCCCCTTCCCTTGAGATAAATCTGCATATATCTCGGAAACGAAGCGAGCTATGGCAAAATGTTAAGAGACCTTTTTGGTAGAGAATGAAGTTTCCTACTTTTTACGTTCTATGATATTTTTTGATCAGATGCGTAGTTCTCGAGATATATCAAGATATTTTAAAGTTCCGAAGCCGCACCAACATAATAGAGATACAGAAACACCGTGGCCCCTTTCTTTGAGATAACTCTGCACTACTGCGAGCTGGAAATGCCACTTCCAGTTTAGCTGTGCAGAAGAAGAACAACAAGAAGAAGAAATATCTCGAAATATGTCCGTCAGGCCCCTTCCCTTGAGATAAATCTGCACATATCTCGGAAACGAAGCGAGCTATGGCAAAATGTTAAGAGACCTTTTTTGTAGAGAATTAAGTTTCCTACTTTTTATGTTCTATGATATTTTTTGATCAGATGCGTAGTTCTCGAGATATATCAAGATATTTAAAAGTTCCGAAGCCGCACCAACATAATAGAGATACAGAAACACCGTGGCCCCTTTCTTTGAGATAACTCTGCACTACTGCGAGCTGGAAATGCCACTTCCAGTTTAGCTGTGCAGAAGAAGAACAACAAGAAGAAGAAATATCTCGAAATATGTCCGTCAGGCCCCTTCCCTTGAGATAAATCTGCAAATATCTCGGAAACGAAGCGAGCTATGGCAAAATGTTAAGAGACCTTTTTTGTAGAGAATTAAGTTTCCTACTTATTATGTTCTATGATATTTTTTGATCAGATGCGTAGTTCTCGAGATATATCAAGATATTTAAAAGTTCCGAAGCCGCACCAACATAATAGAGATACAGAAACACCGTGGCCCCTTTCTTTGAGATAACTCTGCACTATTGCGAGCTGGAAATGCCACTTCCAGTTTAGCTGTGCAGAAGAAGAACAACAAGAAGAAGAAATATCTCGAAATATGTCCGTTAGGACCCTTCCCTTGAGATAAATCTGCAAATATCTCGGAAACGAAGCGAGCTATGGCAAAACGTTAAGAGACCTTTTTTGTAGAGAATTATGTTTCCTACAATTTATGTTCTATGATATTTTTTGATCAGAAGCGTAGTTTTCGAGATATATCGAGATATTTAAAAGTTCCGAAGCCGCACCAACATAATAGAGGTACAGAAACACCGTGGCCTCTTTCTTTGAGATAACTCTGCACTATTGCGAGCTGCAAATGCCACTTCCAGCTTAGCTGTGCAGAAGAAGAACAACAAGAAGAAGAAATATCTCGAAATATGTCCGTCAGGCCCCTTCCCTTGAGATAAATCTGCATATATCTCGGAAACGAAGCGAGCTATGGCAAAATGTTAAGAGACCTTTTTGGTAGAGAATGAAGTTTCCTACTTTTTACGTTCTATGATATTTTTTGATCAGATGCGTAGTTCTCGAGATATATCAAGATATTTTAAAGTTCCGAAGCCGCACCAACATAATAGAGATACAGAAACACCGTGGCCCCTTTCTTTGAGATAACTCTGCACTACTGCGAGCTGGAAATGCCACTTCCAGTTTAGCTGTGCAGAAGAAGAACAACAAGAAGAAGAAATATCTCGAAATATGTCCGTCAGGCCCCTTCCCTTGAGATAAATCTGCAAATATCTCGGAAACGAAGCGAGCTATGGCAAAATGTTAAGAGACCTTTTTTGTAGAGAATTAAGTTTCCTACTTATTATGTTCTATGATATTTTTTGATCAGATGCGTAGTTCTCGAGATATATCAAGATATTTAAAAGTTCCGAAGCCGCACCAACATAATAGAGATACAGAAACACCGTGGCCCCTTTCTTTGAGATAACTCTGCACTATTGCGAGCTGGAAATGCCACTTCCAGTTTAGCTGTGCAGAAGAAGAACAACAAGAAGAAGAAATATCTCGAAATATGTCCGTTAGGACCCTTCCCTTGAGATAAATCTGCAAATATCTCGGAAACGAAGCGAGCTATGGCAAAACGTTAAGAGACCTTTTTTGTAGAGAATTATGTTTCCTACAATTTATGTTCTATGATATTTTTTGATCAGAAGCGTAGTTTTCGAGATATATCGAGATATTTAAAAGTTCCGAAGCCGCACCAACATAATAGAGATACAGAAACACCGTGGCCCCTTTCTTTGAGATAACTCTGCACTATTGCGAGCTGCAAATGCCACTTCCAGCTTAGCTGTGCAGAAGAAGAACAACAAGAAGAAGAAATATCCCGAAATATGTCCGTCAGGACCCTTCCCTTGAGATAAATCTGCAGATATCTCGGAAACGAAGCGAGCTATGGCAAAATGTTCAGAGACCTTTTTTGTAGACAATTAAGTTTCCTACTTTTTATGTTCTATGATATTTTTCGATCAGATGCGTAGTTCTCGAGATATATCAAGATATTTAAAAGTTCCGAGGCCGCACCAACATAGTAGAGATACAGAAACACCGTGGCCCCTTTCTTTGAGATAACTCTGCACTATTGCGAGCTGCAAATGCCACTTCCAGCTTAGCTGTGCAGAAGAAGAACAACAAGAAGAAGAAATATCTCGAAATATGTCCGTCAGGCCCCTTCCCTTGAGATATATCTGCAAATATCTCGGAAACGAAGGGAGCTATGGCAAAATGTTAAGAGACCTTTTTTGTAGAGAATTATGTTTCCTACAATTTATGTTGTATGATATTTTTTGATCAGAAGCGTAGTTTTCGAGATATATCGAGATATTTAAAAGTTCCGAAGCCGCACCAACATAATAGAGATACAGAAACACCGTGGCCCCTTTCTTTGAGATAACTCTGCACTATTGCGAGCTGCAAATGCCACTTCCAGCTTAGCTGTGCAGAAGAAGAACAACAAGAAGAAGAATTATCTCGAAATATGTCCGTCAGGCCCCTTCCCTTGAGATATATCTGCAAATATCTCGGAAACGAAACGAGCAATGGCAAAATCTTGAGAGACCTTTTTTGTAGAGAATTATGTTTCCTACAATTTATGTTCTATGATAGTTTTTGATCAGAAGCGTAGTTTTCGAGATATATCGAGATATTTAAAAGTTCCGAAGCCGCACCAACATAATAGAGATACAGAAACATCGTGGCCCCTTTCTTTGAGATAACTCTGCACTAGTGCGAGCTGCAAATGCCACTTCCAGCTTAGCTGTGCAGAAGAAGAACAACAAGAAGAAGAAATATCTCGAAATATGTCCGTCAGGCCCCTTCCCTTGAGATAAATCTGCATATATCTCGGAAACGAAGCGAGCTATGGCAAAATGTTAAGAGACCTTTTTGGTAGAGAATGAAGTTTCCTACTTTTTACGTTCTATGATATTTTTTGATCAGATGCGTAGTTCTCGAGATATATCAAGATATTTTAAAGTTCCGAAGCCGCACCAACATAATAGAGATACAGAAACACCGTGGCCCCTTTCTTTGAGATAACTCTGCACTACTGCGAGCTGGAAATGCCACTTCCAGTTTAGCTGTGCAGAAGAAGAACAACAAGAAGAAGAAATATCTCGAAATATGTCCGTCAGGCCCCTTCCCTTGAGATATATCTGCAAATATCTCGGAAACGAAACGAGCTATGGCAAAATGTTAAGAGACCTTTTTTGTAGAGAATTATGTTTCCTACAATTTATGTTCTATGATATTTTTTGATCAGATGCGTAGTTCTCGAGATATATCGAGATATTTAAAAGTTCCGAAGCCGCACCAACATAATAGAGATACAGAAACACCGTGGACCCTTTCTTTGAGATAACTCTGCACTATTGCGAGCTGCAAATGCCACTTCCAGCTTAGCTGTGCAGAAGAAGAACAACAAGAAGAAGAAATATCTCGAAATATGTCCGTCAGGCCCCTTCCCTTGAGATATATCTGCAAATATCTCGGAAACGAAACGAGCTATGGCAAAATGTTAAGAGACCTTTTTCGTAGAGAATTA
The DNA here is from genome assembly GCF_051020975.1 of Osmia lignaria lignaria. Classification (NCBI taxonomy): domain Eukaryota; kingdom Metazoa; phylum Arthropoda; class Insecta; order Hymenoptera; family Megachilidae; genus Osmia; species Osmia lignaria. The sequence continues at coordinate 3,979,052 of NW_027478167.1, read as the reverse complement.
TGTTTCCTACAATTTATGTTGTATGATATTTTTTGATCAGAAGCGTAGTTTTCGAGATATATCGAGATATTTAAAAGTTCCGAAGCCGCACCAACATAATAGAGATACAGAAACACCGTGGCCCCTTTCTTTGAGATAACTCTGCACTATCGCGAGCTGCAAATGCCACTTCCAGCTTAGCTGTGCAGAAGAAGAACAACAAGAAGAAGAAATATCTCGAAATATGTCCGTCAGGCCCCTTCCCTTGAGATAAATCTGCATATATCTCGGAAACGAAGCGAGTTATGGCAAAATGTTAAGAGACCTTTTTTGTAGAGAATTATGTTTCCTACAATTTATGTTCTATGATATTTTTTGATCAGATGCGTAGTTCTCGAGATATATCAAGATATTTTAAGGTTCCGAAGCCGCACCAACATAATAGAGATACAGAAACACCGTGGCCCCTTTCTTTGAGATAACTCTGCACTACTGCGAGCTGGAAATGCCACTTCCAGTTTAGCTGTGCAGAAGAAGAACAACAAGAAGAAGAAATATCTCGAAATATGTCCGTCGGGCCACTTCCCTTGAGATATATCTGCAAATATCTCGGAAACGAAACGAGCTATGGCAAAATGTTAAGAGACCTTTTTTGTAGAGAATTATGTTTCCTACAATTTATGTTCTATGATATTTTTTGATCAGATGCGTAGTTCTCGAGATATATCAAGATATTTAAAAGTTCCGAAGCCGCACCAACATAATAGAGATACAGAAACACCGTGGCCCCTATCTTTGAGATAACTCTGCACTATTGCGAGCTGCAAATGCCACTTCCAGCTTAGCTGTGCAGAAGAAGAACAACAAGAAGAAGAAATATCTCGAAATATGTCCGTCAGGCCCCTTCCCTTGAGATATATCTGCAAATATCTCGGAAACGAAACGAGCTATGGCAAAATGTTAAGAGACCTTTTTTGTAGAGAATTATGTTTCCTACAATTTATGTTGTATGATATTTTTTGATCAGAAGCGTAGTTTTCGAGATATATCGAGATATTTAAAAGTTCCGAAGCCGCACCAACATAATAGAGATACAGAAACACCGTGGCCCCTTTCTTTGAGATAACTCTGCACTATGGCGAGCTGCAAATGCCACTTTCAGCTTAGCTGTGCAGAAGAAGAACAACAAGAAGAAGAAATATCTCGAAATATGTCCGTCAGGCCCCTTCCTTTGAGATAAATCTGCATATATCTCGGAAACGAAGCGAGCTGTGGCAAAATGTTAAGAGACCTTTTTTGTAGAGAATTATGTTTCCTACAATTTATGTTCTATGATATTTTTTGATCAGATGCGTAGTTCTCGAGATATATCAAGATATTTAAAAGTTCCGAAGCTGCACCAACATAATAGAGGTACAGAAACACCGTGGCCTCTTTCTTTGAGATAACTCTGCACTATTGCGAGCTGCAAGTGCCACTTCCAGCTTAGCTGTGCAGAAGAAGAACAACAAGAAGAAGAAATATCTCGAAATATGTCCGTCAGGCTCCTTCCCTTGAGATAAATCTGCATATATCTCGGAAACGAAGCGAGCTATGGCAAAATGTTAACAGACCTTTTTTGTAGAGAATTATGTTTCCTACAATTTATGTTCTATGATATTTTTTGATCAGAAGCGTAGTTTTCGAGATATATCGAGATATTTAAAAGTTCCGAAGCCGCACCAACATAATAGAGATACAGAAACACCGTGGCCGCTTTCTTTCAGATAACTCTGCACTATTGCGAGCTGGAAATGCCACTTCCAGTTTAGCTGTGCAGAAGAAGAACAACAAGAAGAAGAAATATCTCGAAATATGTCCGTCAGGCCCCTTCCCTTGAGATATATCTGCAAATATCTCGGAAACGGAGCGAGCTATGGCAAAATGTTAAGAGACCTTTTTTGTAGAGAATTATGTTTCCTACAAGTTATGTTCTATGATATTTTTTGATCAGAAGCGTAGTTTTCGAGATATATCGAGATATTTAAAAGTTCCGAAGCCGCACCAACATAATAGAGGTACAGAAACACCGTGGCCTCTTTCTTTGAGATAACTCTGCACTATTGCGAGCTGCAAATGCCACTTTCAGCTTAGCTGTGCAGAAGAAGAACAACAAGAAGAAGAAATATCTCGAAATATGTCCGTCAGGCCCCTTCCCTTGAGATATATCTGCAAATATCTCGGAAACGAAACGAGCTATGGCAAAATGTTAAGAGACCTTTTTTGTAGAGAATTATGTTTCCTACAATTTATGTTCTATGATATTTTTTGATCAGATGCGTAGTTCTCGAGATATATCGAGATATTTAAAAGTTCCGAAGCCGCACCAACATAATAGAGATACAGAAACACCGTGGACCCTTTCTTTGAGATAACTCTGCACTATTGCGAGCTGCAAATGCCACTTCCAGCTTAGCTGTGCAGAAGAAGAACAACAAGAAGAAGAAATATCTCGAAATATGTCCGTCAGGCCCCTTCCCTTGAGATATATCTGCAAATATCTCGGAAACGAAACGAGCTATGGCAAAATGTTAAGAGACCTTTTTCGTAGAGAATTATGTTTCCTACAATTTATGTTGTATGATATTTTTTGATCAGAAGCGTAGTTTTCGAGATATATCGAGATATTTAAAAGTTCCGAAGCCGCACCAACATAATAGAGATACAGAAACACCGTGGCCCCTTTCTTTGAGATAACTCTGCACTATCGCGAGCTGCAAATGCCACTTCCAGCTTAGCTGTGCAGAAGAAGAACAACAAGAAGAAGAAATATCTCGAAATATGTCCGTCAGGCCCCTTCCCTTGAGATAAATCTGCATATATCTCGGAAACGAAGCGAGTTATGGCAAAATGTTAAGAGACCTTTTTTGTAGAGAATTATGTTTCCTACAATTTATGTTCTATGATATTTTTTGATCAGATGCGTAGTTCTCGAGATATATCAAGATATTTTAAGGTTCCGAAGCCGCACCAACATAATAGAGATACAGAAACACCGTGGCCCCTTTCTTTGAGATAACTCTGCACTACTGCGAGCTGGAAATGCCACTTCCAGTTTAGCTGTGCAGAAGAAGAACAACAAGAAGAAGAAATATCTCGAAATATGTCCGTCGGGCCCCTTCCCTTGAGATATATCTGCAAATATCTCGGAAACGAAACGAGCTATGGCAAAATGTTAAGAGACCTTTTTTGTAGAGAATTATGTTTCCTACAATTTATGTTCTATGATATTTTTTGATCAGATGCGTAGTTCTCGAGATATATCAAGATATTTAAAAGTTCCGAAGCCGCACCAACATAATAGAGATACAGAAACACCGTGGCCCCTATCTTTGAGATAACTCTGCACTATTGCGAGCTGCAAATGCCACTTCCAGCTTAGCTGTGCAGAAGAAGAACAACAAGAAGAAGAAATATCTCGAAATATGTCCGTCAGGCCCCTTCCCTTGAGATATATCTGCAAATATCTCGGAAACGAAACGAGCTATGGCAAAATGTTAAGAGACCTTTTTTGTAGAGAATTATGTTTCCTACAATTTATGTTGTATGATATTTTTTGATCAGAAGCGTAGTTTTCGAGATATATCGAGATATTTAAAAGTTCCGAAGCCGCACCAACATAATAGAGATACAGAAACACCGTGGCCCCTTTCTTTGAGATAACTCTGCACTATGGCGAGCTGCAAATGCCACTTTCAGCTTAGCTGTGCAGAAGAAGAACAACAAGAAGAAGAAATATCTCGAAATATGTCCGTCAGGCCCCTTCCCTTGAGATATATCTGCAAATATCTCGGAAACGGAGCGAGCTATGGCAAAATGTTAAGAGACCTTTTTTGTAGAGAATTATGTTTCCTACAAGTTATGTTCTATGATATTTTTTGATCAGAAGCGTAGTTTTCGAGATATATCGAGATATTTAAAAGTTCCGAAGCCGCACCAACATAATAGAGGTACAGAAACACCGTGGCCTCTTTCTTTGAGATAACTCTGCACTATTGCGAGCTGCAAATGCCACTTCCAGCTTAGCTGTGCAGAAGAAGAACAACAAGAAGAAGAAATATCTCGAAATATGTCCGTCAGGCCCCTTCCCTTGAGATAAATCTGCATATATCTCGGAAACGAAGCGAGCTATGGCAAAATGTTAAGAGACCTTTTTGGTAGAGAATGAAGTTTCCTACTTTTTATGTTCTATGATATTTTTTGATCAGATGCGTAGTTCTCGAGATATATCAATATATTTAAAAGTTCCGAAGCCGCACCAACATAATAGAGATACAGAAACACCGTGGCCCCTATCTTTGAGATAACTCTGCACTATTGCGAGCTGCAAATGCCACTTCCAGCTTAGCTGTGCAGAAGAAGAACAACAAGAAGAAGAAATATCTCGAAATATGTCCGTCAGGCCCCTTCCCTTGAGATATATCTGCAAATATCTCGGAAACGAAACGAGCTATGGCAAAATGTTAAGAGACCTTTTTTGTAGAGAATTATGTTTCCTACAATTTATGTTGTATGATATTTTTTGATCAGAAGCGTAGTTTTCGAGATATATCGAGATATTTAAAAGTTCCGAAGCCGCACCAACATAATAGAGATACAGAAACACCGTGGCCCCTTTCTTTGAGATAACTCTGCACTATGGCGAGCTGCAAATGCCACTTTCAGCTTAGCTGTGCAGAAGAAGAACAACAAGAAGAAGAAATATCCCGAAATATGTCCGTCAGGCCCCTTCCTTTGAGATAAATCTGCATATATCTCGGAAACGAAGCGAGCTATGGCAAAATGTTAACAGACCTTTTTGGTAGAGAATGAAGTTTCCTACTTTTTACGTTCTATGATATTTTTTGATCAGATGCGTAGTTCTCGAGATATATCAAGATATTTTAAAGTTCCGAAGCCGCACCAACATAATAGAGATACAGAAACACCGTGGCCGCTTCCTTTCAGATAACTCTGCACTATTGCGAGCTGGAAATGCCACTTCCAGTTTAGCTGTGCAGAAGAAGAACAACAAGAAGAAGAAATATCTCGAAATATGTCCGTCAGGCCCCTTCCCTTGAGATATATCTGCAAATATCTCGGAAACGAAGCGAGCTATGGCAAAATGTTAAGAGACCTTTTTTGTAGAGAATTATGTTTCCTACAATCTATGTTCTATGATATTTTTTCATCAGAAGCGTAGTTTTCGAGATATATCGAGATATTTAAAAGTTCCGAAGCCGCACCAACATAATAGAGATACAGAAACACCGTGGCCCCTTTCTTTGAGATAACTCTGCACTATTGCGAGCTGCAAATGCCACTTCCGGCTTAGCTGTGCAGAAGAAGAACAACAAGAAGAAGAAATATCTCGAAATATGTCCGCCAGGCCCCTTCCCTTGAGATATATCTGCAAATATCTCGGAAACGAAACGAGCTATGGCAAAATGTTAAGAGACCTTTTTTGTAGAGAATTATGTTTCCTACAATTTATGTTCTATGATATTTTTTGATCAGAAGCGTAGTTTTCGAGATATATCGAGATATTTAAAAGTTCCGAAGCCGCACCAACATAATAGAGATACAGAAACACCGTGGCCGCTTTCTTTCAGATAACTCTGCACTATTGCGAGCTGAAAATGCCACTTCCAGTTTAGCTGTGCAGAAGAAGAACAACAAGAAGAAGAAATATCTCGAAATATGTCCGTCAGGCCCCTTCCCTTGAGATATATCTGCAAATATCTCGGAAACGGAGCGAGCTATGGCAAAATGTTAAGAGACCTTTTTTGTAGAGAATTATGTTTCCTACAAGTTATGTTCTATGATATTTTTTGATCAGAAGCGTAGTTTTCGAGATATATCGAGATATTTAAAAGTTCCGAAGCCGCACCAACATAATAGAGGTACAGAAACACCGTGGCCTCTTTCTTTGAGATAACTCTGCACTATTGCGAGCTGCAAATGCCACTTCCAGCTTAGCTGTGCAGAAGAAGAACAACAAGAAGAAGAAATATCTCGAAATATGTCCGTCAGGCCCCTTCCCTTGAGATAAATCTGCATATATCTCGGAAACGAAGCGAGCTATGGCAAAATGTTAAGAGACCTTTTTGGTAGAGAATGAAGTTTCCTACTTTTTATGTTCTATGATATTTTTTGATCAGATGCGTAGTTCTCGAGATATATCAAGATATTTAAAAGTTCGGAAGCCGCACCAACATAATAGAGATACAGAAACACCGTGGCCCCTTTCTTTGAGGTAACTCTGCACTATTGCGAGCTGGAAATGCCACTTCCAGTTTAGCTGTGCAGAAGAAGAACAACAAGAAGAAGAAATATCTCGAAATATGTCCGTCAGGCCCCTTCCCTCGAGATAAATCTGCAAATATCTCGGAAACGAAGCGAGCTATGGCAAAATGTTGAGAGACCTTTTTTGTAGAGAATTATGTTTCCTACAATTTATGTTCTAAGATATTTTTTGATCAGAAGCGTCGTTTTCGAGATATATCGAGATATTTAAAAGTTCCGAAGCCGCACCAACATAATAGAGATACAGAAACACCGTGGCCCCTTTCTTTGAGATAACTCTGCACTATTGCGAGCTGCAAATGCCACTTCCAGCTTAGCTGTGCAGAAGAAGAACAACAAGAAGAAGAAATATCTCGAAATATGTCCGTCAAGCCCCTTCCCTTGAGATAAATCTGCATATATCTCGGAAACGAAGCGAGCTATGGCAAAATGTTAGGAGACCTTTTTGGTAGAGAATGAAGTTTCCTACTTTTTATGTTCTATAATATTTTTTGATCAGATGCGTAGTTCTCGAGATATATCAAGATATTTAAAAGTTCCGAAGCCGCACCAACATAATAGAGATACAGAAACACCGTGGCCCCTTTCTTTGAGATAACTCTGCACTATTGCGAGCTGCAAATGCCACTTCCAGCTTAGCTGTGCAGAAGAAGAACAACAAGAAGAAGAAATATCTCGAAATATGTCCGTCAGGCCCCTTCGCTCGAGATAAATCTGCAAATATCTCGGAAACGAAGCGAGCTATGGCAAAATGTTAAGAGACCTTTTGTGTAGAGAATTAAGTTTCCTACTTTTTACGTTCTATGATATTCTTTGATCAGATGCGTAGTTCTCGAGATATATCAAGATATTTTAAAGTTCCGAAGCCGCACCAACGTAATAGAGATACAGAAACACCGTGGCCCCTTTCTTTGAGATAACTCTGCACTAGTGCGAGCCGCAAATGCCACTTCCAGCTTAGCTGTGCAGAAGAAGAACAACAAGAAGAAGAAATATCTCGAAATATGTCCGTCAGGCCCCTTCCCTTGAGATAAATCTGCAAATATCTCGGAAACGAAGCGAGCTATGGCAAAATGTTAAGAGACCTTTTTTGTAGAGAATTAAGTTTCCTAGTTTTTATGTTCTATGATATTTTTTGATCAGATGCGTAGTTCTCGAGATGTATCAAGATATTTAAAAGTTCCGAAGCCGCACCAACATAATAGAGATACAGAAACACCGTGGCCCCTTTCTTTGAGATAACTCTGCGCTATTGCGAGCTGGAAATGCCACTTCCAGTTTAGCTGTGCAGAAGAAGAACAACAAGAAGAAGAAATATCTCGAAATATGTCCGTCAGGCCCCTTCCCTTGAGATATATCTGCAAATATCTCGGAAACGAAACGAGCTATGGCAAAATGTTAAGAGACCTTTTTTGTAGAGAATTATATTTCCTACAATTTATGTTCTATGATATTTTTTGATCAGATGCGTAGTTCTCGAGATATATCAAGATATTTAAAAGTTCCGAAGCTGCACCAACATAATAGAGGTACAGAAACACCGTGGCCCCTTTCTTTGAGATAACTCTGCACTATTGCGAGCTGCAAATGCCACTTCCAGCTTAGCTGTGCAGAAGAAGAACAACAAGAAGAAGAAATATCTCGAAATATGTCCGTCAGGCCCCTTCCCTCGAGATAAATCTGCAAATATCTCGGAAACGAAGCGAGCTATGGCAAAATGTTAAGAGACCTTTTGTGTAGAGAATTAAGTTTCCTACTTTTTATGTTCTATGATATTTTTTGATCAGATGCGTAGTTCTCGAGATATATCAAGATATTTAAAAGTTCCGAAGCCGCACCAACATAATAGAGATACAGAAACACCGTGGCCCCTTTCTTTGAGATAACTCTGCACTATTGCGAGCTGCAAATGCCACTTCCAGCTTAGCTGTGCAGAAGAAGAACAACAAGAAGAAGAAATATCTCGAAATATGTCCGTCAGGCCCCTTCCCTTGAGATAAATCTGCAAATATCTCGGAAACGAAGCGAGCTATGGCAAAATGTTAAGAGACTTTATTTGTAGAGAATTAAGTTTCCTACTTTTTACGTTCTATGATATTTTTTGATCAGATGCGTAGTTCTCGAGATATATCAAGATATTTTAAAGTTCCGAAGCCGCACCAACGTAATAGAGATACAGAAACACCGTGGCCCCTTTCTTTGAGATAACTCTGCACTAGTGCGAGCCGCAAATGCCACTTCCAGCTTAGCTGTGCAGAAGAAGAACAACAAGAAGAAGAAATATCTCGAAATATGTCCGTCAGGCCCCTTCCCTTGAGATAAATCTGCAAATATCTCGGAAACGAAGCGAGCTATGGCAAAATGTTAAGAGACCTTTTTTGTAGAGAATTAAGTTTCCTAGTTTTTATGTTCTATGATATTTTTTGATCAGATGCGTAGTTCTCGAGATGTATCAAGATATTTAAAAGTTCCGAAGCCGCACCAACATAATAGAGATACAGAAACACCGTGGCCCCTTTCTTTGAGATAACTCTGCGCTATTGCGAGCTGGAAATGCCACTTCCAGTTTAGCTGTGCAGAAGAAGAACAACAAGAAGAAGAAATATCTCGAAATATGTCCGTCAGGCCCCTTCCCTTGAGATATATCTGCAAATATCTCGGAAACGAAGCGAGCTATGGCAAAATGTTAAGAGAGCTTTTTTGTAGAGAATTATATTTCCTACAAGTTATGTTCTATGATATTTTTTGATCAGAAGCGTAGTTTTCGAGATATTTCGAGATATTTAAAAGTTCCGAAGCCGCACCAACATAATAGAGATACAGAAACACCGTGGCCCCTTTCTTTGAGATAACTCTGCACTATTGCGAGCTGCAAATGCCACTTCCAGCTTAGCTGTGCAGAAGAAGAAATATCTCGAAATATGTCCGTCAGGCCCCTTCCCTTGAGATAAATCTGCATATATCTCGGAAACGAAGCGAGCTATGGCAAAATATTAAGAGACCTTTTTGGTAGAGAATGAAGTTTCCTACTTTTTATGTTCTATGATATTTTTTGATCAGATGCGTAGTTCTCGAGATATATGAAGATATTTAAAAGTTCCGAAGCCGCACAAACATAATAGAGATACAGAAACACCGTGGCCCCTTTCTTTGAGATAACTCTGCACTATTGCGAGCTGCAAATGCCACTTCCAGCTTAGCTGTGCAGAAGAAGAACAACAAGAAGAAGAAATATCTCGAAATATGTCCGTCAGGCCCCTTCCCTTGAGATAAATCTGCAAATATCTCGGAAACGAAGCGAGCTATGGCAAAATGTTAAGAGACTTTATTTGTAGAGAATTAAGTTTCCTACTTTTTACGTTCTATGATATTTTTTGATCAGATGCGTAGTTCTCGAGATATATCAAGATATTTTAAAGTCCCGAAGCCGCACCAACGTAATAGAGATACAGAAACACCGTGGCCCCTTTCTTTGAGATAACTCTGCACTAGTGCGAGCCGCAAATGCCACTTCCAGCTTAGCTGTGCAGAAGAAGAACAACAAGAAGAGGAAATATCTCGAAATATGTCCGTCAGGCCCCTTCCCTTGAGATAAATCTGCAAATATCTCGGAAACGAAGCGAGCTATGGCAAAATGTTAAGAGACCTTTTTTGTAGAGAATTAAGTTCCCTACTTTTTATGTTCTATGATATTTTTTGATCAGATGCGTAGTTCTCGAGATGTATCAAGATATTTAAAAGTTCCGAAGCCGCACCAACATAATAGAGATACAGAAACACCGTGGCCCCTTTCTTTGAGATAACTCTGCGCTATTGCGAGCTGGAAATGCCACTTCCAGTTTAGCTGTGCAGAAGAAGAACAACAAGAAGAAGAAATATCTCGAAATATGTCCGTCAGGCCCCTTCCCTTGAGATATATCTGCAAATATCTCGGAAACGAAACGAGCTATGGCAAAATGTTAAGAGACCTTTTTTGTAGAGAATTATGTTTCCTACAATTTATGTTCTATGATATTTTTTGATCAGATGCGTAGTTCTCGAGATATATCAAGATATTTAAAAGTTCCGAAGCTGCACCAACATAATAGAGGTACAGAAACACCGTGGCCTCTTTCTTTGAGATAACTCTGCACTATTGCGAGCTGCAAATGCCACTTCCAGCTTAGCTGTGCAGAAGAAGAACAACAAGAAGAAGAAATATCTCGAAATATGTCCGTCAGGCCCCTTCCCTTGAGATAAATCTGCATATATCTCGGAAACGAAGCGAGCTATGGCAAAATGTTAAGAGACCTTTTTGGTAGAGAATGAAGTTTCCTACTTTTTACGTTCTATGATATTTTTTGATCAGATGCGTAGTTCTCGAGATATATCAAGATATTTTAAAGTTCCGAAGCCGCACAAACATAATAGAGATACAGAAACACCGTGGCCCCTTTCTTTGAGATAACTCTGCACTATTGCGAGCTGCAAATGCCACTTCCAGCTTAGCTGTGCAGAAGAAGAACAACAAGAAGAAGAAATATCTCGAAATATGTCCGTCAGGCCCCTTCCCTTGAGATAAATCTGCAAATATCTCGGAAACGAAGCGAGCTATGGCAAAATGTTAAGAGACTTTATTTGTAGAGAATTAAGTTTCCTACTTTTTACGTTCTATGATATTTTTTGATCAGATGCGTAGTTCTCGAGATGTATCAAGATATTTAAAAGTTCCGAAGCCGCACCAACATAATAGAGATACAGAAACACCGTGGCCCCTTTCTTTGAGATAACTCTGCGCTATTGCGAGCTGGAAATGCCACTTCCAGTTTAGCTGTGCAGAAGAAGAACAACAAGAAGAAGAAATATCTCGAAATATGTCCGTCAGGCCCCTTCCCTTGAGATATATCTGCAAATATCTCGGAAACGAAACGAGCTATGGCAAAATGTTAAGAGACCTTTTTTGTAGAGAATTAAGTTTCCTACTTTTTATGTTCTATGATATTTTTTGATCAGATGCGTAGTTCTCGAGATATATCAAGATATTTAAAAGTTCCGAAGCCGCACCAACATAATAGAGATACAGAAACACCGTGGCCCCTTTCTTTGAGATAACTCTGCACTACTGCGAGCTGGAAATGCCACTTCCAGTTTAGCTGTGCAGAAGAAGAACAACAAGAAGAAGAAATATCTCGAAATATGTCCGTCAGGCCCCTTCCCTTGAGATAAATCTGCATATATCTCGGAAACGAAGCGAGCTATGGCAAAATGTTAAGAGACCTTTTTTGTAGAGAATTATGTTTCCTACAATTTATGTTCTATGATATTTTTTGATCAGATGCGTAGTTCTCGAGATATATCAAGATATTTAAAAGTTCCGAAGCTGCACCAACATAATAGAGGTACAGAAACACCGTGGCCTCTTTCTTTGAGATAACTCTGCACTATTGCGAGCTGCAAGTGCCACTTCCAGCTTAGCTGTGCAGAAGAAGAACAACAAGAAGAAGAAATATCTCGAAATATGTCCGTCAGGCCCCTTCCCTTGAGATAAATCTGCATATATCTCGGAAACGAAGCGAGCTATGGCAAAATGTTAAGAGACCTTTTTGGTAGAGAATGAAGTTTCCTACTTTTTACGTTCTATGATATTTTTTGATCAGATGCGTAGTTCTCGAGATATATCAAGATATTTTAAAGTTCCGAAGCCGCACCAACATAATAGAGATACAGAAACACCGTGGCCCTTTTCTTTGAGATAACTCTGCACCACTGCGAGCTGGAAATGCCACTTCCAGTTTAGCTATGCAGAAGAAGAACAACAAGAAGAAGAAATATCTCGAAATATGTCCGTCAGGCCCCTTCCCTTGTGATAAATCTGCAAATATCTCGGAAACGAAGCGAGCTATGGCAAAATGTTAAGAGACCTTTTTTGTAGAGAATTAAGTTTCCTACTTTTTATGTTCTATGATATTTTTTGATCAGATGCGTAGTTCTCGAGATATATCAAGATATTTAAAAGTTCCGAAGCCGCACCAACATAATAGAGATACAGAAACACCGTGGCCCCTTTCTTTGAGATAACTCTGCACTATTGCGAGCTGGAAATGCTACTTCCAGTTTAGCTGTGCAGAAGAAGAACAACAAGAAGAAGAAATATCTCGAAATATGTCCGTCAGGCCCCTTCCCTTGAGATATATCTGCAAATATCTCGGAAACGAAGCGAGCTATGGCAAAATGTTAAGAGAACTTTTTTGTAGAGAATTATATTTCCTACAAGTTATGTTCTATGATATTTTTTGATCAGAAGCGTAGTTTTCGAGATATTTCGAGATATTTAAAAGTTCCGAAGCCGCACCAACATAATAGAGATACAGAAACACCGTGGCCCCTTTCTTTGAGATAACTCTGCACTATTGCGAGCTGCAAATGCCACTTCCAGCTTAGCTGTGCAGAAGAAGAAATATCTCGAAATATGTCCGTCAGGCCCCTTCCCTTGAGATAAATCTGCATATATCTCGGAAACGAAGCGAGCTATGGCAAAATGTTAAGAGACCTTTTTGGTAGAGAATGAAGTTTCCTACTTTTTATGTTCTATGATATTTTTTGATCAGATGCGTAGTTCTCGAGATATATGAAGATATTTAAAAGTTCCGAAGCCGCACAAACATAATAGAGATACAGAAACACCGTGGCCCCTTTCTTTGAGATAACTCTGCACTATTGCGAGCTGCAAATGCCACTTCCAGCTTAGCTGTGCAGAAGAAGAACAACAAGAAGAAGAAATATCTCGAAATATGTCCGTCAGGCCCCTTCCCTTGAGATAAATCTGCAAATATCTCGGAAACGAAGCGAGCTATGGCAAAATGTTAAGAGACTTTATTTGTAGAGAATTAAGTTTCCTACTTTTTACGTTCTATGATATTTTTTGATCAGATGCGTAGTTCTCGAGATGTATCAAGATATTTAAAAGTTCCGAAGCCGCACCAACATAATAGAGATACAGAAACACCGTGGCCCCTTTCTTTGAGATAACTCTGCACTACTGCGAGCTGGAAATGCCACTTCCAGTTTAGCTGTGCAGAAGAAGAACAACAAGAAGAAGAAATATCTCGAAATATGTCCGTCAGGCCCCTTCCCTTGAGATAAATCTGCATATATCTCGGAAACGAAGCGAGCTATGGCAAAATGTTAAGAGACCTTTTTTGTAGAGAATTATGTTTCCTACAATTTATGTTCTATGATATTTTTTGATCAGATGCGTAGTTCTCGAGATATATCAAGATATTTAAAAGTTCCGAAGCTGCACCAACATAATAGAGGTACAGAAACACCGTGGCCTCTTTCTTTGAGATAACTCTGCACTATTGCGAGCTGCAAGTGCCACTTCCAGCTTAGCTGTGCAGAAGAAGAGCAACAAGAAGAAGAAATATCTCGAAATATGTCCGTCAGGCCCCTTCCCTTGAGATAAATCTGCATATATCTCGGAAACGAAGCGAGCTATGGCAAAATGTTAAGAGACCTTTTTGGTAGAGAATGAAGTTTCCTACTTTTTACGTTCTATGATATTTTTTGATCAGATGCGTAGTTCTCGAGATATATCAAGATATTTTAAAGTTCCGAAGCCGCACCAACATAATAGAGATACAGAAACACCGTGGCCCTTTTCTTTGAGATAACTCTGCACCACTGCGAGCTGGAAATGCCACTTCCAGTTTAGCTATGCAGAAGAAGAACAACAAGAAGAAGAAATATCTCGAAATATGTCCGTCAGGCCCCTTCCCTTGTGATAAATCTGCAAATATCTCGGAAACGAAGCGAGCTATGGCAAAATGTTAAGAGACCTTTTTTGTAGAGAATTAAGTTTCCTACTTTTTATGTTCTATGATATTTTTTGATCAGATGCGTAGTTCTCGAGATATATCAAGATATTTAAAAGTTCCGAAGCCGCACCAACATAATAGAGATACAGAAACACCGTGGCCCCTTTCTTTGAGATAACTCTGCACTATTGCGAGCTGGAAATGCTACTTCCAGTTTAGCTGTGCAGAAGAAGAACAACAAGAAGAAGAAATATCTCGAAATATGTCCGTCAGGCCCCTTCCCTTGAGATATATCTGCAAATATCTCGGAAACGAAGCGAGCTATGGCAAAATGTTAAGAGACCTTTTTTGTAGAGAATTATATTTCCTACAAGTTATGTTCTATGATATTTTTTGATCAGAAGCGTAGTTTTCGAGATATTTCGAGATATTTAAAAGTTCCGAAGCCGCACCAACATAATAGAGATACAGAAACACCGTGGCCCCTTTCTTTGAGATATCTCTGCACTATTGCGAGCTGCAAATGCCACTTCCAGCTTAGCTGTGCAGAAGAAGAAATATCTCGAAATATGTCCGTCAGGCCCCTTCCCTTGAGATAAATCTGCATATATCTCGGAAACGAAGCGAGCTATGGCAAAATGTTAAGAGACCTTTTTGGTAGAGAATGAAGTTTCCTACTTTTTATGTTCTATGATATTTTTTGATCAGATGCGTAGTTCTCGAGATATATGAAGATATTTAAAAGTTCCGAAGCCGCACAAACATAATAGAGATACAGAAACACCGTGGCCCCTTTCTTTGAGATAACTCTGCACTATTGCGAGCTGCAAATGCCACTTCCAGCTTAGCTGTGCAGAAGAAGAACAACAAGAAGAAGAAATATCTCGAAATATGTCCGTCAGGCCCCTTCCCTTGAGATAAATCTGCAAATATCTCGGAAACGAAGCGAGCTATGGCAAAATGTTAAGAGACTTTATTTGTAGAGAATTAAGTTTCCTACTTTTTACGTTCTATGATATTTTTTGATCAGATGCGTAGTTCTCGAGATGTATCAAGATATTTAAAAGTTCCGAAGCCGCACCAACATAATAGAGATACAGAAACACCGTGGCCCCTTTCTTTGAGATAACTCTGCGCTATTGCGAGCTGGAAATGCCACTTCCAGTTTAGCTGTGCAGAAGAAGAACAACAAGAAGAAGAAATATCTCGAAATATGTCCGTCAGGCCCCTTCCCTTGAGATATATCTGCAAATATCTCGGAAACGAAACGAGCTATGCAAAATGTTAAGAGACCTTTTTTGTAGAGAATTATGTTTCCTACAATTTATGTTCTATGATATTTTTTGATCAGATGCGTAGTTCTCGAGATATATCAAGATATTTAAAAGTTCCGAAGCTGCACCAACATAATAGAGGTACAGACACACCGTGGCCTCTTTCTTTGAGATAACTCTGCACTATTGCGAGCTGCAAATGCCACTTCCAGCTTAGCTGTGCAGAAGAAGAACAACAAGAAGAAGAAATATCTCGAAATATGTCCGTCAGGCCCCTTCCCTTGAGATATATCTGCAAATATCTCGGAAACGAAACGAGCTATGGCAAAATGTTAAGAGACCTTTTTTGTAGAGAATTAAGTTTCCTACTTTTTATGTTCTATGATATTTTTTGATCAGATGCGTAGTTCTCGAGATATATCAAGATATTTAAAAGTTCCGAAGCCGCACCAACATAATAGAGATACAGAAACACCGTGGCCCCTTTCTTTGAGATAACTCTGCACTACTGCGAGCTGGAAATGCCACTTCCAGTTTAGCTATGCAGAAGAAGAACAACAAGAAGAAGAAATATCTCGAAATATGTCCGTCAGGCCCCTTCCCTTGTGATAAATCTGCAAATATCTCGGAAACGAAGCGAGCTATGGCAAAATGTTAAGAGACCTTTTTTGTAGAGAATTAAGTTTCCTACTTTTTATGTTCTATGATATTTTTTGATCAGATGCGTAGTTCTCGAGATATATCAAGATATTTAAAAGTTCCGAAGCCGCACCAACATAATAGAGATACAGAAACACCGTGGCCCCTTTCTTTGAGATAACTCTGCACTACTGCGAGCTGGAAATGCCACTTCCAGTTTAGCTGTGCAGAAGAAGAACAACAAGAAGAAGAAATATCTCGAAATATGTCCGTCAGGCCCCTTCCCTTGAGATAAATCTGCAAATATCTCGGAAACGAAGCGAGCTATGGCAAAATGTTAAGAGACCTTTTTTGTAGAGAATTAAGTTTCCTACTTTTTATGTTCTATGATATTTTTTGATCAGATGCGTAGTTCTCGAGATATATCAAGATATTTAAAAGTTCCGAAGCCGCACCAACATAATAGAGATACAGAAACACCGTGGCCCCTTTCTTTGAGATAACTCTGCACTACTGCGAGCTGGAAATGCCACTTCCAGTTTAGCTGTGCAGAAGAAGAACAACAAGAAGAAGAAATATCTCGAAATATGTCCGTCAGGCCCCTTCCCTTGAGATAAATCTGCATATATCTCGGAAACGAAGCGAGCTATGGCAAAATGTTAAGAGACCTTTTTTGTAGAGAATTATGTTTCCTACAATTTATGTTCTATGATATTTTTTGATCAGATGCGTAGTTCTCGAGATATATCAAGATATTTAAAAGTTCCGAAGCCGCACCAACATAATAGAGATACAGAAACACCGTGGCCCCTTTCTTTGAGATAACTCTGCACTATTGCGAGCTGCAAATGCCACTTCCAGCTTAGCTGTGCAGAAGAAGAAATATCTCGAAATATGTCCGTCAGGCCCCTTCCCTTGAGATAAATCTGCATATATCTCGGAAACGAAGCGAGCTATGGCAAAATGTTAAGAGACCTTTTTTGTAGAGAATTATGTTTCCTACAATTTATGTTCTATGATATTTTTTGATCAGAAGCGTAGTGTTCGAGATATATCGAGATATTTAAAAGTTCCGAAGCCGCACCAACATAATAGAGATACAGAAACACCGTGGCCCCTTTCTTTGAGATAACTCTGCACTATTGCGAGCTGCAAATGCCAATTCCAGCTTAGCTGTGCAGAAGAAGAACAACAAGAAGAAGAAATATCTCGAAATATGTCCGCCAGGCCCCTTCCCTTGAGATATATCTGCAAATATCTCGGAAACGAAACGAGCTATGGCAAAATGTTAAGAGACCTTTTTTGTAGAGAATTATGTTTCCTACAATTTATGTTCTATGATATTTTTTGATCAGAAGCGTAGTTTTCGAGATATATCGAGATATTTAACAGTTCCGAAGCCGCACCAACATAATAGAGATACAGAAACAGCGTGGCCCCTTTCTTTGAGATAACTCTGCACTATTGCGAGCTGCAAATGCCACTTCGAGCTTAGCTGTGCAGAAGAAGAACAACAAGAAGAAGAAATATCTCGAAATATGTCCGTCAGGCCCCTTCCCTTGAGATAAATCTGCAAATATCTCGGAAACGAAGCAAGCTATGGCAAAATGTTAAGAGACCTTATTTGTAGAGAATTAAGTTTCCTACTTTTTACGTTCTATGATATTTTTTGATCAGATGCGTAGTTCTCGAGATATATCAAGATATTTAAAAGTTCCGAAGCCGCACCAACATAATAGAGATACAGAAACACCGTGGCCCCTTTCTTTGAGATAACTCTGCACTACTGCGAGCTGGAAATGCCACTTCCAGTTTAGCTGTGCAGAAGAAGAACAACAAGAAGAAGAAATATCTCGAAATATGTCCGTCAGGCCCCTTCCCTTGAGATAAATCTGCAAATATCTCGGAAACGAAGCGAGCTATGGCAAAATGTTAAGAGACCTTCTTTGTAGAGAATTATGTTTCCTACTTTTTATGTTCTATGATATTTTTTGATCAGATGCGTAGTTCTCGAGATATATCAAGATATTTAAAAGTTCCGAAGCCGCACCAACATAATAGAGATACAGAAACACCGTGGCCCCTTTCTTTGAGATAACTCTGCACTATTGCGAGCTGCAAATGCCACTTCCAGCTTAGCTGTGCAGAAGAAGAACAACAAGAAGAAGAAATATCTCGAAATATGTCCGTCAGGCCCCTTCCCTCGAGATAAATCTGCACATATCTCGGAAACGAAGCGAGCTATGGCAAAATGTTAAGAGACCTTTTTTGTAGAGAATTATGTTTCCTACAATTTATGTTCTATGATATTTTTTGATCAGATGCGTAGTTCTCGAGATATATCAAGATATTTAAAAGTTCCGAAGCCGCACCAACATAATAGAGATACAGAAACACCGTGGCCCCTTTCTTTGAGATAACTCTGCACTATTGCGAGCTGCAAATGCCACTTCCAGCTTAGCTGTACAGAAGAAGAACAACAAGAAGAAGAAATATCTCGAAATATGTCCGTCAGGCCCCTTCCCTTGAGATATATCTGCAAATATCTCGGAAACGAAACGAGCTATGGCAAAATGTTAAGAGACCTTTTTTGTAGAGAATTATGTTTCCTACAATTTATGTTCTATGATATTTTTTGATCAGAAGCGTAGTTTTCGAGATATATCGAGATATTTAAAAGTTCCGAAGCCGCACCAACATAATAGAGATACAGAAACACCGTGGCCCCTTTCTTTGAGATAACTCTGCACTATTGCGAGCTGCAAATGCCACTTCCAGCTTAGCTGTGCAGAAGAAGAACAACAAGAAGAAGAAATATCTCGAAATATGTCCGTCAGGCCCCTTCCCTTGAGATAAATCTGCAAATATCTCGGAAACGAAGCGAGCTATGGCAAAATGTTAAGAGACCTTTTTTGTAGAGAATTAAGTTTCCTACTTTTTATGTTCTATGATATTTTTTGATCAGATGCGTAGTTCTCGAGATATATCAAGATATTTTAAAGTTCCGAAGCCGCACCAACATAATAGAGATACAGAAACACCGTGGCCCCTTTCTTTGAGATAACTCTGCACTATTGCGAGCTGCAAATGCCACTTCCAGCTTAGCTGTGCAGAAGAAGAACAACAAGAAGAAGAAATATCTCGAAATATGTCCGTCACGCCCCTTCCCTTGAGATAAATCTGCAAATATCTCGGAAACGAAGCGAGCTATGGCAAAATGTTAAGAGACCTTTTTTGTAGAGAATTAAGTTTCCTACTTTTTATGTTCTATGATATTTTTTGATCAGATGCGTAGTTCTCGAGATATATCAAGATATTTAAAAGTTCCGAACCCGCACTAACATAATAGAGATACAGAAACTCCGTGGCCGCTTTCTTTCAGATAACTCTGCACTATTGCGAGCTGGAAATGCCACTTCCAGTTTAGCTGTGCAGAAGAAGAACAACAAGAAGAAGAAATATCTCGAAATATGTCCGTCAGGCCCCTTCCCTTGAGATATATCTGCAAATATCTCGGAAACGAAACGAGCTATGGCAAAATGTTAAGAGACCTTTTTTGTAGAGAATTATGTTTCCTACAATTTATGTTGTACGATATTTTTTGATCAGATGCGTAGTTCTCGAGATATATCAAGATATTTAAAAGTTCCGAAGCCGCACCAACATAATAGAGATACAGAAACTCCGTGGCCGCTTTCTTTCAGATAACTCTGCACTATTGCGAGCTGGAAATGCCACTTCCAGTTTAGCTGTGCAGAAGAAGAACAACAAGAAGAAGAAATATCTCGAAATATGTCCGTCAGGCCCCTTCCCTTGAGATATATCTGCAAATATCTCGGAAACGAAGCGAGCTATGGCAAAATGTTAAGAGACCTTTTTTGTAGAGAATTATGTTTCCTACAAGTTATGTTCTATGATATTTTTTGATCAGAAGCGTAGTTTTCGAGATATATCGAGATATTTAAAAGTCCCGAAGCCGCACCAACATAATAGAGGTACAGAAACATCGTGGCCTCTTTCTTTGAGATAACTCTGCACTATTGCGAGCTGTAAATGCCACTTCCAGCTTAGCTGTGCAGAAGAAGAACAACAAGAAGAAGAAATATCTCGAAATATGTCCGTCAGGCCCCTTCCCTTGAGATAAATCTGCAAATATCTCGGAAAGGAAGCGAGCTATGGCAAAATGTTGAGAGACCTTTTTTGTAGAGAATTATGTTTCCTACAATTTATGTTCTATGATATTTTTTGATCAGAAGCGTAGTTTTCGAGATATATCGAGATATTTAAAAGTTCCGAAGCCGCACCAACATAATAGAGATACAGAAACACCGTGGCCCCTTTCTTTGAGATAACTCTGCACTAGTGCGAGCCGCAAATGCCACTTCCAGCTTAGCTGTGCAGAAGAAGAACAACAAGAAGAAGAAATATCTCGAAATATGTCCGTCAGGCCCCTTCCCTCGAGATAAATCTGCAAATATCTCGGAAACGAAGCGAGCTATGGCAAAATGCTAAGAGACCTTTTTTGTAGAGAATTAAGTTTCCTACTTTTTATGTTCTATGATATTTTTTGATCAGATGCGTAGTTCTCGAGATATATCAAGATATTTAAAAGTTCCGAACCCGCACTAACATAATAGAGATACAGAAACTCCGTGGCCGCTTTCTTTCAGATAACTCTGCACTATTGCGAGCTGGAAATGCCACTTCCAGTTTAGCTGTGCAGAAGGAGAACAACAAGAAGAAGAAATATCTCGAAATATGTCCGTCAGGCCCCTTCCCTTGAGATATATCTGCAAATATCTCGGAAACGAAACGAGCTATGGCAAAATGTTAAGAGACCTTTTTTGTAGAGAATTATGTTTCCTACAATTTATGTTGTACGATATTTTTTGATCAGATGCGTAGTTCTCGAGATATATCAAGATATTTAAAAGTTCCGAAGCTGCACCAACATAATAGAGGTACAGAAACATCGTGGCCCCTTTCTTTGAGATAACTCTGCACTAGTGCGAGCCGCAAATGCCACTTCCAGCTTAGCTGTGCAGAAGAAGAACAACAAGAAGAAGAAATATCTCGAAATATGTCCGTCAGGCCCCTTCCCTTGAGATAAATCTGCAAATATCTCGGAAACGAGGAGAGCTATGGCAAAATGTTAAGAGACCTTTTTTGTAGAGAATTAAGTTTCCTACTTTTTATGTTCTATGATATTTTTTGATCAGATGCGTAGTTCTCGAGATATATCAAGATATTTAAAAGTTCCGAAGCCGCACCAACATAATAGAGATACAGAAACACCGTGGCCCCTTTCTTTGAGATAACTCTGCACTATTGCGAGCTGCAAATGCCACTTCCAGCTTAGCTGTACAGAAGAAGAACAACAAGAAGAAGAAATATCTCGAAATATGTCCGTCAGGCCCCTTCCCTTGAGATATATCTGCAAATATCTCGGAAACGAAACGAGCTATGGCAAAATGTTAAGAGACCTTTTTTGTAGAGAATTATGTTTCCTACAATTTATGTTCTATGATATTTTTTGATCAGAAGCGTAGTTTTCGAGATATATCGAGATATTTAAAAGTTCCGAAGCCGCACCAACATAATAGAGATACAGAAACATCGTGGCCCCTTTCTTTGAGATAACTCTGCACTAGTGCGAGCCGCAAATGCCACTTCCAGCTTAGCTGTGCAGAAGAAGAACAACAAGAAGAAGAAATATCTCGAAATATGTCCGTCAGGCCCCTTCCCTTGAGATAAATCTGCAAATATCTCGGAAACGAGGAGAGCTATGGCAAAATGTTAAGAGACCTTTTTTGTAGAGAATTAAGTTTCCTACTTTTTATGTTCTATGATATTTTTTGATCAGATGCGTAGTTCTCGAGATATATCAAGATATTTAAAAGTTCCGAAGCCGCACCAACATAATAGAGATACAGAAACACCGTGGCCCCTTTCTTTGAGATAACTCTGCACTATTGCGAGCTGCAAATGCCACTTCCAGCTTAGCTGTACAGAAGAAGAACAACAAGAAGAAGAAATATCTCGAAATATGTCCGTCAGGCCCCTTCCCTTGAGATATATCTGCAAATATCTCGGAAACGAAACGAGCTATGGCAAAATGTTAAGAGACCTTTTTTGTAGAGAATTATGTTTCCTACAATTTATGTTCTATGATATTTTTTGATCAGAAGCGTAGTTTTCGAGATATATCGAGATATTTAAAAGTTCCGAAGCCGCACCAACATAATAGAGATACAGAAACACCGTGGCCCCTTTCTTTGAGATAACTCTGCACTATTGCGAGCTGCAAATGCCACTTCCAGCTTAGCTGTGCAGAAGAAGAACAACAAGAAGAAGAAATATCTCGAAATATGTCCGTTAGGCCCCTTCCCTTGAGATAAATCTGCAAATATCTCGGAAACGAAGCGAGCTATGGCAAAATGTTAAGAGACCTTATTTGTAGAGAATTAAGTTTCCTACTTTTTATGTTCTATGATATTTTTTGATCAGATGCGTAGTTCTCGAGATATATCAAGATATTTAAAAGTTCCGAAGCCGCACCAACATAATAGAGATACAGAAACACCGTGGCCGCTTTCTTTCAGATAACTCTGCACTATTGCGAGCTGGAAATGCCACTTCCAGTTTAGCTGTGCAGAAGAAGAACAACAAGAAGAAGAAATATCTCGAAATATGTCCGTCAGGCCCCTTCCCTTGAGATATATCTGCAAATATCTCGGAAACGAAGCGAGCTATGGCAAAATGTTAAGAGACCTTTGTTGTAGAGAATTATGTTTCCTACAAGTTATGTTCTATGATATTTTTTGATCAGAAGCGTAGTTTTCGAGATATATCGAGATATTTAAAAGTCCCGAAGCCGCACCAACATAATAGAGGTACAGAAACATCGTGGCCTCTTTCTTTGAGATAACTCTGCACTATTGCGAGCTGCAAATGCCACTTCCAGCTTAGCTGTGCAGAAGAAGAACAACAAGAAGAAGAAATATCTCGAAATATGTCCGTCAGGCCCCTTCCCTTGAGATAAATCTGCAAATATCTCGGAAACGAAGCGAGCTATGGCAAAATGTTAAGAGACCTTTTTTGTAGAGAATTAAGTTTCCTACTTTTTATGTTCTATGATATTTTTTGATCAGATGCGTAGTTCTCGAGATATATCAAGATATTTAAAAGTTCCGAAGCCGCACCAACATAATAGAGATACAGAAACACCGTGGCCCCTTTCTTTGAGATAACTCTGCACTATTGCGAGCTGCAAATGCCACTTCCAGCTTAGCTGTGCAGAAGAAGAACAACAAGAAGAAGAAATATCTCGAAATATGTCCGTCAGGCCCCTTTCCTTGAGATAAATCTGCAAATATCTCGGAAACGAAGCGAGCTATGGCAAAATGTTAAGAGACCTTTTTTGTAGAGAATTAAGTTTCCTACTTTTTATGTTCTACGATATTTTTTGATCAGATGCGTAGTTCTCGAGATATATCAAGATATTTAAAAGTTCCGAAGCCGCACCAACATAATAGAGATACAGAAACACCGTGGCCGCTTTCTTTCAGATAACTCTGCACTATTGCGAGCTGGAAATGCCACTTCCAGTTTAGCTGTGCAGAAGAAGAACAACAAGAAGAAGAAATATCTCGAAATATGTCCGTCAGGCCCCTTCCCTTGAGATATATCTGCAAATATCTCGGAAACGAAGCGAGCTATGGCAAAATGTTAAGAGACCTTTTTTGTAGAGAATTATGTTTCCTACAAGTTATGTTTTATGATATTTTTTGATCAGAAGCGTAGTTTTCGAGATATATCGAGATATTTAAAAGTTCCGAAGCCGCACCAACATAATAGAGGTACAGAAACATCGTGGCCTCTTTCTTTGAGATAACTCTGCACTATTGCGAGCTGCAAATGCCACTTCCAGCTTAGCTGTGCAGAAGAAGAACAACAAGAAGAAGAAATATCTCGAAATATGTCCGTCAGGCCCCTTCCCTTGAGATATATCTGCAAATATCTCGGAAACGAAGCGAGCTATGGCAAAATGTTGAGAGACCTTTTTTGTAGAGAATTAAGTTTCCTACTTTTTATGTTCTATGATATTTTTTGATCAGAAGCGTAGTTTTCGAGATATATCGAGATATTTAAAAGTTCCGAAGCCGCACCAACATAATAGAGATACAGAAACACCGTGGCCCCTTTCTTTGAGATAACTCTGCACTAGTGCGAGCCGCAAATGCCACTTCCAGCTTAGCTGTGCAGAAGAAGAACAACAAGAAGAAGAAATATCTCGAAATATGTCCGTCAGGCCCCTTCCCTCGAGATAAATCTGCAAATATCTCGGAAACGAGGAGAGCTATGGCAAAATGTTAAGAGACCTTTTTTGTAGAGAATTAAGTTTCCTACTTTTTATGTTCTATGATATTTTTTGATCAGATGCGTAGTTCTCGAGATATATCAAGATATTTAAAAGTTCCGAAGCCGCACCAACATAATAGAGATACAGAAACACCGTGGCCTCTTTCTTTGAGATAACTCTGCACTATTGCGAGCTGCAAATGCCACTTCCAGCTTAGCTGTGCAGAAGAAGAACAACAAGAAGAAGAAATATCTCGAAATATGTCCGTCAGGCCCCTTCCCTTGAGATACATCTGCATATATCTCGGAAACGAAGCGAGCTATGGCAAAATGTTAAGAGACCTTTTTGGTAGAGAATGAAGTTTCCTACTTTTTATGTTCTATGATATTTTTTGATCAGATGCGTAGTTCTCGAGATATATCAAGATATTTAAAAGTTCCGAAGCCGCACCAACATAATAGAGATACAGAAACACCGTGGCCCCTTTCTTTGAGCTAACTCTGCACTAGTGCGAGCCGCAAATGCCACTTCCAGCTTAGCTGTGCAGAAGAAGAACAACAAGAAGAAGAAATATCTCGAAATATGTCCGTCAGGCCCCTTCCCTCGAGATAAATATGCAAATATCTCGGAAACGAAGCGAGCTATGGCAAAATGTTAAGAGACCTTTTTTGTAGAGAATTAAGTTTCCTACTTTTTATGTTCTACGATATTTTTTGATCAGATGCGTAGTTCTCGAGATATATCAAGATATTTAAAAGTTCCGAAGCCGCACCAACATAATAGAGATACAGAAACACCGTGGCCGCTTTCTTTGAGATAACTCTGCACTATTGCGAGCTGCAAATGCCACTTCCAGCTTAGCTGTGCAGAAGAAGAACAACAAGAAGAAGAAATATCTCGAAATATGTCCGTCAGGCCCCTTCCCTTGAGATAAATCTGCAAATATCTCGGAAACGAAGCGAGCTATGGCAAAATGTTAAGAGACCTTTTTTGTAGAGAATTAAGTTTCCTACTTTTTATGTTCTATGATATTTTTTGATCAGATGCGTAGTTCTCGAGATATATCAAGATATTTAAAAGTTCCGAAGCCGCACCAACATAATAGAGATACAGAAACACCGTGGCCCCTTTCTTTGAGATAACTCTGCACTATTGCGAGCTGCAAATGCCACTTCCAGCTTAGCTGTGCAGAAGAAGAACAACAAGAAGAAGAAATATCTCGAAATATGTCCGTCAGGCCCCTTCCCTTGAGATAAATCTGCAAATATCTCGGAAACGAAGCGAGCTATGGCAAAATGTTAAGAGACCTTTTTTGCAGAGAATTAAGTTTCCTACTTTTTATGTTCTATGATATTTTTTGATCAGATGCGTAGTTCTCGAGATGTATCAAGATATTTAAAAGTTCCGAAGCCGCACCAACATAATAGAGATACAGAAACACCGTGGCCCCTTTCTTTGAGATAACTCTGCGCTATTGCGAGCTGGAAATGCCACTTCCAGTTTAGCTGTGCAGAAGAAGAACAACAAGAAGAAGAAATATCTCGAAATATGTCCGTCAGGCCCCTTCCCTTGAGATATATCTGCAAATATCTCGGAAACGAAACGAGCTATGGCAAAATGTTAAGAGACCTTTTTTGTAGAGAATTATGTTTCCTACAATTTATGTTCTATGATATTTTTTGATCAGAAGCGTAGTTTTCGAGATATATCGAGATATTTAAAAGTTCCGAAGCCGCACCAACATAATAGAGATACAGAAACACCGTGGCCGCTTTCTTTGAGATAACTCTGCACTATTGCGAGCTGCAAATGCCACTTCCAGCTTAGCTGTGCAGAAGAAGAACAACAAGAAGAAGAAATATCTCGAAATATGTCCGTCAGGCCCCTTCCCTTGAGATAAATCTGCAAATATCTCGGAAACGAAGCGAGCTATGGCAAAATGTTAAGAGACCTTATTTGTAGAGAATTAAGTTTCCTACTTTTTATGTTGTATGATATTTTTTGATCAGATGCGTAGTTCTCGAGATATATCAAGATATTTAAAAGTTCCGAAGCCGCACCAACATAATAGAGATACAGAAACACCGTGGCCGCTTTCTTTCAGATAACTCTGCACTATTGCGAGCTGGAAATGCCACTTCCAGTTTAGCTGTGCAGAAGAAGAACAACAAGAAGAAGAAATATCTCGAAATATGTCCGTCAGGCCCCTTCCCTTGAGATATATCTGCAAATATCTCGGAAACGAAGCGAGCTATGGCAAAATGTTAAGAGACCTTTTTTGTAGAGAATTATGTTTCCTACAAGTTATGTTTTATGATATTTTTTGATCAGAAGCGTAGTTTTCGAGATATATCGAGATATTTAAAAGTTCCGAAGCCGCACCAACATAATAGAGGTACAGAAACATCGTGGCCTCTTTCTTTGAGATAACTCTGCACTATTGCGAGCTGCAAATGCCACTTCCAGCTTAGCTGTGCAGAAGAAGAACAACAAGAAGAAGAAATATCTCGAAATATGTCCGTCAGGCCCCTTCCCTTGAGATATATCTGCAAATATCTCGGAAACGAAGCGAGCTATGGCAAAATGTTGAGAGACCTTTTTTGTAGAGAATTAAGTTTCCTACTTTTTATGTTCTATGATATTTTTTGATCAGATGCGTAGTTCTCGAGATATATCAAGATATTTAAAAGTTCCGAAGCCGCACCAACATAATAGAGATACAGAAACACCGTGGCCTCTTTCTTTGAGATAACTCTGCACTATTGCGAGCTGCAAATGCCACTTCCAGCTTAGCTGTGCAGAAGAAGAACAACAAGAAGAAGAAATATCTCGAAATATGTCCGTCAGGCCCCTTCCCTTGAGATAAATCTGCAAATATCTCGGAAACGAAGCGAGCTATGGCAAAATGTTAAGAGACCTTTTTTGTAGAGAATTAAGTTTCCTACTTTTTATGTTCTATGATATTTTTTGATCAGATGCGTAGTTCTCGAGATATATCAAGATATTTAAAAGTTCCGAAGCCGCACCAACATAATAGAGATACAGAAACACCGTGGCCCCTTTCTTTGAGATAACTCTGCACTATTGCGAGCTGCAAATGCCACTTCCAGCTTAGCTGTGCAGAAGAAGAACAACAAGAAGAAGAAATATCTCGAAATATGTCCGTCAGGCCCCTTCCCTTGAGATAAATCTGCAAATATCTCGGAAACGAAGCGAGCTATGGCAAAATGTTAAGAGACCTTTTTTGTAGAGAATTAAGTTTCCTACTTTTTATGTTCTATGATATTTTTTGATCAGATGCGTAGTTCTCGAGATGTATCAAGATATTTAAAAGTTCCGAAGCCGCACCAACATAATAGAGATACAGAAACACCGTGGCCCCTTTCTTTGAGATAACTCTGCGCTATTGCGAGCTGGAAATGCCACTTCCAGTTTAGCTGTGCAGAAGAAGAACAACAAGAAGAAGAAATATCTCGAAATATGTCCGTCAGGCCCCTTCCCTTGAGATATATCTGCAAATATCTCGGAAACGAAACGAGCTATGGCAAAATGTTAAGAGACCTTTTTTGTAGAGAATTATGTTTCCTACAATTTATGTTCTATGATATTTTTTGATCAGAAGCGTAGTTTTCGAGATATATCGAGATATTTAAAAGTTCCGAAGCCGCACCAACATAATAGAGATACAGAAACACCGTGGCCCCTTTCTTTGAGATAACTCTGCACTATTGCGAGCTGCAAATGCCACTTCCAGCTTAGCTGTGCAGAAGAAGAACAACAAGAAGAAGAAATATCTCGAAATATGTCCGTCAGACCCCTTCCCTTGAGATAAATCTGCATATATCTCGGAAACGAAGCGAGCTATGGCAAAATGTTAAGAGACCTTTTTGGTAGAGAATGAAGTTTCCTACTTTTTATGTCCTATGATATTTTTTGATCAGATGCGTAGTTCTCGAGATATATCAAGATATTTAAAAGTTCCGAAGCCGCACCAACATAATAGAGATACAGAAACACCGTGGCCCCTTTCTTTGAGATAACTCTGCACTAGTGCGAGCCGCAAATGCCACTTCCAGCTTAGCTGTGCAGAAGAAGAACAACAAGAAGAAGAAATATCTCGAAATATGTCCGTCAGGCCCCTTCCCTTGAGATATATCTGCAAATATCTCGGAAACGAAGCGAGCTATGGCAAAATGTTAAGAGACCTTTTTTGTAGAGAACCATGTTTCCTACAATTTATGTTCTATGATATTTTTTGATCAGAAGCGTAGTTTTCGAGATATATCGAGATATTTAAAAGTTCCGAAGCCGCACCAACATAATAGAGATTCAGAAACACCGTGGCCCCTTTCTTTGAGATAACTCTGCACAATTGCGAGCTGGAAATGCCGCTTCCAGTTTAGCTGTGCAGAAGAAGAACAACAAGAAGAAGAAATATCTCGAAATATGTCCGTCAGGCCCCTTCCCTTGAGATATATCTGCAAATATCTCGGAAACGAAGCGAGCTATGGCAAAATGTTAAGAGACCTTTTTTGTAGAGAATTATGTTTCCTACAATTTATGTTCTATGATATTTTTTGATCAGAAGCGTAGTTATCGAGATATATCGAGATATTTAAAAGTTCCGAAGCCGCACCAACATAATAGAGATACAGAAACACCGTGGCCCCTTTCTTTGAGATAACTCTGCACTAGTGCGAGCCGCAAATGCCACTTCCAGCTTAGCTGTGCAGAAGAAGAACAACAAGAAGAAGAAATATCTCGAAATATGTCCGTCAGGCCCCTTCCCTTGAGATAAATCTGCAAATATCTCGGAAACGAAGCGAGCTATGGCAAAATGTTAAGAGACCTTTTTTGTAGAGAATTACGTTTCCTACTTTTTATGTTCTATGATATTTTTTGATCAGATGCGTAGTTCTCGAGATATATCAAGATATTTAAAAGTTCCGAAGCCGCACCAACATAATAGAGATACAGAAACACCGTGGTCCCTTTCTTTGAGATAACTCTGCACTATTGCGAGCTGCAAATGCCACCTCCAGCATAGCTGTGCAGAAGAAGAACAACAAGAAGAAGAAATATCTCGAAATATGTCCGTCAGGCCCCTTCCATTGAGATAAATCTGCAAATATCTCGGAAACGAAGCGAGCTATGGCAAAATGTTTAGAGACCTTTTTTGTAGCGAATTAAGTTTCCTACTTTTTATGTTCTATGATATTTTTTGATCAGATGCGTAGTTCTCGAGATATATCAAGATATTTAAAAGTTCCGAAGCCGCACCAACATAATAGAGATACAGAAACACCGTGGTCCCTTTCTTTGAGATAACTCTGCAATATTGCGAGCTGCGAATGCCACTTCCAGCTTAGCTGTGCAGAAGAAGAACAACAAGAAGAAGAAATATCTCGAAATATGTCCGTCAGGCCCCTTCCCTTGAGATATATCTGCAAATATCTCGGAAACGAAACGAGCTATGGCAAAATGTTAAGAGACCTTTTTTGTAGAGAATTATGTTTCCTACAATTTATGTTCTATGATATTTTTTGATCAGAAGCGTAGTTTTCGAGATATATCGAGATATTTAAAAGTTCCGAAGCCGCACCAACATAATAGAGATACAGAAACACCGTGGCCCCTTTCTTTGAGATAACTCTGCACTATTGCGAGCTGGAAATGCCACTTCCAGTTTCGCTGTGCAGAAGAAGAACTACAAGAAGAAGAAATATCTCGAAATATGTCCGTCAGGCCCCTTCCCTTGAGATATATCTGCAAATATCTCGGAAGCGAAGCGAGCTATGGCAAAATGTTAAGAGACTTTATTTGTAGAGAATTAAGTTTCCTACTTTTTACGTTCTATGATATTTTTTGATCAGATGCGTAGTTCTCGAGATATATCAAGATATTTAAAAGTTCCGAAGCCGCACCAACATAATAGAGATACAGAAACACCGTGGCCCCTTTCTTTGAGATAACTCTGCACTATTGCGAGCTGCAAATGCCACTTCCAGCTTAGCTGTGCAGAAGAAGAACAACAAGAAGAAGAAATATCTCGAAATATGTCCGTCAGACCCCTTCCCTTGAGATAAATCTGCATATATCTCAGAAACGAAGCGAGCTATGGCAAAATGTTAAGAGACCTTTTTGGTAGAGAATGAAGTTTCCTACTTTTTATGTTCTATGATATTTTTTGATCAGATGCGTAGTTCTCGAGATATATAAAGATATTTAAAAGTTCCGAAGCCGCACCAACATAATAGAGATACAGAAACACCGTGGCCCCTTTCTTTGAGATAACTCTGCACTAGTGCGAGCCGCAAATGCCACTTCCAGCTTAGCTGTGCAGAAGAAGAACAACAAGAAGAAGAAATATCTCGAAATATGTCCGTCAGGCCCCTTCCCTTGAGATATATCTGCAAATATCTCGGAAACGAAGCGAGCTATGGCAAAATGTTAAGAGACCTTTTTTGTAGAGAACCATGTTTCCTACAATTTATGTTCTATGATATTTTTTGATCAGAAGCGTAGTTTTCGAGATATATCGAGATATTTAAAAGTTCCGAAGCCGCACCAACATAATAGAGATTCAGAAACACCGTGGCCCCTTTCTTTGAGATAACTCTGCACTATTGCGAGCTGGAAATGCCACTTCCAGTTTAGCTGTGCAGAAGAAGAACTACAAGAAGAAGAAATATCTCGAAATATGTCCGTCAGGCCCCTTCCCTTGAGATATATCTGCAAATATCTCGGAAGCGAAGCGAGCTATGGCAAAATGTTAAGAGACTTTATTTGTAGAGAATTAAGTTTCCTACTTTTTACGTTCTATGATATTTTTTGATCAGATGCGTAGTTCTCGAGATATATCAAGATATTTAAAAGTTCCGAAGCCGCACCAACATAATAGAGATACAGAAACACCGTGGCCCCTTTCTTTGAGATAACTCTGCACTAGTGCGAGCCGCAAATGCCACTTCCAGCTTAGCTGTGCAGAAGAAGAACAACAAGAAGAAGAAATATCTCGAAATATGTCCGTCAGGCCCCTTCCCTTGAGATATATCTGCAAATATCTCGGAAACGAAGCGAGCTATGGCAAAATGTTAACAGACCTTTTTTGTAGAGAACCATGTTTCCTACAATTTATGTTCTATGATATTTTTTGATCAGAAGCGTAGTTTTCGAGATATATCGAGATATTTAAAAGTTCCGAAGCCGCACCAACATAATAGAGATTCAGAAACACCGTGGCCCCTTTCTTTGAGATAACTCTGCACTATTGCGAGCTGGAAATGCCACTTCCAGTTTAGCTGTGCAGAAGAAGAACAACAAGAAGAAGAAATATCTCGAAATATGTCCGTCAGGCCCCTTCCCTTGAGATATATCTGCAAATATCTCGGAAACGAAGCGAGCTATGGCAAAATGTTCAGAGACCTTTTTTGTAGAGAATTATGTTTCCTACAATTTATGTTCTATGATATTTTTTGATCAGAAGCGTAGTTATCGAGATATATCGAGATATTTAAAAGTTCCGAAGCCGCACCAACATAATAGAGATACAGAAACACCGTGGCCCCTTTCTTTGAGATAACTCTGCACTAGTGCGAGCCGCAAATGCCACTTCCAGCTTAGCTGTACAGAAGAAGAACAACAAGAAGAAGAAATATCTCGAAATATGTCCGTCAGGCCCCTTCCCTTGAGATATATCTGCAAATATCTCGGAAACGAAGCGAGCTATGGCAAAATGTTAAGAGACCTTTTTTGTAGAGAATTATGTTTCCTACAATTTATGTTCTATGATATTTTTTGATCAGAAGCGTAGTTATCGAGATATATCGAGATATTTAAAAGTTCCGAAGCCGCACCAACATAATAGAGATACAGAAACACCGTGGCCCCTTTCTTTGAGATAACTCTGCACTAGTGCGAGCCGCAAATGCCACTTCCAGCTTAGCTGTACAGAAGAAGAACAACAAGAAGAAGAAATATCTCGAAATATGTCCGTCAGGCCCCTTCCCTTGAGATATATCTGCAAATATCTCGGAAACGAAGCGAGCTATGGCAAAATGTTAAGAGACCTTTTTTGTAGAGAATTATGTTTCCTACAATTTATGTTCTATGATATTTTTTGATCAGAAGCGTAGTTATCGAGATATATCGAAATATTTAAAAGTTCCGAAGCCGCACCAACATAATAGAGATACAGAAACACCGTGGCCCCTTTCTTTGAGATAACTCTGCACTAGTGCGAGCCGCAAATGCCACTTCCAGCTTAGCTGTGCAGAAGAAGAACAACAAGAAGAAGAAATATCTCGAAATATGTCCGTCAGGCCCCTTCCCTTGAGATATATCTGCAAATATCTCGGAAACGAAGCGAGCTATGGCAAAATGTTAAGAGACCTTTTTTGTAGAAAATTAAGTTTCCTACTTTTTATATTCTATGATATTTTTTGATCAGATGCGTAGTTCTCGAGATATATCAAGCTATTTAAAAGTTCCGAAGCCGCACCAACATAGTAGAGATACAGAAACACCGTGGTCCCTTTCTTTGAGATAACTCTGCACTATTGCGAGCTGCGAATGCCACTTCCAGCTTAGCTGTGCAGAAGAAGAACAACAAGAAGAAGAAATATCTCGAAATATGTCCGTCAGGCCCCTTCCCTTGAGATATATCTGCAAATATCTCGGAAACGAAGCGAGCCATGGCAAAACGCTAAGAGACCTTTTTTGTAGAGAATTATGTATCCTACAATTTATGTTCTATGATATTTTTTGATCAGAAGCGTAGTTTTCGAGATATATCGAGATATTTAAAAGTTCCGAAGCCGCACCAACATAATAGAAATACAGAAACACCGTGGCCCCTTTCTTTGAGATAACTCTGCACTATTGCGAGCTGCAAATTCCACTTCCAGCTTAGCTGTGCAGAAGAAGAACAACAAGAAGAAGAAATATCTCGAAATATGTCCGTCAGGCCCCTTCCCTTGAGATAAATCTGCACATATCTCGGAAACGAAGCGAGCTATGGCAAAATGTTAAGCGACCTTTTTTGTAGAGAATTATGTTTCCTACAATTTATGTTCTATGATATTTTTTGATCAGAACCGTAGTTTTCGAGATATATCGAGGTATTTAAAAGTTCCGAAGCCGCACCAACATAATAGAAATACAGAAACACCGTGGCCCCTTTCTTTGAGATAACTCTGCACTATTGCGAGCTGCAAATGCCACTTCCAGCTTAGCTGTGCAGAAGAAGAACAACAAGAAGAAGAAATATCTCGAAATATGTCCGTCAGGCCCCTTCCCTTGAGATATATCTGCAAATATCTCGGAAACGAAGCGAGCCATGGCAAAATCTTAAGAGACCTTTTTTGTAGAGAATTATGTTTCCTACAATTTATGTTCTATGATATTTTTTGATCAGAAGCGTAGTTTTCGAGATATATCGAGATGTTTAAAAGTTCCGAAGCCGCACCAACATAATAGAGGTACAGAAACACCGTGGCCCCTTTCCTTGAGATAACTCTGCACTATTGCGAGCTGGAAATGCCACTTCCAGTTTAGCTGTGCAGAAGAAGAACAACAAGAAGAAGAAATATCTCGAAATATGTCCGTCAGGCCCCTTCCCTTGTGATAAATCAGCAAATATCTCGGAAACGAAGCGAGCTATGGCAAAATGTTAAGAGACCTTTTTTGTAGAGAATTAAGTTTCCTACTTTTCATGTTCTATGATATTTTTTGATCAGATGCGTAGTTCTCGAGATATATCAAGATATTTAAAAGTTCCGAAGCCGCACCAACATAATAGAGATACAGAAACACCGTGGCCCCTTTCTTTGAGATAACTCTGCACTAGTGCGAGCCGCAAATGCCACTTCCAGCTTAGCTGTGCAGAAGAAGAACAAAAAGAAGAAGAAATATCTCGAAATATGTCCGTCAGGCCCCTTCCCTTGAGATATATCTGCAAATATCTCGGAAACGAAGCGAGCTATGGCAAAATGTTAAGAGACCTTTTTTGTAGAAAATTAAGTTTCCTACTTTTTATATTCTATGATATTTTTTGATCAGATGCGTAGTTCTCGAGATATATCAAGCTATTTAAAAGTTCCGAAGCCGCACCAACATAGTAGAGATACAGAAACACCGTGGTCCCTTTCTTTGAGATAACTCTGCACTATTGCGAGCTGCGAATGCCACTTCCAGCTTAGCTGTGCAGAAGAAGAACAACAAGAAGAAGAAATATCTCGAAATATGTCCGTCAGGCCCCTTCCCTTGAGATATATCTGCAAATATCTCGGAAACGAAGCGAGCCATGGCAAAACGCTAAGAGACCTTTTTTGTAGAGAATTATGTTTCCTACAATTTATGTTCTATGATATTTTTTGATCAGAAGCGTAGTTTTCGAGATATATCGAGATATTTAAAAGTTCCGAAGCCGCACCAACATAATAGAAATACAGAAACACCGTGGCCCCTTTCTTTGAGATAACTCTGCACTATTGCGAGCTGCAAATTCCACTTCCAGCTTAGCTGTGCAGAAGAAGAACAACAAGAAGAAGAAATATCTCGAAATATGTCCGTCAGGCCCCTTCCCTTGAGATAAATCTGCACATATCTCGGAAACGAAGCGAGCTATGGCAAAATGTTAAGCGACCTTTTTTGTAGAGAATTATGTTTCCTACAATTTATGTTCTATGATATTTTTTGATCAGAACCGTAGTTTTCGAGATATATCGAGATATTTAAAAGTTCCGAAGCCGCACCAACATAATAGAAATACAGAAACACCGTGGCCCCTTTCTTTGAGATAACTCTGCACTATTGCGAGCTGCAAATGCCACTTCCAGCTTAGCTGTGCAGAAGAAGAACAACAAGAAGAAGAAATATCTCGAAATATGTCCGTCAGGCCCCTTCCCTTGAGATATATCTGCAAATATCTCGGAAACGAAGCGAGCCATGGCAAAATCTTAAGAGACCTTTTTTGTAGAGAATTATGTTTCCTACAATTTATGTTCTATGATATTTTTTGATCAGAAGCGTAGTTTTCGAGATATATCGAGATGTTTAAAAGTTCCGAAGCCGCACCAACATAATAGAGGTACAGAAACACCGTGGCCCCTTTCCTTGAGATAACTCTGCACTATTGCGAGCTGGAAATGCCACTTCCAGTTTAGCTGTGCAGAAGAAGAACAACAAGAAGAAGAAATATCTCGAAATATGTCCGTCAGGCCCCTTCCCTTGTGATAAATCAGCAAATATCTCGGAAACGAAGCGAGCTATGGCAAAATGTTAAGAGACCTTTTTTGTAGAGAATTAAGTTTCCTACTTTTTATGTTCTATGATATTTTTTGATGAGATGCGTAGTTCTCGAGATATATCAAGATATTTAAAAGTTCCGAAGCCGCACCAACATAATAGAGATACAGAAACACCGTGGCCCCTTTCTTTGAGATAACTCTGCACTATTGCGAGCTGCAAATGCCACTTCCAGCTTAGCTGTGCAGAAGAAGAACAACAAGAAGAAGAAATATCTCGAAATATGTCCGTCAGGCCCGTTCCGTTGAGCTGAATCTGCAAATATCTCGGAAACGAAGCGAGCTATGGCAAAATGTTAAGAGACCTTTTTTGTAGAGAATTAAGTTTCCTACTTTTTATGTTCTATGATATTTTTTGATCAGATGCGTAGTTCTCGAGATATATCAAGATATTTAAAAGGTCCGAAGCCGCACCAACATAATAGAAATACAGAAACACCGTGGCCCCTTTCTTTGAGATAACTCTGCACTATTGCGAGCTGCAAATTCCACTTCCAGCTTAGCTGTGCAGAAGAAGAACAACAAGAAGAAGAAATATCTCGAAATATGTCCGTCAGGCCCCTTCCCTTGGGATAAATCTGCAAATATCTCGGAAACGAAGCGAGCTATGGCAAAATGTTAAGAGACCTTTTTTGTAGAGAATTAAGTTTCCTACTTTTTATGTTCTATGATATTTTTTGATCAGAAGCGTAGTTTTCGAGATATATCGAGATATTTAAAAGTTCCGAAGCCGCACCAACATAATAGAGATACAGAAACACCGTGGCCCCTTTCTTTGAGATAACTCTGTACTATTGCGAGCTGCAAATGCCACTTCCAGCTTAGCTGTGCAGAAGAAGAACAACAAGAACAAGAAATATCTCGAAATATGTCCGTCAGGCCCCTTCCCTTGAGATAAATCTGCACATATCTCGGAAACGAAGCGAGCTATGGCAAAATGTTAAGAGACCTTTTTTGTAAAGAATTATGTTTCCTACAATTTATGTTCTATGATATTTTTTGATCAGAACCGTAGTTTTCGAGATATATCGAGATATTTAAAAGTTCCGAAGCCGCACCAACATAATAGAGGTACAGAAACACCGTGGCCCCTTTCTTTGAGATAACTCTGCACTAGTGCGAGCCGGAAATGCCACTTACAGTTAAGCTGTGCAGAAGAAGTTCAACAAGAAGAAGAAATATCTCGAAATATGTCCGTCAGGCCCCTTCCCTTGAGATAAATCTGCAAATATCTCGGAAACGAAGCGAGCTATGGCAAAATGTTAAGAGACCTTTTTTGTAGAGAATTATATTTCCTACAAGTTATGTTCTATGATATTTTTTGATCAGAAGCGTAGTTTTCGAGATATTTCGAGATACTTAAAAGTTCCGAAGCCGCACCAACATAATAGAGATACAGAAACACCGTGGCCCCTTTCTTTGAGATAACTCTGCACTATTGCGAGCTGCAAATTCCACTTGCAGCATAGCTGTGCAGAAGAAGAACAACAAGAAGAAGAAATATCTCGAAATATGTCCGTCAGGCCCCTTCCCTTGAGATATATCTGCAAATATCTCGGAAACGAAGCGAGCTATGGCAAAATGTTACGAGACGTTTTTTGTAGAGAATTAAGTTTTCTACTTTTTATGTACTATGATGTTTTTTGATCAGATGCGTAGTTCTCGAGATATATCAAGATATTGAAAAGTTCCGAAGCCGCACCAACATAATAGAAATACAGAAACACCGTGGCCCCTTTCTTTGAGATAACTCTGCACTATTGCGAGCTGCAAATGCCACTTCCAGCTTAGCTGTGCAGAAGAAGAACAACAAGAAGAAGAAATATCTCGAAATATGTCCGTCAGGCCCCTTCCCTTGAGATATATCTGCAAATATCTCGGAAACGAAGCGAGCCATGGCAAAATGTTAAGAGACCTTTTTTGTAGAGAATTATGTTTCCTACAATTTATGTTCTATGATATTTTTTGATCAGAAGCGTAGTTTTCGAGATATATCGAGATATTTAAAAGTTCCGAAGCCGCACCAACATAATAGAGGTACAGAAACACCGTGGCCCCTTTCCTTGAGATAACTCTGCACTATTGCGAGCTGGAAATGCCACTTCCAGTTTAGCTGTGCAGAAGAAGAACAACAAGAAGAAGAATTATCTCGAAATATATCCGTCAGGCCCCTTCCCTTGTGATAAATCAGCAAATATCTCGGAAACGAAGCGAGCTATGGCAAAATGTTAAGAGACCTTTTTTGTAGAGAATTAAGTTTCCTACTTTTTATGTTCTATGATATTTTTTGATCAGATGCGTAGTTCTCGAGATATATCAAGATATTTAAAAGTTCCGAAGCCGCACCAACATAATAGAAATACAGAAACACCGTGGCCCCTTTCTTTGAGATCACTCTGCACTATTGCGAGCTGCAAATTCCACTTCCAGCTTAGCTGTGCAGAAGAAGAACAACAAGAAGAAGATATATCTCGAAATATGTCCGTCAGGCCCGTTCCTTTGAGCTGAATCTGCAAATATCTCGGAAACGAAGCGAGCTATGGCAAAACGTTAAGAGACGTTTTTTGTAGAGAATTATGTTTCCTACTTTTTATGTTCTATGATATTTTTTGATCAGATGCGTAGTTCTCGAGATATATCAAGATATTTAAAAGTTCCGAAGCCGCACCAACATAATAGAAATACAGAAACACCGTGGCCCCTTTCTTTGAGATCACTCTGCACTATTGCGAGCTGCAAATTCCACTTCCAGCTTAGCTGTGCAGAAGAAGAACAACAAGAAGAAGAAATATCTCGAAATATGTCCGTCAGGCCCCTTCCCTTGGGATAAATCTGCAAATATCTCGGAAACGAAGCGAGCTATGGCAAAATGTTAAGAGACCTTTTTTGTAGAGAATTAAGTTTCCTACAATTTATGTTCTATGATATTTTTTGATCAGAACCGTAGTTTTCGAGATATATCGAGATATTTAAAAGTTCCGAAGCCGCACCAACATAATAGAGGTACAGAAACACCGTGGCCCCTTTCTTTGAGATAACTCTGCACTAGTGCGAGCTGGAAATGCCACTTACAGTTAAGCTGTGCAGAAGAAGTTCAACAAGAAGAAGAAATATCTCGAAATATGTCCGTCAGGCCCCTTCCCTTGAGATATATCTGCAAATATCTCGGAAACGAAGCGAGCTATGGCAAAATGTTAAGAGACCTTTTTTGTAGAGAATCATGTTTCCTACAATTTATGTTCTATGATATTTTTTGATCAGAAGCGTAGTTTTCGAGATATATCGAGATATTTAAAAGTTCCGAAGCCGCACCAACATAATAGAGATTCAGAAACACCGTGGCCCCTTTCTTTGAGATAACTCTGCACTAGTGCGAGCCGCAAATGCCACTTCCAGCATAGCTGTGCAGAAGAAGAACAACAAGAAGAAGAAATATCTCGAAATATGTCCGTCAGGCCCCTTCCCTTGAGATAAATCTGCAAATATCTCGGAAACGAAGCGAGCTATGGCAAAACGTTAAGAGACGTTTTTGTAGCGAATTATGTTTCCTACAATTTATGTTCTACGATATTTTTTGATCAGAAGCGTAGTTTTCGAGATATATCGAGATATTTAAAAGTTCCGAAGCCGCACCAACATAATAGAGATACAGAAACACCGTGGCCCCTTTCTTTGAGATAACTCTGCACTAGTGCGAGCCGCAAATGCCACTTCCAGCATAGCTGGGCAGAACAAGAACAACAAGAAGAAGAAATATCTCGAAATATGTCCGTCAGGCCCCTTCCCTTGAGATATATCTGCAAATATCTCGGAAACGAAGCGAGCTATGGCAAAATGTTAAGAGACCTTTTTTGTAGAGAATCATGTTTCCTACAATTTATGTTCTATGATATTTTTTGATCAGAAGCGTAGTTTTCGAGATATATCGAGATATTTAAAAGTTCAGAAGCCGCACCAACATAATAGAGATTCAGAAACA